>NC_047051.1:8070915-8400379 GCF_011762595.2 Tursiops truncatus
TTAGATCCTTTTCTCCTTCCGTTAGCCAGAATTTTCCATTCTCTGATACCAATGAATATGCCATTACACCAGAATCAATTCCCAAGTCCTTACTCTTACCCCTGAGACCCTATGTGCTCTGCTGTCCTGTTAGCCCCTTGGTCTAAGACCTTCCACTGTCCTCCTTGCTCATTCTACTCCAGAAACACAAGCAGAAAAATAAGCATACTGTTAAAAGAAAACGGAAAAATTGAAGATACAGCCGCTGAGTTGCATTCTCAGTCACCAACAAATATATTCACATTGCCCAGAACAATAAGGTAAAATACTCAATATGACAGCATTCACATGCACTGCTAATCCTGAAGAAGATTTTGAAAGCTGGCCTCTTCTAAGTGATTCTCCGGATTTGTTCCAGCTTTAGAGCTCTTATTTATCTGCTCTAATAAACACGGACTCCAGGATTACCATCTCCCTGATAGGAATACTCTGTTTATAAGGTATCAGATTTTATTTTTTATTCCTCTGTGGGATATTCAGATTATTTTCAATAAAAAGTAAAAACAAGTTTTTTTTTCACATGAATTGCTGTTAAGGCTTGCATCCCTCAGTTTACATTTATGTTGTTGATATTTATATTTAGAGGAATTTTACATTTGAATTTGTACAATTTCAACATACTGGCTGATGCCCTCCAAAGGGCCGATCTATGTGGATTTTATGAATTCTGAATCTGTCATCCTGGTATTAGCTGTGAAGTTTACCATAGCTCAGCCAATCTGATTATTTTAGCTGCCTACATGCTTAGAGCTGAATTCCACAGTCAAAAATCTGTAAATATGTCCAAACAACTAAAAATCAATATGCTGAAATCTGACATGACGGGGAATTTAAAAAGCTACATTCATTTATTCTTTCAGCCTCCAAATTAACAGTGAACTCTAATATCCTGAACTGCAAACTGCATGTATGTATGCATGTATTTAAAAATTTGTGTTTGATCTCCAAGAACAAAAACACATATTTATGCTTTAGTGACCTTTCTGATGATATCTGGATATTATCAAACCTATTGAAAAACACTTTCAAATTGCTCTGAAGTAGCAGATGATTTTGATTCATCTTCTCCTCGTTCATAAATAGATGGATGGCTTTGTTCATGAAGAAGTTCAGATTTAAGAGTTAGATTTGAAGTAAATGCTAGAAATCTCTCTACTACGGGTATTCGTGTTTTGCGAAATGGGATTTCATGGTTAGTAAGAGGACTGAAATGAAAAGCTTGAAAAGCTGAAAGGCCTCAAGTACCCATTATCACTGAGCCCATGGATTCTTGGAAGCAGACTACCTCCCTGACGATTTTGGTATGTCTAGTTCGTAAGGTGGGAGTGTCCTAGAAAGGGGAAGGTGGAGTAGACCACTTTTAGCTTTGGGGATTCTGCCATACTGTTGGTGGAGGACCTTGAAGGCAAAACACTTTTTGCAGAAAACTATAAAATAAACTCAGTAAATGAATTTTTTTCAAATGATCTAGAAATAATTTCACTAGCCAAAAAAGGGCCATATTTCAGCTTTTCAAAAACCTTCAAAATAAGCATAATTGACTATTTTACAATTTTCCCATTAATTTTGAGTTGGCAATATCCCTCACGAATATAGATGCACAAATTGTCAACAAAATATTGGCAAACCAAATTCAAGAATATATTAAAAGGATAACACGTCGTGACCAAGCACTGTTTATCCTAGGAATATAAGGTTGTATTTGAGGATAAAAATGATAAATCCATATTGAGTTGTAAGGTTTACATGAGATGACAGACTTCAAGTAGTACAGTATCTCAGGTTAACAAAACATCAATGGATGTCAGCTATGACGACTGATGGTCACTTTTTTTTTTTTTTTGGAAGCGCTAGAAAATTAGATGATTTTCTGGGCATGAGGAGATCAATACTTAAGAGAAATAATGAAGGCTTAGATCAGCCATGGAGGGGCATGGACAAAAGAGAAAACTGTGATGTAATGAGAGGATGGGTGAGCAGAGCCAAAGGCCCACCGGACACTTGAATTCAAGGACTGTCACGGCACCAGTATCCACTGTTTGTCATAACATCCAGGAATGCTAGGCCATTCCTATCTGGAAGGGTAAAAGGCAGGTTTTTAGATCCAGGGTTAAATCTGGGCCAGTGAGTGCGGTGAAGGCCAGTGGTGGAGGGAGTTGAGGATGCTCAAGGGAAAGGAAACAGGACAGATGATGCAGCTGAGAGCCCTGGCTGGTAGGAGAAACAGGGGGGCACATGGGGCCAATAGCCTAGAGGCAGATGGAGGGACCAGATCTGCAACCTGCGGCAAAGTGGAAAAGCAGTTGCAGAAGGAGTAACAGAAGAAGAGGTGGAAAGACGGAGGCTGTGGTCTTCATGAGAGGCGGCAGAAGCTCCTCCACCTTGGAACATCCACGCACTCCCCCTTCAGTAAGCATTCCCTTTTTAGTCTGTAATATCGTCGTCGCAAACATAAAGTCTACATTTCTCAGACTCCAACTTGGGCTAAATCAGGCCAGCGAGGTATAAGCAGAGGGTTGTGTGGAACTTCTGGAAAGGGATGAAGTGAACCCTTTCTCTCTTCCACCTTTTACCTCCTTCCCCACGCAAGAGGCCATCCTGGCCCCTGAGGCAGCTCACCGAAGACGGGTGAGTAGCATGACAGAAGACCCTGCCTTGTCTCCCACCTCTGGAATTTTTGGTTTTGGTTTTTATGTGAGGAAGATATAAAGCCCAATGTGGTTTAAGTCACTGTTACTTTGGGATTTCTTATTTCTCCCGGCAGAACCCAAACCTAACACATACAATGGGACACTGAGTTTAAAGATTTCTGAAGTGAACTGTTGTCAGGATGTCCAAACTCCGGCTGTGAGAAGTACAAGAAGTGTTAAGTTTATATCTGACTTTGGAAAGTTTTCAGTTAGATTAAACTCTATGCCCCAGTAGCTCTCATTAGTTTCCTTAATCTTTCCCTAATACGTCATGCCAAATAAAATCAGTTTTACTATTTTCCCTCACGACATCTGAAGGCAGCAGCTGGGGCTGCAAGTCATCTTTTTTATAGGCTGCACACCCCCTGGTTTGTTGAGCTCTCTCTGAGTGGCAAAGCCCAGCGTTTCTGCACCATCCTGCATACTTATCTCTGCACATGGTCTAGTGTGTACGGTTCTTTAAGTGTGAGGTCTGGACCTCAACACGGGGCACAGGCAGGTCCGAGCAGCCTATTATCCTTCACTCCAGATGACATGCTTCTATTATTACTATATTACCTTTTCCAGCAGAGACACCACATTTTGCATTCATATGAAACCTTGTTTTGACACAAACGTGTGTCTTTTCCACCCAGGTTGCTGTTAAAGACACATCTTCCCTAATCTCAACTTGTGTAGTTTTGATATGTTTCAAATGCAAGTGCACAGCCTTACAAAGCTAGTTCCATTAAATTTCACCTGGTAAGATCTGACTCACTGCTTCAGCCCATGGAGATTTCTGGAACTCTAATTCTGGCATCCATTCCCTCTTGTTAAGCCCTGTATTATTTGCACCTTTGATAAGCCTGTTTTCTGGTTCTTCATCTAAATCTCGAATCAAAAGATTGAACAAGGCACCTGGTTCCTGGACAAGGACGTTCCTCCCAGCGGCCATTCATCAACCAGCTCATCAGAATTTGGAGACTATATTTTGCAGCAAGTGATTGTTCTCCTGATTGTATTCAGGATTTCTTAGCACAAGAAAAGGAAAGCTTGGGGCTTCCCTGATGGCACGGTGGTTGAGAATCCGCCTGCCAATGCAGGGGACATGGGTTCAAGCCCTGGTCTGGGAAGATCCCACATGCCGCGGAGCTACTAAGCCCGTGCGCCACAACTACTGAGCCCACGCTCTACAGCCTGCGAGCCACAACTACTGAAGCCCACACACCTAGAGCCCGTGCTCCACGAGAAACCACCGCAATGAGGAGCCCGTGCACCACAACAAAGAGTAGCCCCTGCTCGCCACAACTAGAGAAAGCCCACGCCAGCAATGAAGACCCAACGCAGCCATACATACATACATACATACATAAAGGAAAGCTTAAGAAAGATTCCTACAGTAAATCATTTGGCCACTCAAGGTTATTTGGAGTTGGTGGGTGTCATGGACTAATGTTTGAGTGTCCCCAAAATTCGTATGTTGAAGCCCTAACCCCAATGTGATGGCATTTGGAGGCAGGGCCTTTAGAAGGTAATCAGGTTTAGATGAGGTCACAAGGGTGAAGACTCCATGATGGGATTAGTGCCCTTATAATAAGAGGAAGAGGCACCAGAGCTTCCTTTCTCTGCCATGTGTGAATATAGCAAGAAGGCAACTGACTGTAAGCCAGGAAAAGAGTCCTCACCAAGAAATCAACTCTTCTGGCACCTTTATCTAGGATTACCAGTCTCCAGAACTGTGAGAAATGTCTGTTGTCTAAGCCAGCCAGTCTGTTATAGCAGCCCAAGCTGACTAAGACAGTGGATTTCCAACTAGTGACCTTCTCAAGGTGCCTACAGTTCTCTATTGTCAAAGCTCTGATGTGTCTAGCTCAAGCTGGGTCACTCTTCCTTGTGGCAATGATGTGTGTGTTAAGACAGGGTACTGAATCACCAGCCTGAATCCTGCAAGAGGCCGCTGGAAGTGTGCCCATGTGGAGGAGGTAGTCTTACATCCTTCTCCTATTTTAAGGCCTTGCTTTGGAACGGTGCCAGTGATCACATGAAATTGCCCAGAATTTTTGACTCTTAGTTTACGTGCTGCATGGATTTGGATTTTTGTTCCTACTTTGTATTTCTGCCAAGGCAGAGAAGCCAACTTAGGCATGTTTTGAAGGGTGTCGAATCTCAGTTTCATTAGGCTTGGTAAGGGAAAAGTGTTAGAAATTTACACAAATCACTGTAAGCTTTTATAAGACCTTGTCCTTTCTGGTTGGAGAGGCCAGATGTTACTTTTTGTCCCCAGATGACACTCATAAAGAAAAACAGTTGCCTTTTCAAAGACACTTATTCTACTCAAGCATTCTTGTCTTCTAAAATGCTACAACTGTTTGGCTTTCTTATTTTGACATTGGTATAGTAGGGAACAAATTTAGTTTCATACACAGAGGGCTTGAACCCAAGGAGACTCCAAGTTGGTGTATGTGATACTGATGGCAGGGTGATGATCTTAACCTCCTTCACTGGCTCTCAGGGGCATTCAGGCAAAAGAAGGGTACGTGGAATGAAAACTAAGAGTCTGACAACATATATTGGTTCTGTGCCCCCATGAAACAGTTGGGGCCTTTGGGGGCCCAGAAACTGATCCTCTGACTGTATCCCTATTCTGGGACCCTCAGAACAGGTGGAAAAGTGGCTCAGGAACAGAAAAGGTGGGCAGGAGATTCTCCGATCTGGGATTCCCTGTGGAGACCCAATCTGGTTCCAACTATGATCCAAGCCCAAGGTTAGGCCAGGCGACACTATTAGTTCAGGGATTTCTTTCATGTAACTTTCTCACGTAATCTCCCATCAAGAGCTTCTCTGCTCACACGTATCCTATGGTCTCCCAACAAAGACTGGGTATGGCTGTACTTCACACTGGGATTCCCAAGCCAATCCCAGGCATGTTCACATTTTTATTTCTTGTTCAACTGCTGGTATGTGTCAGGCACATAGGTTTCCAAATATCACATTTAACAAAAGCCCTCTGAGGTAGCTATGATACATTATTATTCACATGCTGCAGATGCAGGATGTGAAGGTCATATTGGTTAATCAATCTTAAGGCTACACAACTAGAAGCAGATGAGCCAGGACTTGGACCCAGGTCTCACCTGACCCCACTCCTAGTTTCTTTTACTACACATGCTGCTTCCACTTGCTCTCAGCAGCAGGATTCTTCCATTCCAACTTTGCTCATGGAATATGCGGGGTAAGAGCAACTTTGAGAAGCAGACAGACAACGTAAAATATCTGTCTGGCCCTGCTTAGCACATCTTTCTGACTCATGAATGCTTGCTTCTGAATCTGCTCACATAACTCAACTACTTCAAGGTCTGTAATTCCTGAGCTTCAACTCTGACCTGACGTGGGGACTGATCCTGCTAAGGGGGAGACAATTTGCTCCACCTCAAGGGAAATATTATCAAATTCTTTCTGGTTCATATACTATTTGTAGTTATACGTAGCCACTGGCTTGGTCACCAGTGTGCTGGTCACAGGTAAGTGGTCCCACAACCTCAGAGAACTCCAGGACCAAGGGAATCTGGGATCAACATGAACGTGGGTTGAAAGTTCAAATAGAGACATTATATTCATTCACATAGTTTTCATGGCATATCTGTATCTTGTTCTGAAGAACAAGAAATTCCTTCTGACAGAACCATACAGATAGGCATTGACTACTGCAGTTGGGCTCTAGGAATAAAAACAGCAAAGCCAAATGTTGAAAGAGGTAGTAGCTCCAAGAGGCTCAGCTGAGCCAAAGGGCTACCCACCAAGGAGACAGCCTCCCATTCAGTCTAAAAGCAGCCTTCCTGCCTTACAGTGATTCTGCCACTCCTGTCAAATTTCCTTTCACGTAGAAGTGCATTTTTTTCACTATCCAAACCTATTTTAAATACTAACCAAAGAAGTAGTGTATTCTCAAAAACCTCTCTAATAGATGAATACCAGAAGCTTCATGGAAGGAGATGTTGTTTCTGGTCACATTCAGATGGTTTCAAAATACAAAGATATGTGAAAAGAAAATCTCCTATGAGTTTTTAATTTGAAAACTACAAAGCAGATCTAGCCCAATAAATCAGATATTACAAGATAATTAGCCCACCTTTTCCATATCCTGATTGAAAATATGAATAAATCCAAATTTAGGAACTGTCTCCATTTGCTAGGGCTGCTATAACAACAAAGTACTACAAATTTAGTCACTTAAACAAACAGAAATGTATTGTTTCACAGTTCTGGAGGCTAAAAGACTGAAATCAAAGTGTCAGCAGGGTTGGTTCCTTCAGAGGACTGTGAGGGAGGGTTTTTATTCAACACAGTATTGGAAGTCCTAGCCAGAGCAATCAGACAAGAAAAGAAACAAAAGGAATCCAAATTGGAAAGGAAGAAGTAAAACTGTCAGGGTTTGCAGATGACATGATACTATCAATACAACAGAAAATCCTAAAGATGCCACCAAAAAACGACTAGATCTCAATGAATTCAGTAAAGTTGCAGGATAGAAAATTATATACATATATCTGTTGTGTTTCTATACACTTACAACAAACTATCAGAAAGAGAAATTAGGAAAACAATCCCATTCACAATCACATAAAAAAATTAAATATCTGGGAATAAATCTAACTAAGGAGGTAAAAGACCTGTACTTGGAAAACTACAAGACACTGATGAAAGAAAAAGATGACTCAAACAGATAGAAAGCTATATAATGATCATGGATCAGAAGAATTAATAGTGTTAAAATGACCATACTACCCAAGGCAATCTACAGATTCAATGCAATCCCTATCAAAATACCAATGGCATTTTTCACAGAACTAGAACAAATAATTCTAAAATTTGTATGGAAACACAAAAGACCGCAAATAGCCACAAAAATCTTAAGAAAGAAGAGCAAAACAGGATGTATCATGCGCCCTAATTTCAAACTATACTATGAAGCTACAGTCACCAAAACAGTATGGTACTGGCACAAAAACAGACACACTGATCAGTGGAACAGAATTGAGAGCCCAAAAATAAACCCACACTTATACGGGCAATTAATCTGTGACAAAAGTGACAAAAATACACAAAGGGAAAGACAGCCTCTTCAATAAATGATGTTGGGAAAACTGGACAGCTTCTGGCAAAAGAATTAGATTGGACTACTTTCTCACACCATATACAAAAATAAACTCAAAATGGATTAAAGACGTCAATGTAACACCTGAACTATAAAACTTCCAGAAGAAAACATAGGCAGTACAGTCTTTGACATCAGTCTTAGCAATATATTTTTGGATATGTCTCCTCAGGCAAGGGAAGCAAAAGCATAAATAAACAAACGGGACTACATCAAATTAAAACCCTTTTGCACAGCAAAGGAAACTATCAACAAAACAGAAAGGCCACATGCTGAATGGGAGAACATATTTGCAAAAAATATATCTAAACAAGGGGTTAATATCTAAAATATACAAATAACTCATATAACTAATCATCAAGAAAACGAACTACCCAATTAAAAAACGGGCAGAGGACCTGAATAGCTATTTTTCCAAGGAAGACAAACAGATGACCAACAGACACATGAGAAGATGCTCAGTATCACTAATCATAAGGGAAATGCAAATTAAAACCACAATGAGGTATCACCTCACACCTGTCAGAATGGCTATAAATAAAAAGACAACAAATAATAAGTGTTAACAAGGATGTGGAGAAAAGGGCACCCTTGTACACTGTTGGTGGGAATGTAAACTGGCGCAGCCCCTATGGAAAACAGTACCAGAGTGCTCAAAATATTAAAAATAGAACTACCATACAATCCAGCAATTCCACTTCTGGGTATTTATATGAAGAAAATAAAAACAGTAATTCAAAAGGATATATGCACACCTATGTTCACTGCAGCATTAGTTACAATAGCCAAGATATGAAAGCAATCTAAGTGCCCATCTATAAATGAATGGATAAAGAATATGTGGTTATACATATATGTGTATACACACCACACACACACACACACACACACACGCACAATGGAATATTACTCAGCCATAAAAAATGAAATCTTGCTGTTTACAACAACATGTAAATCAGACAGAGAAAAACAAATACTGTATGATTTCACCTATATGTGGAATCTGAAAACAAAACAAATGAACAAACACAACTAAACAGAAACAAAGTCATAGATACACAGAAAAAACAGGTGGTTGCCAGAGGGGAGAGGGCTGGGGGAAGGAGAGAAATAGGTGAGGGAGATTCTGAGGTACAAACTTTCAGTTATAAAATATTAATAAATCAGCCACAGGTAAGAAATGTTCAGTGTGTGATATAGCAATAATTATGCAATATCTTTGTGTGGTGACAGATGACACCTAGACTTATCATGGTGATAATTCTGAAACGTATAAAAATATCGAATCATTAAGCTGTGTACTAGGAACTAACATAGTGTACATCAATTACACTTCAAAAACAAACTCATAGAAAAAGAGATCAGATTTGTGGCTACCAGAGGTGGGGGGTCCGGGGAGGGGAAACTGGATGAAGGTGATCAAAAGGTACAAACTTCCAGTTAAAAGATAAATAAGTACTAGTGATGTAACGTAATACAACATGATAAGATAGTTAACACTGCTGTATGTTGCATATGAAAATTGTTAAGACAGAAAATCCTAAGAGTTCCCGTCACAAGGAAAAAGTATGTATTTTTCTATTTCTTTAATGTGTCTATATGAGATGATGGATGTTCACTAAACCTTTGTGGTAAATATTTCATGATGTATGTAAGTCAAATCATTATGTTGTCCACCTTAAACTTATACAGTGCTATATGTCAATTATACCTCAATAAAACTGGAAGGAAAAAAAATAAAGTGAAGGTGAAGCCGAAAAAGATTAGAGGGCACCAGGTGCTGGGCGTGGGGTGATGAGTTGTTGCTTAGTGGGTACAGAGTTTCTTTTTGGGCTAATGAAAAAGTTTTGAAAATAGACAGTGGTGATGGTGTCACAACACTGAATGCAATGAATGCCACTGAATTGTACACTTAAAAATGGTTAAAATGGCGAATTCTTTGTTATATATATAGTTCACCAAATTTTTTTAAATTTAAAGATACCTTAAGGAAGACACAGTAACCATTGTCTTTGAGGGGTCAAAGAGGAAAGGGAGTGTAACCATTACATATCTTTAGCTCTCAGTGGAAATAAGTAACGATATTCAAGTAACAATATTTTATTACTATCATTACAATTACTACCCTCTTACCTGACTGCGGAGCTCATTACTCCTAACATTATGAGCTACACATACAACGGGCACTCCTGAACTTCGTGGTGAGAGGCCTTACCGGGTATGAATCATGGAAAGGATGCAACAAATTACTGTGAATTCCTTGCACAGTGGAACAGGGGCATATATTAAGGTAGAAAATCTGAGGTTCTATGGTCTGCCTAGTGAGTTGATAATAATGATGAATAAGCAACCTACCTCTATTAACTAGTCCTGCGAGCTCCCTGCTTTTCTACACATGATTACCTCCACGAAATTCTCCTCACTTTTGTATTGATTCAGTCCCCTGCATGGTTGCTAACTCCTTTCTGTTACTTTCTCAAGGGGGAAAAGAAAATCAATTCAGAGCAGCTGGAAGACATTCAGCTTTATCTAAAAGTGATCAATGGCAATAAATTTCATCTTTGTTATTCTCTTGTTCCAAGAGGCTGAGCTTCAAAAAGCTTTGCAGAAAGCACGGAACTGATCTCCCTGTGCTATGCAGCTGCTTCCCACTAGCTATCTATTTTACGTTTGGTAGTGTATATAAGTCCATGCCACTCTCGCTTTGTCACAGCTTACCCTTCCCCCTCCCCATATCCTCAAGTCCATTCTCTAGTAGGTCTGTGCCTTTATTCCTGTCTTACCCCTAGGTTCTTCATGATATTTTTTTTTTCTTAAATTCCATATATATGTTAGCATATGGTAAGGAGGGTGGGAGGGAGGGAGATGCAAGAGGGAAGAGACATGGGAACATATGTATATGTATAACTGATTCACTTTGTTATAAAGCAGAAACTAACACACCATTGTAAAGCAATTATACTCCAATAAAGATGTTAAAAAAAAAAGCTTTGCAGAAAAGAAACAGATGGTAAAGAGAAACACAAGGTAATAGTTCCCTCAGGGGGAGGAGCTCAGGACAGCTTTGTGGCTCATTCAAGGGCACGTTCCGAATGCAAATGGAGAAAATAATACGAGTGTTAGCAAGGACAAAGATTAATAACAAAGAAGCCAAGGAAAATAGACTTTGACTATTGTTCAGTTACTATGCATATTTAAAAACAGACTCAGTCATGAGTCTTCAATGAAAACAACCATGTTTGCTAAATGTCTGTTGGACAGCCTGGTAACTGCCTTGGAATCTTAGGAGATGGGTGCTCTGATTATCATCTTTATATTGCCAAAGGTAGAAAGTAGGATATCTTGGGAAAGAAGATCAGAAAATCACTTTGCTGTACACCTGAAACTAACACAACACTGTAATCAAATATGTTTCAACTATACTTCAATAATTCTGTATCACATGATGAAAAAGTGATGCATCTAGGTACTGAAATAAAATCCCTAATTTTCAATCCAAAGGGGAAAAATAACAATCTTAGGCAAGTTAAACTGAGGATTTCATATTGGGAAATTAGGTCAGCTTTCATTCACCAGTCTCTCACGACACCTGCTTGATTTAAACGCTTCACTAGTGGCAAGGGTGGCACTCTCTACCATTGCTGGTAAGTCAGGTATCAGAGAATGTTTGTCTATGCAATGTGGAGTCATTGCACCCTGCTGTGTATTCAGAAATGCACATTTCTCTTCTTGTGCATGTTACTAATCAGGCCCTGAAATGGGACCAACTAAAATTACTGGTGTTGAGTAGAACTGACCTCTAGATTGAGAGGCTTTGCTACTTCCAAGTCCTGTGACCAGGCATAGATGCATGTGAACAAGGTATGGTTTGCTTAGTGCCTCTGAGAGGTGGGAAACTTTCTTGAGGGGGATATTCTACGTTGAGTCTCCTGCGTGCTCTGTGTGTGAGCATCAGAGTGCGGTGATATCTTGTCCAACTGCTAGCCCTCCACAGGAGGTTCACAGGTTGTTACACTAGGAAAACCAGGGTTAAGTAGGGATTAGTGGTGCTCATCAGTTGCATGTGCCATGGAGAACAGGAGCACTTGCTCTCAGAGAAAGTAAAAAGATACTAAGAATGACTCTGCTAAGCTTGAGGAAGGCAATCCAGTCTCCTTGGACAGGAAGGAGTACCCAACAAGGAAAAGAGGATGGAATAAATTTAGAGGGACTAAAGGGAAATCAAACGAAGGTGGAAGAATATGGTACCTGAAAGAAAGAGAAGGCTCTCACTGTCGCATTACACCTCCAGGGCTATGCAACAGGCAAAAGGCTCTGTCCTCAAAGGTGATTAAGACCTCCGAAAAGAAAGCTGTGGTTTAAATAAAATGGAATATTAAGAAGAAGGGGAAAGGAGGACTTCTGTCACAGACGACAGAGAGGAGGAACAGATGAGTCAGGGCTGCCGGTCACTCCAGAGAGATGGCTTAGCGGGTCAAGGGACCTGTGAGAACACTGGGCTCAATTTGCTCCTTTTATATGCGAGTAGCCAAGGGGCTCCTCGAGTCACGTGAGCTGAGTGGGCTCAAACCCACAACCCCTGCTTTGGTTTAACCACTGGACTCATGGGGAGCTCTTCTTAAGGTGTATGTAACTGTGGGAAAGAATAACACCTCTATCTGCAAAATACTCCTAGAGCATGTAAGAATCATAGCTCACACTGACTGAGCACTTTTGAGTGCCAGGCACTGTTTCAGGCACTTTTACATATATTATTTCATCCTCACAACAAACCTATGAAAAGGTTACTATTATTATTCTCTTATGAGGAAACTGGAGACATATGCTAGGAATGAAAAGATTAATTTTGTGCCGCATCTTTGAGTATAAAGGGAGATTATTTTTAAAGTATTCTTGCAACATACAGAAACTAACATTTTCTCAAAGCATCCGATCACTCCAAGAAAATCACATATCCAAGTAATTGTAAGGCCCAATTACCACAACCATAAAAGTCATTTCATCACAGTAAAGGAGCCGTATGCAAACACATTTGGAAATTACACAGCTCCTTCTAGAGCTATATTCTTTCCTGTTTTCCTTTTCCCAGCCTGACTTCACTTTCGTATTTTAGATTACATACTAATTGTGCCTGGGGGATTTGAAGCCATGAAGTGGAATATCTATCAATTTTTAAGCAAGAGCATCCTTTAAAAAATGTTACTAATTGCTAAATGGTCGCATTTATTTCTTGTAAAATTACTCAATGATAAATTCAAGCCAAATACTTTGAAGAAAAAAGGGGATAGAGTTCTTCCACTTAAATATTATTTTAGTGGTGGCATGCAAGTCTTTTAGGCAGTATAAGCCCACTACCCCTTCCCCATCCAATTCCTGCTCCCATATGAGGAAAGAGGCAAATGCCAGCAGAGCAAATTCTGAGGAGCAGACTGGTCCAGCAGCCATGGATCGGGTGGGCAGCAGAAGAGGCACTTTCTACTTCTCTCCATCCCTGTGGTAGAAGGTTAATTTGGTGGCTCCCAAAGAACCATGCCTCCTGGTATTCACACCCCATGTAGCCCCCAAATGGGCTTAACTATGTATCTAGTTTCGGCCAATAGGGCATTAGCAAGTGTGAAGAACATGGAGATATGATAAGCTCTGGCACTTGGGGCTTATACTCTAGATACACTGCTTTTTGAAACCCAGCCACCATGCTGTAAGGAAAGCAGCTCAAGAAGACGCACCGAGGCAAATACGTGGAAAACTGAGACCGCTGGTTGAAAGCCCAGCTGAGCTCCCAATCTGTGGCCCACACCAACTGCCACTCACATGAGTGAGGTCATCTAGACCTTCCAGCCATTCCCAAGCCACAGTGGACACTGCATCATGCAAAAGAACCACTCACTCAAACCACAGAATCACAAAAAAATAAACTGTTCTTTTTTTAAGCCAGTGAGTTTTGGAGTAGATTTTTACACACCAATAGGTAACTTAAACAAGTCGTCTGCACCCTGTAGTCCAGACCATCATTAATTCCTTTCTGGATTACTGTCATAATTTAGGGAAAAAACTCCCTATACCCAAGCCACTCCAGTGTACACTCCAAACTCGAACCAGAAGGATCTTTCTAAAAACCATCAACGGCTCCCTAGGGTCTTTAATATAAAGTCTAGCTTATAACACAGAACATGATTATAATATGACCCTTACTTAATCTCTCCAGTTTAGCCTATTACTTCACTCCAGCCCACACTTTATGTTCCAGTAATAGTGGTTATGCCCTGCTCTACACCAAGAGTCAGGCTCTCTAGAACCATCTGTCCCACTTTCACCTTACCATGCTGACTCCTCTTTGCTTTTTAGGACCTGGACCATGTGTATCTCCCCAGGATCCTTTAGCACTCTGCTTACATCCGTCATAGCACTTACCTGCTGCATTGCAATTGTATCTTTTATTTCTCACCTTCTTAATCTGTAGACTATTTGAGGACATGGAATAAATATTTCCTTTGGTCTGAATGTTTGTGTCCCCCCAGTATTCATATGTTGAAATCTTAATGTTCAATGTGATGTATTAGGAGGTGGGGCCACTGGGAGGTTCTTAGGTCACGAGAATGGAGCCCTCATGAATAGGATTAATGCTTTTATAAAAGAGACCCCCGGAGAGTTCCCTAGCCCACCTCTACATATCAAGAAGGCATTGGCTATGAACCAGGAAGAGGGCTGACACCAGAATGTGACCATGCTGGTGCCCTTATCTTGGACTGTCCAGCCTCTGGAAGTGAGAAATAAATTTCTATCATTTATAAGCTGCCCAGCTTGTGGTATTTTGTTATAGTGGCCTGAACAGACTAAGACAACATTCACTTCTGTTTCCAGTAGCAGCCACAGTGCTTCACACATTGTAGGCATTCAGAATGTGTTTGCTCAATGAATATTATTTACTCCACTCTGCCGTCATTGCAAGATGACATTTGTTTTTCCAAGGTTTACCCTTTTTCCAAACCAGGGATGAATGGGGAAGCTACTGCTTACAGAAGAATGATCTGGTCAATGTCACATCTTATATTCTAGAATAATGTCAAACAGGTCCCAGAAATTCCAGCTAAGCCAAATTTCAAAGAGGAAAGCCAAGACCCAAGATGGGACTTTGTTAGAGAGAAGGGCTTAGAGCGTGACCAACTCCTGCACATCCTCCAGGACTCATTTCACATCTGACTTCCTCTGAGACTCCATCCCTTAGTCACACAGGTTAGACTGGAAGGCTTTTCTCCACATTCTCATGGGACTGTTTATTCTTTGTTTAGCATTGATAGTAAGTGTCTATCTGCCCTTTTCCCTCATTAGACTTGGGTTTCTGAACGAAAAAGCTGTATCTTATTTATATCTCAAGAGTCTAGCACAACATTGACACAGAACAAATGCTCAAGAAATATCTGTTGTGTGAATGAATGAATAAATGAATGAATAAGCCAGAGAATGAAGCTTAGTAAAAGCAGGCTGAGATCAAATGGGGTTAGGGAGGGAGCAGAGTTACCTTGAACACGGGCTGATATTTGTGGCTTCCTTTAATGGTTCACTGAGTATGAGTCTAGCTCAATGGCCAGAGGTGAGACGGGCAGCTCAGCCCAGGTTTGGTACCTCCCTGGTTCTCCTAGTGGAATTTCCTGATGTGATCTTTTGACTTGCAAATGTCCTTTAGCTCTAGAATTATTACAGTGAAGCTATATATGTAAAATAGATGAGAGCAGAGTTCTTCTGGTTGAAGTCGATGAAGCAACCCAGATTCCCACCCACTATTTCTTCCACCACCGCTCAGCAGCCCCCAAAGGTGCTTCTAATGCCTTCCCTGACCAGCTAATATAAAACTGCCTCAAGTCATCCCTATTTTTGCCTCATTTTATATCCTGTCAACCGGCCTTTTTCTCCAGTCATCACCGGGGCCACTAGCTTCATGCACGTGTAGCCAGGCAGCCCCTGCCCAGCTGTGCTGCAGAGCTCCTGCTTTCTGCCCCTGGGCTTCTCTCCTGACCCTGCCTGCGGGACACCACCCCCGCCCCCTGGCCACCCCGGCACATGCTCAAACCTGGAACCAAATGGGGGAACCCTTGACCTATGGGAATAGGACTTATGGATAAATACAACCATCTTCTGTGATTTGGGCAGACAATTCTAACGCACGTTCAATGAAGTTCCTCCAAAGATTCCCATGGGGATTGCGTCCCAGTTGCCTGCATCAGTAACACACCCTAAGATGGGCTCTTCTTCCTTTACCATTTTACTCTTCTCAGTCAGTCCTGTACCTTGGGATCTACCAAAGACAAACTACCTGCACTTAAGCCACTATCTAAAGCTGATCTGGAAGTCAACCAAGTTAAGATGGTTCCTTGGCTGTTTTATTTTTCTTCTTAGCACTTATCATCCCTGACATATTTTATATTTATTTGTTTTTCCATTTGTCTCCCTCCTCTAAAATAAAAACTGCACAAGAGCTGGGACTTGGTTATTACCAATACTTTGAGTAATGCTTGGTACATGGTAAGTACTCAGTAAATATTTTTAACATTAATCTGTTGAGGGACTTCCCTGGTGATGCAGTGGTTAAGAATCTGCCTGCCAATGCAGGAGACACGGGTTCAAGCCCTGGTCCGGGAAGATTCCACGTGCCGCAGAGCAACTAAGCCCGTGCGCCACAACTACTGAGCCTGCACTCTAGAGCCCACGCGCCACAACTACTGAGCCTGCGTGCTGCAACTACTGAAGCCCGTGTGCCTAGAGCCCGTGCTCCACAACAAGAGAAGCCACCACAATGAGAAGCCTGTGCACCGCAACAAAGAGTAGCCCCTGCTCGCCATAACTAGAGAAAGCCCGCGGACAGCAACGAAGACCCAACTCAGCCCCCCCAACCCCACAAAAAATTAATCTGTTGAGTCTCCAGCTAAATTTCTGATTCCCTGGTTGCCATGGTGGATGTGAGTTAAACAAGTTCATCAGTAGACACACACACCTTGGCAGGGGACTGGAATTCAGTGTGGATACAATATAGGGCTAGATGGGTTTCCACTCTATCACTGGGATATACAGTCTTCCGTAGACTGGGAAGCTCTCCTCCCAGTAGGCAGCACTTGACAAAGTAACCATCCACACTGGAGTTCAGACACAGCTGCCCTGCCTCACATTACAGCCATTCAGATGGTGTCAAAAGAGACTGAACACTTGCAGTCAACTGCTCTGGATCAAATGTGAGCCACTGGGAAGGGATCTCATGTATCAGGACCAAGTTGGGCCTCCAGCCCAGGGCAGGGCTCACCATGGCTGGCTACACTGGGGTTGACTTCCACATGCACAAGGTAGAATCAGATTTCTCTCCTGACAATGGGTGATGCCAGGGACCCCAAGGTGATGGGTGATTCGAGGGGACCAGATTGTCTAGAATAATAAGAGATGTTAGGTCTAACTGTCAAGAGGAATAGGAATGGGCTCCCAAACTGGAAGCCCAAAAAGTTAAGAACTAAGATGATGAAACCAAGTGAAAACACATCAGAATCAAACGGGTAGAAATGGTGCATCTGAGCTTTTGCACCGAATTCTGGCTAATGTTGGCTTAGAACCTGGCTTCAAGGACAGGGGTACCAGGTCAGCGGCTACCAGACAGCTTGAATACACAATGAAGAAAATGACTGGGCTCATGATCTAAGAAGTAATAGATTTGGGGATAAACAGGGCAAATTTTTAGAATTGGAGACTGTTTGGTTACTATAATTGTATTAGGTCACTCTTGGTAAAATATTTCCCTAAATGCTGTGAAGGCTTATCTCTGCTAATTGCATCTTAAATGCTCAGTTTAGAGAGACTGCTCAGGCTAGTAACAATGCTGACTCTTCAGGATTAGGGGCATTTAAAATAACTTAAAGGGGTGTGTCTCAAAAATTGCCTGGAAAGCTAATTAGGAATGCAAATTCCAAGACCTTATTCAATGAGCTTTGAGCTTCACAGTGAGTAGGGAATCTTCATTTTAATCCAACACTCCAGGCAATGCTGGTACAGGCCATTATTGAGAAACAGTGACTTAATACTTAACAGGATTTTCTGACACAGGAGCTTTTGAAATTCACTGGCATTTATGAAGGCATACACTGGTAAACAATTCTATATTCCTGTATCCCCCAAATTCAATCCTCTTTACCATGCAGCTGGAGTACCATAGTTTTACATTATATTTTTTCTTGCTGAAAATCTCACTTTTGTTCTGGAATACATCATGGAAGAGGGAATTAATTTCATTTCCAGTTTTATCAACTGAGAATGGAATACGTGACACTCCAGCTGCCCCAAACCTTTCTAGAAAAGACATGGATAATACACACAGACACACAGAGATTTAAAATACAAATATTAGAAGATCTTTCTAGAAGGTTGTTTTACACGTTTAACCCATGAAACTCCATAAAGACAAGGATTACTTCTGTGAGTCAACTCATGTCAACGCGGGCAACTAGATGCAGAGATGTCAGTAAAGAAAGCAAAATTAAGGAACTCATGCAGAATCTTATACTTTGTGTGTGAAAGGAAAAGGAGGCAGATGCTGAAAGGAGGCAGAGAGAGCTACATCACGGTCACACCGAGAAAGACCTGAGGCCTATGAGCCACATGCAGTCAGCATTTCAAGGCCAAGGACACAGGATGGTTGCTTGGCAACTGCTGTCCTTCCTTTATACCGCTTAAGGAGCACGTGTTCTTTAGTGAGCTCATTTCCCATCCTTTCTCCTGTCTACAGACCAACTATCTAGAAATCATGCTCTACAACAACTCTAACAATAGTAGGGCAAAAATCACTTTTATATGATCCTTGAGTCAAGCAGAATAGAGTAGGAGTCTTCGTTCACTTATGTCAGGAATCTATGACAGAATCCATTCTGGAAATGTGTTGTGTTCAGTTCTGGTCACAATAGTTTATGCAAGAGGAATAGTGACAAACTGAAAGAGGAAGGTGAGGAGTTGTTAAAAATATTTTAAATATGAGAAATGTCTGAGAAAGTAGTGTGTCTGTGTATATATATATATATATATATATATATACGTGTGTACACGGACATACTTAATCTTTAAAAATGTTATTGTGAAATGCAATATGTCAAGAATTCTAAGATGCACATATCTTCACATTTTAACATCTGAGATCATTCAAAGAGCAGTGACTCAGATTAATAAGTAGAAAACCAATATCACTGCAGCCTCTTGTAGCTCATCTGGGTTACATGCTACTCTCTGACCTCCTGAGATAGCCACTACCTTCATTATATACCATTCCATTTCTTTTTACTATAATCATATTTCATATGTAGGTATCTTTACCAATAGTCTTTATGATTTATGCTTTTGAGACTTTGTAATTGGTATACTACAAAGTCTTCTATAAATTGCACTTGACATTGTTTCTGAGATTCGCCCATGCTCTTTATGGTTTAATCATTTGAACTATCATTCAGTAGTAATGTACCAAATTTATCCATTTTCCACTGAAGACATTTGGGCTGCTTCTAGATTTTTGGCTACTATAGACAATACTGCAGTAAACATTCTTGTACATGTTAAAACCTATTAATTTATAGATCTTTAATAGGTTCAGGACATAATTCCTTGTATTATGTGTACTACATAGATCTTCCAGTTTATGGGTGTCTTTTTACTTTATTATACCATTTTTATTAATAGGAGTTTCTTGTTACCCAAATATATATCAATCTTTGTTTTATATTGTATGTGTATATTTTGTCTTAAAAAAAAGTTTTGCTACCCCCAAAATCAAAAAGACATTCTCTAATATTTTCTTTGACATTTTTACATACTTTTCAAATTTAAAATTTTAATCCAACTGAAATTACTTTTTGATTTGTGAGATACGGCTCCAATTTCACGTTTTTCCACATGAATAGCCAAGTGTCCGAGCACATCTGTAAACAGTCCATCTTTCCTTCACTGATCTGCCCTGCCACACTGGCAAGTGTCTTTTCCACATCTGCATGAACCTATTTCTGACCCCTCTAATCTGCTCCATTATTCTCTTCACTGATGCTACAATGCCATCATCACTGATGTTTCATAATCAATCTTCACCTGGTAAGGCAATTTCCTTTAATTTATTATCTGAGAGAGTTTGGGGCATTCTTGGACTTTGCTTTTGCACACATATTTTAGAAATAGCTTGTACAATTCCTCAGAAAAAACTTTGGTGGGATTTTTGTCAGAACCACTTTGAATTTATAAATCTATTTAAATGAAAACTGTCACCTTTATGGTACTGAAACTTCCTATACATGAACACAGTATATTTCTTAATTCAGATCTTTTTACTATCTCTCAGTAAAGTTGCATAAGTATCTGCACAATGGTCCTGCACATTTTTCATGGCATTTATTTTAGGATGACTAGTTTTGGCAGTAATAAATTATACCTTTTGTACAATGATATTTTCTGTCTCTGCTGTTTAAAATGTTATTTTTTGCATAATGATATCTAGAAACCTTACTGAAACCTCATATTTTATTTGAAAGTCATTATGGATTTCCTATGCAGACAATCATAACTTTTATAAATGATGACATTTATTTCTTTCTTTCCAATTCTTGTAACTTTAATTTCTTTTTCTCATCTTAATGTACTGGATGAGACCATGAATTCAATGTCGAAAAGAAAACAATGAACATCTTTGACCTTTTCCTAATTATGAATGAAAATGTTTCTAAAATCTCAGCAGTAACAATAATGCTAGTGCTATTTTGGGAGGATACACCCCAGATTTGAAAAGTTCTTTTCTACTGCTAGTTTGCTAAGACTTTATGAAGGGTGCTGAATTTTACTGAATGTTTTTATGCCTCTGTCAAAATGACTATATAATTCTTCTCTATTAAATCAATATGCTAAATTAATGAGAAGATTTTCTACTTACAAACCAACACTGCAATTCCTGGGATGAACCTAGAATGAATTGATTTGATTTGCCAATTTGTTTCAGGTTTGTTTTTTTAATCACCATTCATGAGTGAGATTTGTCTTCCATTTTCCTTGTTTGTAATGTATAAAAAACTTATTAGTAGCTTCATAACATGTATTATGAGGAAGAATCGCATCATATAAAAAGTAAAACTCACCCCACTATTACGGTACTTTGCACATAGCATTCGTGTTTACCCAAATTTATTGATTAAATAAAGTGGGGTTAGGATCAGTTGTCAAGGATCTCAATGATGCTGAGTGGCATTGTTGAAACCTGAGAATCTTAGGAATTGATTCACTTTTAACAAGCTAGATAAAGTAACTCAGAGACTACTGTATAGGCCCTATGGTTCCCTGATTTGGGTTTTAGAGCTTTATAATTAAAACAAATATAGGGGGAGAGACTTCCAGTAGGAACACGGTTGAGTAAGTCAGTATCTTTTCTCTTCTCCTACAAGTCATATGAAAGCCAACAAGGAGAAGGGGGCGGGGGGGGGGGGGAACGACACACAAACTTTGTTTTCAGTAAAACTAGAAAACAGTTATTATCCATACAATTCAACATTTGTGTGAGGATGCCAAAATGAGCTTAGACTGGACAAAACCAAGTAGAAATGTAGAGAAAAATCATAAAAGTGGCTAAGTGTCTCAGAGCCAAGAAAAAATATACTTCCTGAAGATAAGAGGTTTCACTCTGATGTGCAAACCTATATAGATGTTTTTATTAATGGGAGTTAGAACTGGAGTTACCAGGAATGCTTGAAGTCTCTCTGGACACAGTTTGGCCAAGAAGGAAAGGATAAAAGACCAAATAAAGAATAACATGGAGGAGCCATTCTAGCATAAAGCAGTTTGTCTGTGTGGCAGAGGAGAAAAGGTTCAGGATATGAAGTCTACACACACATGCTACCCCTACACAGATGCACGTGCACACATGCATGCACGTACCTACTCATACACACACATGCATGTGTGCATGTACATATACACCCATCAACCTTCAGCAAAATCCAGTCCCAGAAAAATATATTTGGATGAGTTATAAGAAAAAGTCACTAGAAAAGCATTGAATCAAAGAGTATTAAAAAAGTATATGGGGAAAAAAACAGAAAACTTAGAACAAAGAATATTTCTCACTAAAAAATGTTGCTGTGCAGCAAATAAAAATCATGTCCAAATGTTTCATATGAATTTAAAAGAACTTAATAAGGAGTACCTTCAATGAAGAAATACAGGAAGTCAAACAAGAGACAGTAAGGTAACAGGATGAAATTAAAGTAGAAGAACTCAGAAAACAAATAAGAACAAGTGAAAACTCTCACAGAAATAAAAATGAAATTTGAATGAGTACATGGGAGAAGTGATACTTCTGAAGAAAGCACAAGTGACACAGATGATATATGAAAAGTAAACAGTGTAAAGTGGAAATAGATAAGGAAGATTATACACACACACAATGATAGCTAAACAATATAGACAAAGGTGACCCAGTTTATACACTGAGTCCTACAGAGAACTAAACAAATAAAGGTATATATCATATAAAGGTATACGGACACTTCAAACTACGTAAAGACCAGCTATTTTTATTAAAATATCAAAAGACTTCAAAAAAATAAAAGGTATAATTCCTGAAATAAACGGAAACTTGGTATATTATGTGTTGGAAACATTGCCTCTCAACATTCAACTCTGAGACATGAAATAAAGCACAGAGACTCCACAGAGTAAAAAGCTCATAAAATAAACTATGAAAGAAAATATAATGTAAAATATATTGACAGAACGAACACAAAATAAAACTCTACTAACAAACAAAAAGGAGTTTACATGTATACAAGATATGGCTCAGAAAGCTTAAAAATAAAAAGGATGAATAAAGGAGAACTGGGCAATGCCAAGCATATGAATCAAAAAGCAGAGATTACAATCTTAATAGCAAACAAAGTGGGGTTTAGGTCTGAAAAAACAAGACAAGAGAACTCTATAATGTTTATGAAGATATGAGATTATGAGTATCCATGTATCAAATAATAAAGCAATAATATTCATAACCAGAAAACCAAGAATAAAACTAATGACCCAATAGAAAAATGGGCAAAGTATATAAAGTATTAACAGAAAAGGAAATACAAATGGCTCTTAAATACAGGAAAATCTGTACATCCTCATTTGTAGTAATATAAATGCAATTTAAAACTGTACAGGGACTTCTCTGGTGGCACAGTGGTTAAGAATCCACCTGCGGGGACACGGGTTCAAGCCCCAGTCCGGGAAGATCCCACATGCCACAGAGCACCTAAGCCCCTGCGCCACAACTACTGAGCCTGTGCTCTAGAGCCTGCGAGCCACAACTACTGAGCCTGCGTGCCGCAACTACTGAAGCCCAAGCGCCTAGAGCCCATGCTCAGCAATAGGAGAAGCCGCCGCAATGAGAAGACTGCACACTGCAACGAAGAGTAGCCCCCGCTCTCCACAACTAAAGAGGGCCCACATGCAGCAACGAAGTCCCAATGCAGTCAAAAATAAATTAATTAAAAAAAATAACTGTACAGATAAACCATTTTTCACCTATTAGGTTGGTAATAATCCAAAAGATTCACTGTGGAGCTGTTGGAAGATAGGTACTTTCATACATTGCTGGTGAGGGAGTGAAAATCGGTATAACCCTCCTACCTCACTGCTCTACAAAGGACAATGTGTCAACATCATCAAAACTACCTTCACATTTATCCTCAGACCCAGCAATTCAGCTTCAGGGAATTTGTCCTATAGATATAAACTTGCACAAGTGTTAAGTGACAAATATGCCTGGTTATTCACTGCAGCATTGTTTATAGTAGCGGAAGATTGGAAACAGTCCTATATCCATTAGAAGACTGCTTAAATAAATAAGTTTATTCCTACTTTGAATTCTATGCTACCATTAAGAATAAAAGATACTTCCATGTACCGATATAGACAAAAAAACCCCTCTAGTATAATATGTTTATGTGAAAGAGCAAGGGGCAGAGCAGTGAATATTATCTTTTGTCTAAAATAGGCTGGGAGAGAGGTAAAAAAATTATATATATATACACACATATACACACACACATATATGCATAAAGAATCACAAAAATAGTAAGAAATCATAACAGAAGTAGGTGGGGTTCAAGGGAACCATTTACTTTTTCCTTTTTATTTTTGTTTAACCATGTGAATTTATTACCCATGTAAAAATTAACTTAAAATATGATAAATATGAAGGGGAGATGGTCACAGTCCTGCCAGGTTTATATTTTTCCAAGAAATGACATTTAAAAAAACTCCCACCATCCATTATAACTATTACATCATAAAAGAAAATAAAAGGCCTCTTGAAACAAACAAAAAGCAATAAAGAATATCATTTTTAAGGAAAGTCTTTTAAACTGAGAACACTGTCATCTTTTTCGCAGGTCACCATAGACCCGAGAACACTTCATCGCTACCCAGCACTGGCCATACAGAAGGAGGCAGAAACCACTAGCAGAGGTGGCGGGAATGAGGGAGCCCATGAGCCAGGAACAGATACAAGACTTCCTCTGGAACCAGCTGGAAAAACTCTCTTGTAATAAGATTCCATGATTCTTATGCATACATATATATAACTATTTGTACCTTACCACCTCCTGAAAATTTTTAAATGATCAAAAAGACTAAAATCATCAAAACAAAAGTAAGAAACTAAGTATCAATAGCAGTTACAGTCCAAAAGCTAACCCCGCAAGTGGAGACTGAGGTTCTGGGTGAGCAGGAAAACGGGCCCTCCCAGAAGACCTCTCTCATCCAGGTAAACATTCGGGCTGCTGCCTGGCTACAGAGAACCCTGTTGGCCCCAGGCTGTAGAGCAGTGCATGCGTTCTGGGTGATGACCAGTGAAGGACGCTTTCTTAGATCTGTGAGCTGACGCTGGACTCTCCTATCCTATCCCTCGTCTCCATAGCTGTTTCTCAGAATGACGGGCCAAAAGGTACGGATTCAGTTTCCCTATCACGTGCAGTCAGGTAGAAATGATTAAGGAGGATATATTAACATGTAATTAGAGCACAGAATCCCACTCTTAGTTTTTGAAAGGAACACTTACACATGTTACTGTGCAACACCAATGCCTAATGTGCCATAACAGAATAAGTAAACTGAGACAGACATGCTGGATTGGTATCCAGTAGTAACAATGACAAACAACAACAACAATAATAGATACCATTTACAAAGCACTATGTGCCAATCATAGGTCGAGCTCTTTATATGCATTACTGAATCTGCACATCTCAGTGACACAGGTAATATCCCCATTTACCTCTGAGAAAACTGAGGCACAGAACGTTGAGGCCATTTGTTTTAGGTCACATGGCTCATAGAGAATTCATGAAAACAACATACAGAGATCATGGTGCAGTGGAAATAGCTCTGGATTGGAAGTCAAGAGACCCAAGTTCTATTTGTAATTCTAGCTCCTTGGTAAATACTTTTATTTCTCCAAGTTTGTTTATTCGTCTATAAAACCTGGAAAGAATGTGGGCCCTATCTGCCCTGCCACGTTTCCCATGGCCCTCAGATGATGCAGAAATGGTCTCCAGGGGTTCCTGAGGCTCTGTGGAAGGAACACAAGACGTAAGAGGGGTAGGCACTCTGGGGCTACCAGGTGGCTGCAGGGGAGCTGGGCAAGGTTGGCATGTCCCACAGCTGGAGCCAAAGGGAAACATGGCTGCTCCCTGATGGGTTGTGTCAGTGACTGAAGGAGTCAGGGTGAAAGTACCCACCAAAAGCACCCCATGAAAAGCACACACACGCCAGAGATCCCCACATTAGCAAAGCCACCAGCATCAGGCTAAACCAGAGTGAGACCCTAGATGCTTCCCTAAAGCCACATGAGGGCAGTTATATAAAAGCATGTCTAAGAAGACATCTGCAACCCTCTTCCTCCTCTTGCTCTCAGAGCCACAGAAGTTTTAAAAAATATATACAACACTCAGCTGTTACAGCTGGAATAAGTCTGTTCTTATAATCAAATGTAACAAGGAAGTTAAGGAGACACAGCATAATAATACAGTTGAAAGCAATGATGAGGAAAAAAAATCCATTTCACATTTACACCCTCAAGAAGTTGAAATCTCTCAGCTTGTACAAAACATCTATGATAAAATAATTAAGAACATGGATAACAGGATGCTGTCAACAGCTCCCAAAGTTGTTCTATCCCTTTCCCACCCTTTTGTCCTTCTTTCCTAAGAACAGCTACCATCAAGTCTTTCTATTTAAAAATAAATATAACAATACTTTTGTTGCAGGACTGCTTTAAGTGTTAAACAGAAAAATATAAATGTTCAATAATGGCAGGTGCTATCAGTATTATCATCTTCCCAATGGAAGCATGATTTCTACACTGCTTCACCTTTTTCTTACATGCCTTCCATTTTAGGAAAATGTATGCGCAGTTTATATGTGGGCAATTAAAATCATATTTTTAAGTTCTCTAGGACAGTGGCTTTCAAAATTATTTTAGTCTTGGCATGATTTGCACAGAAGAAGTCTTGTGTGGAAATCCCATAATAAAACAGATGAAAAGCAAATCTGCTCCAGAAACAGAGGTGGTAGGTATCTTCAATATTTTAATTTAAGTTTAAGGTGAACAAATCTGCTCTCAGGAAGGGAGCAAAAGTTGGGGGTAAATGGAATCTACTAGAGATGATCAAAGAATTGTCTAACAAAATTTCTACTTTGTCTGCATTTATCTGACATTTTTTTTCTTTAGGTCCCTTTGAAAATAATAAGAACTTCAAATATACTCAAACAATACCTCAAATACATTTACAAAGTTTTTAAATTTTAGAGCGCCCATGTACTATTTTATCTTGCCATCAGAACTGCCCCATGAACCAAACAGGAAAGGTGTTGTTGTTATTATTATTATTATTAACCCCATATTAAAGATTAGGCAATATAGCCACAATTGAGTTGGGATATTTTTAGAAATATCTGCAGGTAATTATCCAAATAGTTGATTGCATTCATATTTGATCTCATAAAACTGTTTTAGGAATGACAATTCACAATAAATTACTGAAATTATTTAGGTTTATGCCAACTGAATAAAAGAGGGAAAAGTAGGATATTACTTGGATTATAAAAGATTTTAATAACTGTTCCCTTTGCCCATCTCTGAGCTGATTTTGTTTTGCAAAATCACTTACTTGCCTAATATACCCTCAGGAGCTATTCAGTTCTCCTCTTCTGCAACAGCTACTTTATTTTACTTTAGACTCAGATAAAACCAAAATCACCCTTGGGGTTGGATTTACTCTTTGTTTATGCCCGACAGGAAGCCTAGCTAGCAGGAAGTTGAGTGTTGGTTTAAAAGTGTTGATTAAAAATAAGCAGCTAGGGCTTCCCTGGTGGCGCAGTGGTTGAGAGTCCGCCTGCCGATGCAGGGGACACGGGTTCGTGCCCCGGTCCGGGAAGATCCCACATGCCGCGGAGCGGCTGGGCCCGTGAGCCATGCCCGCTGAGCCTGCGCGTCTGGAGCCTGTGCTCCGCGGCGGGAGAGGCCACAACAGTGAGACGCCCGCGTACCACACACACAAAAAAATAATAAGGAGCTAATTACTTCTATGCAAACTACTTATGTATAGTGATTTGGAGACATGCAAGGAGGATCAAGAGAAGCTGAGCCATCTGGAATCCAAAGAACTGAAGGATCTGGGGATCCAGTCCTGCTCTGCACATTCCAAGGTAGACCATTTCTGGAGTGGCCACGTGATACACTCTGCAGACCCACCCCCCAGCAAAGCAGCCATAACTGGTAAAAAGCTGTGTAAAAAATAACTACTTAGGGTCCCTGAAAATTGTCCTAATGTCATACAACAAATGAGGAAACATTTATTCAAGAAGATCCATGATATCTTGCTAAGAAAGTGAGTGTGCAGCACTTGAATCATACCTGCTCCCCTTCTCCCCACCCAGAGTTCTGTGTGATGGGAATTCCACTCTGGCGGGTGTGGCAAAGAAGACAAGTCTCCCTCTCCCCCAAGAGAAGCAGGCCATCAGCTCATCCCATTACGCCCAGTTTCATGCTGCAGAGTCTAAATTCAGAAGCTCCCTTCCACCTCATAAGGTGGCTGTTCTACCTCAGGTGTGTTAGGTTGAGGATATAGGGGGTCCCAGTGTCCCTTACCCCAGGCTGCTCACAGTGTGGGGTTCCATGCTGGGTGAGGAAAGCCAAGAAGACCAGAAGTTATGGCCCCTGCCCAGCATCCTTCTCACAAAGCACGGTGACACTCAAAGGACAGGGCATTTGAGCCCAGCTCTGGAGATTCTGCCCAGGGGAGAGACACACCATGAGAACACAGAGCTCCAAAGCTCTCCATAAAGGAACTGTCTTTATTTGGAAGAAGTGTGGGCAAGTGCAAGCCCAAGGCTGTTTTCAGACACAAGGAAGATTTGGTGGATAAGCACTTAAGAGAAGGCTAGTACCTCCCTAAAAACTAGGAGCTAAACCCTAGGGCTTGCTTGTTTACCGGAGAGAATCACAGAAAGAGATGGCTAAGAAAATCCCTCCTGGGGGAACAACGTTAAAGACTGGACTCAAAAAGTACCCCTGCAAAGAGGCACAAATTAAATTGGATGGTGGAACAATTTATGTTGTAGGGCACTGTTGCAGACACTAGAGCAGTCATCTGACAATTAGTGAAGCCTCACATCTGACTGTGATGCTAACAGAGGCAGGCAGCCTCTGGGAAAGCCTTAAGGAAAGTGTCAGTGAAAGAGCCCCGCTAAAACCATATTACCCCAGGGTGAGGGTACATGCCCAAGGCTGTGCCTCTGAGGAATGACATTAGAGGTTTTAAAACCATCAGTGAATATCACTGAAATAGTCCAATTGAGTTGTTAAACGAATTAACAAGCAAGAAAGAAACCACTGGCAGGGACAACAGTACCCAGAGTTGCTAAACATATGCAAAAAAAAAAAAAATAACACTGAACAGAAACTATCTGTGAGACAGCACAGATGTTAAGCTTAACAAAGACTTCGAAGCAGCCATTATATACATACGTTAGGAGAACTAAAAGAAACCACACTTGCAGAAGAGAAAGGGGTGATGACAAAGTCTCACGAAACAGAGAATATCAAAAGGAGACAGAACTTATTTACAAAATGGAAATTCGGGGCTTCCCTGGTGGCGCAGTGGTTGAGAGTTCACCTGCCAATGCAGGGGACACCTGTTCGTGCCCCGGTCCGGGAAGATCCCACATGTCGTGGAGCGGCTGGGCCCGTGAGCCATGGCCGCTGAGCCTGCGCGTCCGGAGCCTGTGCTCCGCAACGGGAGGGGCCACAACAGTGAGAGGCCCGTGTACCGCAAAAAAAAAAAAAAAAAAAAGGAAATTCAAGAACTGAAAGGACAATAATTGAAATGAAAAAATGTACTAAAGGGATTCAACAAAAGGCTGGACTGGCAGAAGAAAGAATCAGCAAACTTGAGATAGAGATTATGTAATCCAAAGAACAGAAAGAATAAAGAACAAAGAAAAGAAAAATGAACAGAACTTCAGAGAAATGTGCAACACTATTAAGGAAGCCAACACGTGCAATGAGAGTACCAAAAGGAGAGGAACTAGAGAAGGACCAGAAAACATATTCAAACATATTCAAAATGGCTAAAAACTTCCCAAATGTGATTTATAATACACACACACACACACACACACACACACACACACACACACACACACACACCCCCCCCCAAGAAGCTCAACGAAAGATAAAGGCAAGGAGAAAATCTTGAAAACAGCAAGAGAAAACTAACTCATTTTGTACTAAGGAGCCCCAACAGATTAATAGCTGACTTATCAGATACAACAGAAGCCAGAAGGCAGCACAATGCCATATTCAAAGTGCTGGAAGGAAAAAAAAAAAACAAACTATTAAGCGAAAATCTTATTTCCAGAAAGAGTGTCTTTCAAAAATTAAGGTGAAATAAAGATATTCTCAGACAAACAGAAAAAGAGAATCTGTTGCTATCAGGCCCTCCTTGCAAAAACATTAAATATTCAGGCTAAAAGTTATCTCAGACAGTAATTGGAATACACACACAAAGAAGTGAAGAGCATCAGTAAATGTAATTATGTAAGACAGTTTAAATTCATATTTCTTCCCCTTTCTTTTAACTGATTTAAATATATACGGTATACAACAATATGGATTGTATTGTTAAGCCTATACATATATAAAGGTAGTATATTTGACAACAGCACAAAGAAGTTAGATGAAAACAAAGGTTTATCAGAATAAGAAAAATGATACCATATGGTAACTTGAATCCACAGGAACAAATGAAAAGACCAGCAATGATAAATAAGAAAATTATTATAACAAACTATAAATATATACTTGCTCTCCTAGCCTCTTTCAGCTTCTTTAAAAGACATAAGAATATAATAAGTAACAATTATAACAATGTATTGTTAGGTTTGTAACATATATAGATGTAGTAGGTATAAAATAGCACAAGAGGAGAAAAAGGAACTTTACAGAACTATAAAGGAGTAACATTCCTATATCTCACTGGAATTTAGTATATATCTGAAATAGATTCTGATAAGTTAAGATGTATATTGAAAAAAATGGAGATGTAGGAGCCCCAGCCACTGCTTCTCCACGAAGATCAACAATCAGACATCTATCCAGAAACAAAAACAGCTCTGGGAGAGCTCTGGAGTCCACTAAAGAAACTTCAGCAACACAGTAGAACAAAAATACCTGAAAATAACTGCAGAAGAGAAGGAAGACAGCTTCAATTTTGCCTGCAGCATCCCATCCCCAAGCTGGCGTTGCTCAGCACCAGGAGGGAACTTCCCAGCTAGAAAGAGTTCCCCTTGCTAGGAAGGAAGAGTGGAGTGAGTGACCAGTTTCCCTGGCATAATATACATTGTAAAAGTAATCTGATCAACAAATGGTCCTGGGACAACTGGATATCCACATGCAAAGGAATGAATTTGGACCTCTACCTCACACTATATGCAAAAACTAATTCAAAATGGATTCACACATAAATAAAAGAGCTAAAGCATAAAAATCTTAGAAGAAAGCATAGGGGTAAATCTTCATGACCTAGAATTTCAATGGATTCTTCTATATGAAACCAAAAGATGACATAAAGTCTATCTTGTTTTAAATTAGTATAGGCACTCTCCTTTCTTTTGGTTACTATTTGTATGGAATATCTCTTTCCAACCTTTCATACTCAACCTATTTGTTCCTTGTATACAGCATATAGCTGGACCATGGTTTTTTATCCATTCTGCCAATCTCTGTTTTTTGACTGGAGAATTTAATCCATTTACACTTAAAATAATTACAGATAACAAGGGACTTGATTCTGTTATTTTGCTATTTGTTTTCCCTATGTCTTATGGCTTTTTGCCCTTACCTTTTGAATCACGGTCTCCTTTTATGTTTAGTTTTTGCAGTAAAACATTTTAATTCCTTTCTTATATCCTTTTGTGTATGTTCTATAGCTATTTTCTCTGTAGTTACTATGCTGATTACACTTAATATCAAAAAATTTTAACACTCTAATTTGAATTCATACCATCTTAACTTCAATAACATACAAAACTCTGCTCCTATATAGCATCATCCCCATACTCTTTCAATTACTGATGTCACAAAATTACATCTTTATACACTGTGTGTCCAAAAACATAGACTAGCAATTGTTCTTCTTTATGCATTAGTCTCTTAGATTATGTAGAAAACAAAATGTGGAGTTACAAACCAAAGTTTCAATAATACTAGCTTTTAGACTATTTTTTAATGTATTAGTCTCTTAAATCATGTAGAAAACAAAAAGGGGAGTTACAAACCATTGTTACAATATTAGCTTTTAAAATTGCCTATGCATTTATCTTTACGGAGATCTTTATTTCTTTATATAGCATGAGTTACCATCCAGGCTCCTTCCATTTCAACCTTCAGGACTCCCTTCAGAATTTCTTCCAGGGAAGATCTAGTGTTAACCAACTCCCTCAGCATTTTTTTTTTGGGCGGGGGGGGGTGGATCTTATAAAAGTTTTTTTTTTTTTTTTTTTAACATCTTCACTGGAGCACGATTGCTCCACAATGGTGTGCTAGCTTCCGCCCCACAACAAAGCGAATCAGCTACACATACACACACATCCCCACGTCTCCTCGCTCCTGTGCCCTGCCACCCTCCAGGCAGCCACAAAGCACCGAGCGGATCTCACCGCGCCATGTGGCCACCCCCCACCTGCCATCCGCTTCACACCCGGCAGTATCCGTAAGTCCATGCCACTCTCCCACTTCGTCCCAGCCCACCCTTCCCCGCCCCGTGTACCCAAGTCCACCTCCCACATCCACGTCTCCACTCCTGCCCCGCCCCTAGCTTCCTCAGAACCACTCCTTCTGATTTTAGATTCCATACACACGCGTCAGCATAGGGCAGCTGCCCGTCTCTCTCTGAGCTACCTCACCCTACACAACAGACTCTAGGTCCACCACCCCACCACAAACAACTCAACTTCGTTTCCCCTCATGGCTGAGCAATATTCCATCGCACACATGTGCCACATCTTCTTCATCCATTCATCTGTCGATGGACACCCAGGTTGCCTCCATGTCCTGGCCACTGCAAACAGAGCTGCAATGAACACTGTGCCACATGACTCCCCCCGAACCATGCTTCTCTCAGGGTACACGCCCAGCAGTGGGATTGCTGGGTCGCACCCTAGCCCTACCTTCCAGTTTTTGAAGGAACCTCCATACTGTTCTCCATAGTGGCTGTATAATGCAAGAGGGCTCACTCTTCTCCACACCCTCTCCAGCATCCATTACCTGCAGATCCTTTGATGATGGCCACTCTGATCCCTCAGCTTTTATTTATCTGGGAATACCTTAATTTCTTCCTCACTTCTGAAGGTCAGTTGTGCTGGATATGGGATCTTTGATCAATAGGGTTTTGGTTTTTTTGTTGCTTTTTTTCTTTTTCCTTTCAGCACTTTGAATCTGGCAGCCTTCTGGCCTCCACACTTCTCCATGAAGAACCTGCTAATATTCTTATTGTGATTTTAGCTCCATTTGTTACTGTCCAATTTACTGTCTTCATGAAAAAGTTAATCATCAAATAGGTGACAGAAAGAGTAAGTGGTATTTGGCCAACTAGAAGTAAAGTGAGAACTCTGAGCTAAATTCTTATGCTAATTAGTGGTCAAGGAAAATGTTCTCACATAAGAAATAAACCCTGTTAACTGATCATTTACATCACATTTGGCACAGATCACAGCCCCTACAGATGGTTATACCTCAGTCTGGGTTGTAAAGACCATGAAAATACACAGGCTGCAGCACTTGGCTCCCCTACATTGATTAGACAAGACCTGCAACTACCATAAATAAAATCCTTAATACCATTGAAAATAGCCAGGATGGGATGATAAAATGAATAAAGGATGAGTAGAGGTTCCCACGAAAGCCAAAGGTCACCACTGATTTGCAATGAACAACCTAAGATAGCTGAATCTTTTTGCGCATGAAGAAACTGAGATTTAGAAAGATAAAGTGACTGCCTGGGATCAGCTATATCACACAGCTATACGATTTCATCCTAGATAATAATCTAGACAGCTGATGCATGTACACATTTGCCTTCTTGCATATTTCTCTTCTCAGGAGAACCTACTATAGGACAGCTATTTACCAGGTTTTATATTATTCTCTAGTCCAAATCCGTTAAGTAGCTACTGGTATTCCCATTACATAGATGATGGTGAGCAAAGTCAGGTAATCTGCTTAAAGTAACAAACTTTAAATTTGTTACTTTAAGCAGATTACTTGTTAGTGGGGGAGCTGAGAGTCAGACCCAGGTCTGTCTAACCCAGAGTTTGTGACCTATTTCCTAAACCATATTTCCTTGCTAACCAGCAAGTCTGTGGTTAACTGCTTCATGTCCAAATTGATTAGGAACTCTGGGTTTGGATCAAACATTACCGAGCCATCTCACCTTCAGACAGGGGGAAGAAAACTCCTGACCAAGTGCACTCAAGCTTTCTCCCTGGTTCAATCCACAGGGCACCCCAGAAGCAGAATTTGCTAAGACCACAGACACAGAGCTGTCAATCCTGACTCCCTGAATTTGGAAGAGTATATGATCTAGTCAATCATTCTACAACTACTTATGGTGGGAAGTTGGTGCCGCAAAAGAGTTCCCTAGGAGAGCCAGAGATGGATTTAGTCTTCTAACACTACAGCTGAAAGCGACTGGAGGGATGATTCAGTCATTAGAGTTGCTCTCTGATGAGGCCACGAGGGAGTTTAGCCACTTCATTCCAGCACACTCCCACTCTGAGATGTTTTTAGTATCTACTCCTAAAGTTAACATGCAGTCCCCAAAGTCACAGTCTTTTGTAAAATGCACACTCTTCAGAGAACATTCATTTCCTGGTATCTAAGAGAAATATTTATGTTCCCAGCGAGGCACAAACAGATATAATCTCTGGAAGCATTTTCACAAGAATTTAAACACTAGAAACAATACAAATACCCACCAATAGAACTGTTACATGGATTATTAGACAGCCATACTATAGAATAATCTTTGTAAAGTGTCGGGTAAATCTGTATAGTTACCTGAAAATATTTCCAATGTTAAGTGAAAATGTAAGTTACAAAAAAAAAAAAAGGTATACACCATATGATCCCCTCTACACAAACCAACACAAAAATGAAGCCTGTATACTTGTGCACAGTTAGCCCTCCATACATGGGTTCCACATCTGCAGATTCAACCAAGCACAGATCAAAAATAATAGGAAAAAAAATTCCAGAAAGTAACAAAAAGCAAACCTTGAATTTGCTGTGCACTGGCAACCATTTACACAGCATTTACATTGTATTTACAACTATTTACAAGCATTTACATGTATAGGTATTATAAGTAATATAGAGACGATTTAAAGTATACAGGAGGCTATGTGTAGGTTACTTGCAAATACTACGCCAAAGGGACTTGAGCGTCCACAGATTTTGGTATCCATGGGGGATCCTGGATTGGCGGATGTTCTGCCCTCTACCTTCTCTCACACAAAGTTGAGTCAGGCACTACGGGAAAGCCTATTTTTTCTTGAATAGTTCAGGTAGAACAGGAGTCACAGATGTAACCAAGCCAAGCTGTACTCAATAAACAACTCCCAAATGATCATTTAATTGGTCATCAATCTGCAGCTGCCTCAGAGCACACAGCTCATCCCCCCCCCCCCCTCCAACTAGTTCTTTCAAGACTAAAATTATTTGTACTTTACATTGTCCTACTTAGGACATGAGGATAAGCTCACTTTTAGTAGCAGGGGAGATGGTTACATGATTGAAGCAGAAGTATGTCTTGCTTCCTTTCCCCCTCCACCCCACAGAAATCTCTATATTACGCTGGGCACCCAAAGAGAATTCTACCTGGATATCTAGCATCCACCTTTTGGGGACGTCTAGCATCTGCACTCTCTTCCCACATTTGGGAAATGCCCAGAATTCTCCACTACCTGGAAGAAGCAGCCTGCTTCCTATCATAGAAGGTGGACGCTAAAGTACAATTAGTTAATAAACTTAGCTCCAAATCCTGGAACTCTGGATGATGTCCATTTTCCCCCTAACTCTGTCATGTTACCATCTCAGTCTTTTACAACCTATGGATTAAAATATGAAGTTGAAATCATCAACACACCCTTTATAAAACAGCAGGAGAAGGGGAGTGGAAATAAGAAGTAATTCAAATACACAAATATGCATGTGCTTCAGCAAGAAGTAATTTATGTATACGTTGCAATCCTCATTTCTGCACTTGTCACAAGGCCATACGTGGTTTAATGACTTCTCTATTTTACCAATTCCATTCTCCCCTTGTGTTCAGCCAAACCTCCAGCTAGTTCAGATTCCTTACTATGTATGGTGACCTCTTTAGGTAAGGAATCTGAACCACGAGTACTTTACCTAGATTGAGTTGTTGTCAAAAATCCATTAATTCTTACTACTTGACTTGGTAGGATAGGAACTGGTAGATTACCTGGAGCTCTGTGCAAATTCCTCTCTTCCATTAAGAGTATCAGCCTTTTTTTCTCTTGACAATCAGAATCAGTTAACACCAAAATCCCCATCTCTTTTTTTGTTGCCCATGTGTTAATTGGCAAGAGGAACCGGAAATGATCAGGGGGCATCCTCAAGTTCCAATTCAAGGGAGCTACTGTTATGTTCCCTGGTGGAAATATCTTTATAATCAACGAGAATAAGGCTATTCAGCTCATGTAAAGCCTCCATCCCTGCCGTCATGTGCTCTTTGTTCAGGATCCCATTAAGAGTATTAGAAAGATTAGGGAACGTACATTCACAAAGCCAGACATTTTGGCTCCCCGATTAGCACTAGAGTGCTTTTGGGAGAACATTCATATGGAACACAAAGTCTTACACTCTGGCCCTTTTCAAAAACTTGACCTTGGGCTTCCCTGGTGGCGCAGTGGTTGAGAGTCCGCCTGCCGATGCAGGGGACACGGGTTCGTGCCCCTGTCCGTGAAGATCCCACATGCCGCGGAGCGGCTGGGCCCGTGAGCCATGGCTGCTGAGCCTGCGCGTCCAGAGCCTGTGTTCCGCAACAGGAGAGGCCACAGCAGTGAGAGGCCCGCGTACCGCAAAAAAAAAAAAAAAACAAAAAAAAACAAAAAAACCTGACCTTCATAACTCTCCCCAAAGCATCCTTGTCACTCGGCCTCCAATCTTGTTTCATATTCCTATCTCCCAGAACCATTAGTGATAGTCAGTGATTGACTGTAGGTCCTTAATTTAAGTAATCTCTCCTTCCAGGCAAAATACTTTAACATACACTGGGAGGATTTTCACTTTTTCCTATGTTTCAGTGTCATCCCAATTGGGTCTGTAATTCTACAGAAGCCAGCTTTTAAGAGTTCACATATCATGCAGAGTCTTTTACAGGTAAGGTTAAATTTTCTTTTCTCTTCAGTCAACTGGTTACAGAGAAGAGTAAATTGCTGAAGGAGTGCAGGTTCCTTCTTGGGATTCCAGGATGAGAGTCACTGTAACTATCTGTGATGTGGTACCTTGTCTTCCCTTTACTCAAGATATTCTGGGCCTTTGAAATGGCTTAGGTTTGGGGATTGCGTGAAGAGCTGTAACTATCATGGTGCTTCAAGTCAGGTCTCTGTGCACCAGATCACATTCTGACATGCACAAATCCCATTTTTGGTTTGTGAGCTGCCTCATCGCATTGGTTCCAGAGACCTCCAGAGCACTGAAGCGCTGCTAAGACCAATCAACACGCTTGACCCGGCACATGGAATCAAATCAAAATTACATTCTCTTCTAAGTCTGCCATCTCCAAATACATTTACAACATATTCCTCATGCTTTACCATATGGCGGATAGCTATGTAAGTCCTCTCCTCCTGGGTTAGAGTTTGTCTAACTCCTGGCTATGCTGCTGTACACCTCTAGTCATTGGTATTCTGGTAAGAGAGCATGCTATACGCTGACTTTGCCTTTCACATGGCATTACTCCTCAAAAAATGTAGATACAGCTAATAGATGGGGAAACTGGATTCTTGGCTAAGAAGGATCAGCAGAGGTTGAGGTAATCCAAGTCTCATGATTCCTCCCTTATTTTCTGTTCCACGTCATGGGTCCTCAGTACGTCTCAATCAATACTTGGACTCCTACATAAGTGACCTGGCAGAGCCGATAAATCAACAGCTTTTAATTTTGCAGTCTGGATAAACCTGTAGAGGTTTTATTTATTCATTTAACCCCAATGGCCTTAAGAGTTGAGACTTTTTTTGTTGCTCCTGGTTTTTTTTAAGCACAGTCATAGAAAGTCACTGTTTTAAGTCAAAGATAGATGAACACTTAGATATCAGTCTACCATTCTCTTTCTTAAGCTGTTGAGAGACTGAATAGAATTCTGAAGCACAACCTGCCACAACCAGTCCAGGAAGTCAAACCGTCGTCTATGCAGCAAGTGGCCCAAAGCAGCCAGCACTTGATTCATAACTGAGAACTTCTCTAATATTTGCCCGGCCTTCAACCGACACTTTGTTCCAAATAAACACTGGTGATATTTTAACTAGTTTTTTGGCCACTGAGTGCCATAGCAGTCAGAGTCCCATCCCCAAATACTAGCTGCATTTTCACTGCCTTCAGCCCCAAGCAGGTCAGATAATCTCAAATTGCCTGACTGTCCTTAAAGTCTATTTACTGCCTGCAACTATTTCTGTATCTGCCAAGTTTCTGTCTCTAGCTGAGAAGAGAAAAATGAAATGAAATTACAAAGAGAACACTGAACAACTTTCAACCAACTAAAGAACCAGGCTTAGAAAACTGGTAGAAATGAAGGTTTGGAGCAATCAACAGTACACTTCCTACTCCTCCCATTTTCCTTCAAGAAAAGACTGATCACTGAGGACACCACTCCCGCCCACCACTGTCACCACTGGCAATGGATACAGGATGCCACAGCTGTACCACCGCCTCCAGGGACTATGGAAACACACTGCTGTTGTGACTGCTGCTGTTTCCTACACCCAGAAAGGATTCTCTGTGGCCCCTCCTTCTATGTACAGCCCTTGATTCAAGAACTAAGGCTGATGCTTCCCACTGGTAAATCAGTACTCTTTACATGCCCATGCTCGGACTACAAGGGAACAGAAAATCCACAGCTGGGATTTTCAGCTTTCATTGGGGTAGGCTCTATTTGCTTCCCATACAGACTTACAAGGAAATTTTCAAACTTCAGAGTTTAAATGCCAGATAAACAGAAAAAAATGACAAATGTCAACTACAAGGAGTGGAGGAGAGGCAGTCACTTGATTTCTTGTGTTAGGGAAGTGAAGGATCACATGAACCAGAACTAGAACTGAATCCCGTCAACATCCAGTAGCATGAGGCTCTGAACACCTGCTAATGTTATCCTCAGGGAGAGAAAGAAACAGATGTATAATTACCGTTATTTTTGTTTGTTTGTTTTTGTTTTTTTTGTTTTTGCGGTACGCGGGCCTCTCACTGTTGTGGCCTCTCCCATTGCGGAGCACAGGCTCCGGACGCACAGGCTCAGCGGTCATGGCTCACAGGCCCAGCCGCTCCGTGGCATGTGGGATCTTCCCGGACCGGGGCACGAACCCGCGTCCCCTGCATCAGCAGGCAGACTCTCAACCACTGCGCCACCAGGGAAGCCCACTGTTATTTTTTAAACAGTATTTTTTTACTGTGCTGTGCTTATGGTTAAAGTTATATAATTAAGAGTCTGATGACATTTGATGACAAAAAAAGGGACATTCTGGACTCTTTTACTTGGTTTTTATTTCTCGGTCTGAAAGAGAGAAATGCATTTGATTGCAAGTGATTGATCTGGTAGCTCCCTTTTTGTGTCTTTTTGCTCTTTGTTCTTCTATATATTATGTCTGCAAGTAGGGCATATTTTTAAAACTTATTGTTCCCACATTTTTAAAAAACTTTATACCATTTCTTTTTTAGTCATGAGAGAAGTCAATTTTCTCCTAAGGAATTTTCAATTACTGTCGCAGCTGAGTCAGAGGACCTGCCTTTCATCTGTCTCCCTGATAAGCAATGCTCCTTATAAAGAAACCTTTCTCAGATCTTTTCTATTTCAGAACAAAGGGTATTTGGGGAGCAGCTTACTCAAAGTATATTTTCCATTCACGGAAGAAAAATACACCGTCCTCCTAGTTTTACATCTCTGATATTTCTAGTTTTTCCTTTAGTGCTGTAAGCCCTGCTCTTGCAAATATCTGTGCACACCTTGTATTTATATAATGCTCCACATTACCGCAATTTTACAGACAAAGAAGCAGACATCCAACAGGATTAAATAACGTGCCCTAGCAAACAATAACCTTGCAAACAGCATGGGGCATAATCAGGATTCAAGGGCAGGTTCGCCTAACCCACGTCCCCGTGCTTGCCAGTCTATTCAGGCCTGACATACATACACGCTCAGTAAATGTTTGTTGAATACAAGAGGAGGTTGATAATTAGATCAAATGCATCAAAATATATTCTATGTTCTCTGGGTAATCTCTGATTATGTAAGTCTGGGATACTTAAATCCGCTGATTAAAATTTGCTACTGATACTTACTAAGCGCTAGTGAAACATCCAGATTCCCTGGAAATTCAGGTAATTTTCATCGTTCAAAGTTTCAGAAACACTCTTTCAGCCAACCAGCTATCAGGAAAACAAGAAGCTTCAGTGCAAGGGGTATAGGATTAGAGGTCATGAGAGACTCAGTGCATATCCTGAACCATTTCATCTGGGTCTCAATGAAAGGTGAAAACATCAGTCACCTGGCAAGACAGTCTTCTCCTGTTATTGCAATAGCCCCACCTTTGTTGATTTTTAAACAGAACACTGGGTGATTTCATTTCCCTTTTCATCTGTATATGCTGGTGTTCTAGAGACATGACCTAAAGTCATAGAGAGCTATTACGCTTCTAGCACTTCTAGTGCTTCTAGCGCTGTACTATGTACCCCTTAGAGGCTGTATTAATGTCCAAGGGCTGCCAGAACAAAGTGCCATAAACTGGGTGGCCTATGAAAACAGCTTCTGGCGTTGCCAGCAATCCTCGGCCTTCTTGGCCTGTGGATGCAGCACTCCAGTCTCGGCCTCTGTCTTCACCCGGCCTTCTCCCCTGTGTGTCCCAGTAACGCTCTTCTTCTACGGACACCTCATCTTAACTTGATTACATCTGCAAAGGCTCTATTTCCAAATAAGGTCACATTCACAGATTCTGGGTGGACATGAATTTGGGAGGTGGGAGACACTATGCAACCCGGCACAGGAGTTAAGAAATACTGATTGAGAAAAGGAAGAAAATGTCAAAGTCTTATGCCGTGGTCTGTGCTGAGAAGGAAATGCAAGAATCTCTGTGTGGAATGATCCCTTCCTCTGTCTGAGTTACAAACTGACATTATTTCACTCCAATCAGAGAATATAAGCATCTCTCCCCATGAAATTCTTTTTGTGTTTTTCCTTCACAGTGTTATCACATTTTCTAAGCAACTATTTCTCTGACCAAGGTAACTAGATGCACACTTGCAGTTTTAACAATTTTCCCTACTCCACCCTTCATATTTCTGCATCCTCTTGGAAGTGATGCATTTTTCCAGATAGACAGGCTTTCGAGAAATCCAGTAAGACTTCTCAATTGCCAAGGATTCGTACTGAGTACTATTCCTGGGGAACCCCTAACCAGGTCTATTGCTGTAAGAATTCAACTTACAGGATGAGCTCCCTTCCATAACTTCCTCCGTCAGAGACATGACTTACATGAAATCTGTTTCAAATGAGCTCTTAGGCACTGTCACAGGAAGGAAAAGACACAAAATTGTCTGAAGGGGGGCGTGTGCATGTGTGTTTATGTGTATATAAAACTAGTGTGAGGCCAGGTCATGTCCGCTCCTGAGATTTGGGCATCCTGAGATTTGTCTAGGCTTACCTGGCAGGACAGGTGAGGAGGCCCCGGCAAATGCTTTTGTCAGAGTGACTGAGGATCCTCCTGAGAAAGGAAGCCAAGCCCAGACAGACTGGCTTTAGTTTTGGAGACAAAGGTGATTCAGAGTGCACGATCTACCCACTGCCACTGGGCTGGGCTCTTCTCTGAATCATGTGATGGAGGTGGAGGGTGGTAAGAGATTAGATATAAAAACATAAATATTTCCCTAAAGCCCCTGCGTCATCATTAAACAAGTGCTAACTAATGGGTGCAATTCAAAATACTGGCCGCAAACTAGCGCCAGCCTGTGAACTATCTGTTACAAGTCTGTGATAAAGTGAACACACAAACCGAGAGTGTTTAGGTGCTTTGATTCCAAGTTGACAGTGCTTCAACATCAAAGCACAAGATCCATGGATCTGTCTCACTCAACAGGGGGAAGGCTACAAGCATTAATATCATTCACCACTCATATTATTAGAAGCACTGATATAAACCACAGGCCATAATTGGAGGCAGGTGGACCCAGCGTTCACTTTGTGGTCTAGAGCTCTTTCTAGCCTTCTCTTCTCTTACCTGCATGTTCCAGCTTTGTGTCCTTCTGCTTACCTCCTTAAGCATCACAAAATGATTTCTGCAGCTTGAGACATCACATCCTTACACCAAAATCCCCATGAAAGAAGGAAGGGACACACAAAGGCTTCTACTTCCTAAGGCCCTCTCTTCTTATTTAGGAAGAAAATCCTCCCTGGAAGCCCCCTGAAAAACTTTTCCCTGCGTTGCTCAGCTAAAGAGGAGACCGGGGTACCAGGTTTCTAGCAAAGAGTAATGGGAATATCATGACTGTCTTAGGCTGATTATAATATAGCCCCCGAAGCTGACACAGGGTCTGCCCTCCCAAGAGATCAGAGGATTTCCTCTTGCTACCCGAACTAATTACGGTTCTGTTAGAGAGAAGGAGGAAATGATAGACAGTAAACAATTCTGGGGACCCTCTGTTAAGATATGGGCTCCATGCGGGTAAACATGGCTAATCCTCAATGGTCAGCATATTCCTGGTATATACTGGGTTCTCATGAAAACCAAATGCAATGACGAAACTAATGTATTCAGCCCATCATCTAAATGCTCAGTCTTTACGACATCAAGCGTCCAGGTATTTAGGAGCATTCCCCACCCCATCGCCCTCCTTCTCCCACCTCCTTGTCCCAGGTCTTAGCTAATGGAGGCATCACATTCTGTTTCAGTCAAGGTTTTGGATGCAATGATGTAGGCTCTGACTCATGGCTCAGAAAGTGCTTCCACTTCACCTCATTAAAAAAAAAATAGAGACACAGATGTAGAGAACAAATGTATGGACACCAAGGTGGGAAAGGGGGTGGGGGCAGGTGGTGGTGGGATGAACTGGGAGATTGGATTGACATATATGCACTAATATGTATAAAATAGATAATAAGAACCTACTGTGTTAAAAAAACAAACCCAACAAAAACAGTTCTCCCCAAATTCTAAAACCCTAAAAACGACTTTGTTTCATTAACACTCACTAAAAATCATAGACCTCAAAATTTGCAGTTTCAGCTTTGACATGTAAAGAGTTTGCAAGGTGTCACCCTGGTCCTTCTAACAAGAAAAGGCTGGACAGACTGAAAAACTAAAGTCTGTTCTTGGACCACAGGGCAAACGGCCACCCTGAAATCTGGAGAGCCAGAGAAATCCAGACAGTCACAGCCAAGAACTGCTTACCTGGAGCAGAAGCTTCTGGAGTCACACTGGTGGGAACATGTAAATGAAAATTTGGATGAACTGCTGGAGGTTGAGTGTGCACCAGCTTGAGAGTGAGAATTTCCTTGGGACTGTGATGGGGGAGGGGCAGCGGCACACATTTCATTGGCTTTATCTCCATGAATCCCAATCCCACCAGCTTCACAGGATGATGAACAGCTGATATAGATACCCTCCCAGCTCTGGCATGGGAGATGAGGAGGAATGCTTGTGAAATTGGCCCAGACCTTTTCTATAACTATAGTCTTCTCTCCAGGGGGAAAGACTTTACCAGAGACTTGTCCTACAACTGTGGGGGTGGGGGGGTCATTCCTCTGATTCCTGCCCCCATTTAGCCTTCTTGTCTTACCTAAGGAGCATGGGAGGGCAATTATACAAGGAACACTCGTGGTCATAGGCTACAGAACAGGTCCAATGAAACAGACTTGGAAGATTCTAGAATGCGCCTTCTCCCAAGTAGACCACCACACCAACGGAGCCCCAGCATAATAAGAGTGAGTTATAGCTGAAAGGGCTGCGGGAACATGGACTCCCTCTGGGTAGAACTTAGAGAATCCCAAAGTCAAGAAGGGACACGTAATCAAGGACAATAAAAGAATTTGAAGCACCTGACACCTACAGCAAACATCAATCACTGCCCAGACCCCAGCCAGATGAGCATAAAACCTCACACTCAAGGCCTACTGACCTCAGTTTCTATTACCCAACACACTGTGTCCAGATTTCAACAAAAAATTATTCCAAAAGGCAAGAAAAAAACAGTCTGAAGAGCCAAAGCAAATAACAGAACCAACCTCAGAAATGACACAGATATTCGAATTGTCCAGTCATTAAAAATAAGTCTAATATTTTAAGGTCTATAATGGAAAAGGTAAACAACATGCAAGAAGAGATGCGTCTCAGACAGAAACTCTAAGAAAGAACCAAAAGAAAATCCCAGAATCGAAAACACTGTAATATAAATGAAGATTACCTTGGACGAGCTCAACCGTAGACTGGTCACAGCTGAGTCAGTGAGCTTGAATACAGGTCAAAAGTTCCCAAACTGGAAATCAAAAATAAAATATTAATAATAAAAATAACAATGAACAGAACAAGTACAAAAGGCACAACTATGCATAATGGAAATACCAGGTGAATAATAAAGAGAAACAAGAGCAAAAATAAATTTTAATTTAAAAAATAAAATTTAAAAATAAATTTTAAGAATTAAAAGTTCAAAATGTATGACAGCCACTAAACCCCAGATCCAGGAAGCTTAGAGGAACCACAAAACAAGCAAATAAACAAACTCACAGCCCCCAAAAAACCCCAAACCCAGAAAGCCCATACCTAGATATACCATATTCAAACTGTAGAAAGCCACAGGCAAACAGAAAACCTTGAAAGAGTCCAGGAGGTGGCGGGAGGTGGGCGGCCTTACCTGCAGAGAACCGATGGTAACAACTCTCCGACATCCAGCCCACTTCTCCCAGAAAGCAGCAAAAGCATTTATTTATTCCTTTTCCCCGGGGTTGCAAGCAGGCCCCGGATGGGCCTTGGCCTGGGCGCGCGGAGCAGGGTTCCCCAGGAGGGCAAACAGGGCACGGCTGGAGCTTTGGGGGGTGCTATGTGGCCTCAGGTGCGTGGGGAGTCGCCGGGAGAGGATGAGCTGGGGTTCTGCAAGCACCGCTGGCAGCTCACGGAACCGTGAACTCAGGCCCGAGGCTCTGCCGCTGCACCCTCTCTTCCCAGAGGAAGCCTGATCTCGCGGGATCTCGCGGGATCTCGCGGATCTCAGGGTTCTACGATGCTCAGGTGGGGAGTCCTGGGATGAGAGACACCTGGGTGCTCTGGGTGCTGGAGGGCAATGGTCCCGGACTTCATTCTCAAGGATTTCGCCCCACGCCACCCATCAAGCAGACCCCAGTCCTCGCCAATGCCTCATCCACCCCTCCCCACGGCCCTCACCTCAGGGTGAACACCTCTGGCCCAAAGTCTGTGCAGGGGCAGGACTGCCGTGGAACAGACAGAGAGGCGAACTGGGCATGTGCAGGCAGCAAATCCAGAAGCCTTCCACAGGACCGTTTGGTGGGAAATCTAGTCCAACCCGTCAAGGTCCAAGGATGCAGCAACCCTAACGTGTGGACAGTGAGACCAGTTGTCCCTCCAGCACCTGCGAGGTGGCCTCGGTTCGTCCCGGGAGGCCTGTATCCAGTGAATTATCCTTGAGAAGTGAAAGGGAAATGAAGACTTTCTCACCTGGTAAGGAATTCATTACCAGTAGAGCTTCCCTGAGAGGAATGTAACAGAATTGAAGGAAGAAATATAGATAACTCTCTAGTAATACTTGGAGACTTTAATACCCAATCTAAATAATGGATAGGACAACCAGACAGAAGGTGAGGAAGGAAATAGAGGGCTTGGACACAAAATAGACCAACTAAAACTAACACACATATACAGAACACTAATCAACAGTACAATAACCATTCTTTTCAAGAGAAATGAAACTGGAACATTCACAAGTGTGTGGAATTAAACAACACACTCTTAACCAATGGATTAAAGAAGAAATCACAAGGGAAAGTAGAAAATACTTAGAGATAAATGAAAATGAGAACACAAGATACCAAAAGTTATAGGATGCAGCAAAAGCAATGCTAAAGGGGAAATCTGTAGTTATATGTGTTACATTTAAAAGGTTAAACAACAGGGTCTTAAAAAGCTACATAATGTATGATTCTAATTAGATGACATTCTGGAAATGGCAAAACTATAGAGATGGTAATCAGGTCAGTGGTTGCCAGGAAATTGGAGGAGGGGTGGAAAGTTGACTAGGTGAAGCATAGGAAATTTCACAGGGAGTGAAACTATTCTGTATGATACTTTAACGGTGAATATAAGACATTAAGCATTTGTCAAAACCCAGAGAACTTTATAGCACAAAGAGTAAACTTTAATGTATACGAATTTTTAAAAAGTCATTTGAGAGATAAGGGATCCCAGGATGGAATGCAGAACGTGACCAAAGAATCTAAATACATTATGAATGTATGAAACAATTTCACTGAAGAAAGTGAAAGAATAAGATGCTGACCTAAATAACTTTGGAAAGGAATGGTTCTTAAGACTAAAGGCAAAAGGAATTATACATAAGCACTGTACTCTAGCTGATAAAGTTTTCCCCGTGGGGACATGGGTTAACCGTTCTAAAACCAGTATACTGGAATTGAACAATTAAGTAAACGGATGCGGAATAGTGAGAGCCAGGTTTCTCACTTTTGGAGTGGGAAGTGGCAGGTGAACAAGAGCAGGAGGCTAGAAGGGCTGTGGTAATGGACTAGAGATGGAGACATCAGTAAGAACTCATGTTTAACTTAATTCAGATACAGCTGATTACGTATAGAATAATTATAGATGTGTGTACATACACAGGTTGGTATGTACATATGGATCTCCGTGCCCTGTCAGCTGAGAGGGCCTAGAAGTAATGGCAAACACTCCAGTGGCAACAAACGTACCTACCACCCAGATCTTGGTTTCGAATACAATTATCCAATAAAAGGAACCAGAGCTCCTTGTAGAAATGATTGATTCTGGGACTGGGCCAGAAGACATGCAAAATGAGCCTAGAGCATATTGTAGTTAATGCCAAAAATTAAGAAAGTTTCAAAATTTTTTAAAAAATGCAATGATAGGAGTATATTAAAAGGACATAGAATCCAACCGAAAGAGCTTCCAATAACCAAAGCCGGAACAGTTTGAGCAACAAGATAAATATAGTAGTGTAAAATAAATATACATGACTCTACAATAATAAAATTGCTTAAGTGAATAAATAAGGGAGAATAGACAAATCTCCCAAGCAGAGGAATTCTAAATAATTCATGTGCATATTCTGCCCTCAGGAAGATCGAACATAACTCACTACCCTTAAGCGTCAGCTTCACATAGTGACTTTTTTCCAAAGAGTACAGTATGGAAAGGAAAAAATAATAATTAATTATAGTGGAGAAACCTGACAGACGCTACCTCAGTCAGGTGATCAAGGTCAACATCAAGAATAGGTTATACTGATGGTATGTACCCTTGACACAACTTGATGAGGTGGCACTTTACTTCTCTGGTTTTCCTCCCAAAACTCATTTTCAGTCACGAGAAGAACATCAGAAGAATCCCAACTGAGGGACCATCTACAAAATACATGACTGGTAATTCTTAAAACTGTCAAGGTCAGCCAGAACAAGAAAGGACGAGAAACTGTCACAAGCCAGAGGAGACATGATAGATAATCTAATGTGAAATCCTGAATGGGCTCCTACAACAGAAAATGACATGAGGGAGAAACTGAGTAGATCTGAATAAACTATGGACTTTAGCTGTAATAATGTTTTAATATCGGTTCATTAGTTGTGACAGATGTACCCCACTAATGTAAGATGTTAGTAATAAGGGAAACTGGGTGTGAGGTGTATGGGAACTCTCTGTATTATGTTTGCAATCATTCTGTAAATCTAAAACTGGCTTCATTAAAAAAATTCTTCCTGGGCTTCCCTGGTGGCGCAGTGGTTGAAAGTCCGCCTGCCGATGCAGGGGACACGGGTTAGTGCCCCGGTCCGGGAAGATCCCACATGCCGCGGAGCAGCTAGGCCCGTGAGCCATGGCCGCTGAGCCTGCGCGTCCGGAGCCTGTGCTCCGCAACGGGAGAGGCCACAACAGCGTACCGCAAAAAAAAAAAAAAAAAAAAAAAATTCTTCCTCATATCTGAATGAGTTGCAAAATAATGGATAACCAAAGATCACTTTAGTAATAAAGGCTACTTATATATGTAACACACATTAAGCATTTTAGTACAGGTTTCACATGTGCTTTAAATAACATTTTATTTCATTTAAAAAAAGACCTGTATCAGATAACATTTAATTATATATCCATTGACTCACATTGAGGAAAATAAGTGATTGCATGAAACCAGAACTGTTGAAGAAAATTTAGAGCAACATAGAGATGACCACAAGGTCAGCAGTTGCACGTGCCCGTCAGGAATGCCAGCAGACAGCCTGCCCGGTCTTCCAGTGACGTGGTTCTTCAGGGCTGTGCCATCCTGTAGCTGTGCCCCACATATCCCAAAAGGAAACTTCCCCGTGGGGACCACCGTTAGAATATTCCATAGCATGCCTGTCCTCCCCTCACAGAGTGTTTCTGGAGGCTTGAATATTGACTGAATTTAACTTTGTGATTCTTTAACTCTTAACTCCTTATGAAACGTCTAGATTCTCTTAATGAACGATAAACAGCTTGGGTATTGGATGTTAGATATTTTTCTCCTTTTCCTTTTTAAAAAAATTTAGTCGGGAATTCCCTGGCTGTCCAGTGGTTAGGACTCCGTGCTTCCACTGCACGGGGCATAGGTTCAATCCCTGGTCGGGGAAATATTAGATCGTACCTGCCACAAGGCACGGCCAAAAAAACAAAACAAAAGAAAACAAAAAATAACAAATTTAGTCAATAAAGAACTATCTCTGATCTCTTACTTCCTAATAGCAAAATTACAATTCAACCAGCTTTCAAATACAAAGGTATTGCTATATATTTCTGCATTTCTTCCCTCTGCCTCCCATTTTCAGATATTTGGGACAAAAAGGATGCCTACTTAGAGGATGACAATAGAATGGATTCACTTGAAAAGCACACATGTTAAATGATATATAAATTCTCATTCCAGATCTTCCTGATGAAAATTAAAATATTTGAACAACCTTCAACACATCCAATTTAAGCAAGTTTAGGCAACAAAAGTGGTTTTTTTCACACCTATAGCCCTATCTACACAGCATCAAGCGATGGGGGCTTCTGGATTGTGTAAATCACTCAGAGATAACAGTCACTAGTTCTCAACGTAGAGATCACCATAAATGTAGTTTCATGCCATGGTTACATCTTCTTCTAAAATGACACCAACAAGTGGTCTATTTTGTTTATTCGATTATTGAAACTTCCCAGGTCTCCACTTTATATTCCCTGGCAGTGCCTGAGGTTGCAATATTTTTAATCCTTCCCAGATCAAAACCATACACCTAGTTAGCCCTTTCAGAGATAATTTAACAAACCTATCTATGATCTTCAAACAAACATATCTATGACATTTTCATTTTAATGGCATTTTCATTTTGATGACAGCTCTTGGAAATTTTATTCCAGAGGTTATCTTCCCTTTTTTCAGATTTCATTGCCTTTAACTGAAGAAAGATGAAAATGTGAATTCTTGTGATTACAAAGCCAAGGACAAATGGTCTGGATCAACACTATCCAGTATAAATGTAACAGAAGCTGTTATGAGGTTTCAAATTTTCTAGAAGTCACATCAAAAAACATAAGAGGTAAAATTAATAACATACTTTAACCCAACACATCAAAATATTATGTCAACATATAATAAATACTTTAAAATTCTCATCAAGATATTTTAATTCGGGGCTTCCCTGGTGGCGCAGTGGTTGAGAATCCGCCTGCCGATGCAGGGGACACAGGTTCGTGTCCCGGTCCGGGAAGATCCCACATGCCGCGGAGCGGCTGGGCCCGTGAGCCATGGCCGCTGAGCCTGCGCGTCCGGAGCCTGTGCTCCGCAACCGGAGAGGCCACACAGTGAGAGGCCTGCGTACCGCAAAAAAAAAAAAAAAAAAAGATATTTAAATTATTTTTCATACTGTCTGAAATCTTACGTGTTTTACATCTTTATTTGGACTAGCCACATTTCAAGGGCTTAATAACAATGTGTGCCTAGTGGCTACCATCTTGGATTGGGCACTTATAGACACAGTGGTAATTAAGAGGAGGGAGCTGAGCTTGGATGGTTTAAGAGTTGAAGCCAACATGACATAATGGGGAAAATGTGGGGTTTAGTTACCAGCATTCAGATTCCACCTTCCACAATTAATTAAGAACCTTCAGAAAAATTTCCTTAAATGTTTGCATGTTTGTCAAGTAGAGAGCGTGTTACTTCATCGGGTTATAGATAAGATTAAATGAGAAAATGTGCATAAATCTTTGGTTACACTGTAGATATTCATTAAATCTTATCTTGAATCCTTAAGAGGGAATATATCCTGTGAATTTATTAATTCTGCAGTATATATTTATTAAGCAACTACTCAACTGTTACACATCAGTGAACAAAACAATTATACCTAGAAAGTAGAGGAAGACAGACAATAAAGAAATAAAATATGTTGTAGTATTTTGGAAGGTAATAAGTGCTAAAGGAAAAACAAAACAAAGGGGAATCAGGTATGAAGAAAATGTGGCATCGTTTTAAATAAAGTGGTCAGGCTTATTGAGGGGGAGACATTTGGGCAAAGACTAAAAGGAAGTGAAGGAGTTGACTATGTAGATTTCTGAAGGACAAGCATGCCAGGAGGGGGTCGGCTGGAGCAAAGGCCCTGTTTCCTGGCGTGTTTGAGGAACAACAGGGAGAGCAAAGGGTGGAGTGCAGGGAGTGAGGGGGAAAGAGGTAGGAAAGAAAGTCAGAAAGGTCCTGATCATCTGGGGCTTGGGAGCCATTGTAAGAATTCAGGCTTTCACTCCAAGTGAGGTGGGAGCTACTGTAAGTTGTTAAGTGGGGACTGACATGCTCTGACTTGTAATTGAGATGCATCGCTCTTACAGCTGGGTTGAGAACGGGCTGTGGGTGGTGAGGGCAGGGGGCAAGCAGTGCTGGGAGTAAGGGAAGAAGCATAGAGACTGGGGAGGAGCTATGGCAGTCATCGAGGAGAAACTATGGTGGCTTGGACCAGAATGGCAGCAGAGTAGTAATGGAAGGGCTGAGAAGTGGTGAGTCTCTAGATCTATACTGAAGGTACAACCAACAGTATTTCTCAGTCGTTGCATTGTGGAGTATGGGAGAGAAAGAAGCATTAAGAACAACATCAGCATTTTTAAATGATACAAGTGAACTTATTTACAAAACAGAAACAGACTCACAGACATAGAAAACAAACTTATGGTTACCAAAGGGGAAAGGGTGGGGAGAGAGAAATTAGGAGTTTGGGGATTAACAGATATATACTACTATAAATAAAATAGGTAAATAACGAAAACCTACTATATAGCACAGGGAACTATATTCAATATCTTGTAATAAACTGTAATGGAAAAGAACCTGAAAAAGTATATATATATACATATATATATAACTGATCACTTGCTGTACACCTGAAACATTGTAAATCAACTATATTTCAATCAAATAAATAAATCAATTTTTAAGAAATAGAATGACACCAGCATTTTAGAATAAGAGACTATATATTTGTCACTAACAAGTGAGAAGACTGAAGGAAGAGCACTTTTGTGGGGGAAGAGCAAGAATTCAATTTAGGATGTACTAGGTCTGAGATGTGCTTGTATTTCCCAGAACAACAGCCACAGGTGAGAGTTTAGAAGAGTCCCTCTCTGGGGAAACCAATAAGCCACGGAGAGGAAGACACCTAGGGATCCAAGAGTGGGAAATGTCTCATCAAAATATCCCATCAGATCACTTTGCTGAGAAGCTCATCAGTAGATAGGCGTTTGTCAATTCTGAAGCTCATTTTTCCATTTTAAGAACTTTAACACTTTTTAAGATGCATTTTAGAATAGTAAACGTTGTACAATCATCCTTGGCCACGGGACAGTCATGAGGTAGACAGTGTGAAGCTAGTTTTTATTCCTGATAACGAGACTAACTCAACACCGGCAACCCTTCATTGAATATTGATGTAACTAAAAAATATGACCTAAAGATATATGTGGGACCTGAATCCTCTGTTCTGTTAAAGTTGGAAGTCAATACATAATGTTCTACACCAAAAGAATAAAAATAAAAAAGCAATAGAAGCTATTTTTCATTATAAACCGTGTGGCATCACATTCTTGTACAGCATTGCTAAAAATAAAAAATAAATGATAACAAATACACAGGATATAATGATGCAACATTTTTATGCTTTGAGTCCTTTCAGAGATCTGTCCTTCCGAAAGCCACCTTCCACACGATTACTAGAAGAATATTCTAAAACTTGCTTACATTTTGACTATTTCCAGAGATCCGTTTGGAAAATTCTGTCACGAAGATTTCACATCTTTATACAAACCAGAAAAGCAGTGTTCAAAGCTGTCATGGGGGTGGAGCCTTGAAGGAAAAGAGAAATTCCAGGAATCCTGGAGACCCAACAGGAAGTGAATCAATCTGCCGCTAGATTCCCTCGGGTGGGGGGGCGGTCAGCTCGGACAGATGCTGCTATAATCGTCACTGACTTGAAGAAAGGTACTCTTGAGTCTAGCAGCTGAGGATTCCTTGCCAACTCCACAGCCCACTGACAGCTGCTGATAGACCCACATGTGGCCCACGTGGAATCCTCTGGGGCTGGTGGAGTGAAGCATCAATCTTAAGTAACTGGAACTGTGTTCGTTGTTCACAGCTCAGCTGGAGCTGGGTCCTGGACAGGGATTCACACTTTTTGTTGTTCTACTGATCTATAAATCAGAAACCTATAATTGATCAATATGGCAAACCAAGCAACACAATCTTTTCTAAAGGAGAAATTGGAGGGAAAAAATAGGCTAGGAATGCCAAGTTGATCTGATGCTAAATAAAGGGAAGGATGTACATTTACAGTGAAAGTAAAATTTGAGTTTCAATGATGAAAATAAGAAATTCAATCTGCTGAAGTTGTTGAGGCAAACTAAAAACAAAAAAAAACAAAGGAAACAAACAAAAACCAACAGCAAAAGAAGAGAAACGTATGTTTGTTTCATCAAGTATCCAGAAAGATTAGACAATCTGAAAAACAACCTTAAAAAGATGTAATCAGTTGTACGTCCCTCAAGGTGGAATGCACAGACATGTTTGTTTCCAGCTACACAATGTCTTTTCCATAAGAAGAACAATGCAACCACAAATCTTTAGAGTATGCATAAATGAATAAATAAAGTAGGTAAATACAGAACTATTCAAGAGAGCAGAACAAGAAGTTAGAAAAATGAGAAAAAGAGGAAAACCATTAAGTACATAGGGCATGGATATAGGAATGGGAGAAAACACAAATCCCCTGCTATCAGAAAACTATATTTCAGAGGATCAGGAAAAAACAAACCCCAGTGCAGCAAACCCAAAGCCCAAAGCCCAAGGACAGTGTCAACAGCATAAACAATTCTTTTTTGGGGGCGGGGGCGGGGGGGGGTGATGAGGATTATCACTGCTGGTATCACTCTGGTCAAGAAAACCTCCTAAACGAACATCCTTTTTTTTTTTTTTTTAACGTCTTTATTGGAGTATAATTGCTTTACAATGGCGTGTTAGTTTCTGCTTTATAACAAAGTGAATCAGTTATACATATACATATGTTCCCATATCTCTTCCCTCTTGCGTCTCCCTCCCTCCCACCCTCCCTATCCCACCCCTCCAGGCGGTCACAAAGCACCGAGCTGATCTCCCTGTGCTATGCGGCTGCTTCCCACAGAACCAATTAATTTGGGGGTAGCTGTATTCTAAGAGTATGACAAAGAAATTCATCCATTAAATAGCAAACTTTTCTAGTGACTTTTCTTTTTTGAACCCAGCTATCCCACCTAGTGGGAAATAACTGCATTGGGGGAAATGGTTGACAAGCAAGTGGCTTCTCTAAAACTTGGCAGGGGGCATATAAAGCTGCATTCCTTTTCCAGCCTGAGAAAATACCTGAATGCAATGACTATGTTCCACAGTGTCACCTAGTGGTCTTGAGGGACAGGATCCAGAACTGAGGCAAATACTGGTACTGTACGGTTGGTTTCAGAAGCCTGTCATTTCAGACAGCAGCCTTCTCCTTTGATTGGGGGAGGGAGTGGAACAGAATTAACAGCTGACCTCAGGGCTCTGCGGTGAGGCGAAAACTCTCCAGCCTCACCTACGCTGTGTTTCCCAGCACTGACCTCAATTGCTTTTACAAGCCTAAAGCCACAGCTTTGAAACTGGGTTTCCACTTACCTGATGTGAAACATCTCCATTGGGTGTTTTTGAGATTTCTATCTGAGAACCAGATAGCGAAAATATCAGATAAATAGATGCATGATTTTATGCAAGTGTCATTTCTGAGTTGTGTGGAAATGAGTTGTACACAAATAGCGTCATCTCAGGTTCCAGTCTCACTGCGTCTCCAGGCTGGTTTGTCATTTCATTACAAGATCGTGGGCCTCGCTGACATGGAAATGTTTAGTTCAGGACAGACTCCTTTGTTTCCAGAATCATCGCAACTGACTTGCCTGCCTGCAGCCTGGGCCCCACAGCATTTATCACCCACAGCGCTTCCAGTCCACTTTCTAAAACATAAACGTGACTGTGTTGCTCCTGGCCTTAGATCCTTTATGGCTTTCCTTTGCCCTCCGCAGAAAGTTCAGATTCCTTCAGGGACATGCAAGGCCCCAGACCTCACCCTGTTTACCTCCCAGGTAGAACCAGCCACTTCCATTCACACTCCACGCCTGGCCAGACTGAGCCCTCCCGGCGCACACCTGGGACCTGGCCCCTGGTGCCCCCACTGCTACAACACTCTTCCCCATCCTCCTTTACCTGTGTTATTCCTGCTCATCCTTTGTCCTTCTCCAACCTCAAGCCTGGGTTATTGGCCTCTCCACAGTCCCCTAGAGAATTCCACATGTGCTACACCCATAACGTGATACATAATACTCTGTATGATAAGTACTCGTCCATCAAACTACTGACTCCTGCAGTGTCTTACAGCTCCATAGCTCTAGTGCCTGGAACAGCGCCAGGGACATAGTCACTCTTGATAAACACTGGAATAAAAGAAGGCACAAATGATTGAGTCAATGCCCTGCTCCTCTGTCCCCTAGCATATCCAGCCAATCAACTTACTTCCAAATATAAATGTGACCTGATGCCTAGTGGGACTGGCCTGTGACTATCAAACCACAGAGTCATAGACAAGAAAGTGTGACACATTCTAAAGAGAGCCCACGACAAGAAAAGCCAGATGTCCATCCCCCACCCCAGGCCCTGCTACAACTAACCACCACCTACATTCAGCATCCCCCAAGTCTCCTCTGAGAAGAGGTCCTGGGAGAGGGAGGAAAGTGGCCATCATTAGCCTTATGGGGATGGTGGTATTCCTGTGGGATTTATCCCTCTGCCTCCAATATCAAGGGAAGGAGGAGAGTCCTAGGCACCCACGTGCATCCATGAGGAGTGCCAGCAAGAAAGGACGCCCAGTTCTTGTTCCCCAACTCCGTGCTGGCTGAGCGTGGTGAGAGAGCTCCTGGGAAAGTCTGGGTGTCCTCAGGAATAAGGATGTAAAAATATGGAAACTGGGGTTTGCTTCTCAGGTGGATATTCCAAAGGCAGGAGGCTTGACGGTGGGGCCCACATCAAGGAAATGGTTTAGTAAGGAAAAAGGGGCCTCATTATAGTAGCCTAGTGTGCCTGGAAAGAAAAGGACAGGCGTGGACACCCTCATGCTAATTCCTCATGTCCTTTGGTCCCATGAAGGAGCTTGGAGTAGAGGACCAGACACAGGAGGTATGGAGTGGCCAAGATGGACACCAGGCCAGGAGGGAGTCCCCTGCTGGGCAGTGTAAGTAAATGTCCTGCCTGAAGGGATCCTCAGCAACAGAGAGAGCCAGAGAGACACTCAACACCACGTATCCATCTACAGCGACCACTGTGTCAGCAGAGGACACCCAGGAGCAGGTATAACCTGAATAAGGCCAGCAACACTCCCTGCCACCAGCATCAGCCAGTGGATATAAGACATTCCTTATCTTCTCTGTGATTCCTTTCTTCCTCCTTCCAAGTTAGGAGGGACCGGTCCTAACTGAGAGAAGCGTTATTGCAGAGGTAGACCATGCACCCCACCACCTCCTTCAATTCCAAGCAGATGGGTTCACAGGTCAAGCCTACGCTGGGATGTAGGAGCCAGAATAGGCTAGGTGCAGAATAGGCTGCAGCATCTCAGAAAAGTCCCATGTCTCAAAGGCTCAACATAGCAGGTTACTTCTCACTCATGCTGTTTCCGAAGCACATTGGCAGGGGGCTGTACTCACAGTGGTCACTCACAGACCTGGGCTGAAGGAGCCTTCGCCTGGACACGTACTTCTCTCACCAGCATAGGAAGGAAGGGGATGCAGCAAATCATGCACTAGCTCTTAAAACTTCTGCCCAGATGTGATCCATGTCATTTCTGCTCGTATTTCATTGGCCAAACCCAAGTCACATGGCCACCCTAAGTTCAAAGGCTGTGGGAGTTCTTTCCTGACATGTCCTCAGAAGGAGGACGAGAAGATTCTTAAACAGTTCTAATGATGACCACATTGGGGAGTAGGGGAGAAGAGCTTCAGAATGAAATCCAAATCTCGTTTAAGCTTGAGATGTTGAACCAGAGTGGATTATAATATCTGAAAGTGAACAGAAAGATCTAGAATCTGCTGAAGGGACATTAAGGGACCACGAAGCATGATGCCAAAGAACACAGTTGGTGGTAATGCTTAGAGAAGAGAAAACTGCTCATGTGTAGACTTACTCAGTAGATGTTTCTTTCAATTCTTCACACAGAGTCCCGTCCTCTACAGCTATGGGAACCAAACTCCAAGGAGGCACTGAATAAATCCTCACTCCTCAGCACATCGTTTGACAGCCTCTTTCCCCTGTCTAATGTCTATTCCAATTCATGTCTACCCATGCTTGTTTGAGCTAAGGAATATGTGCCCGTGTGTGTGGGGAGGGTATGCAATTCTGAAATTTCTTGAGAAGAAAAGTATTTTCCAGTAAAAATGTTACCTTGGCATGCAGAGGAATTACTTAAAAATTAACCCTAACATCCTGGATCCGTGCATGAAAATTCTCAAATATCTAAGGGAATTATTTCACTTTAGAAAATTCCTATTTGAATTATTTTCACTATATTGTAAACACAAAATTCATTCTGATTCCTTTACGTTTACCTAAGTTGAGTAGAACCCTAATTCAAATATGAACTCCTTCTAAATTGCCTTTATGAAGAAACTGGTGGCTTAGATTTTTCACTTTGCCAAGTGGAAAATACCATCAGATGCTTAGAAAGGCTCCCAACAACTTGTAAGACAGTGATTATTTCCATTTGTTGAAATGTTTCCAATTTGTTGAAACTGGTTTTTCTTGATTTATTCCCTATCAAATAGCGGTACGAAAAGAATTTTTAGTGTCAAGGATGATCTAAGGAAATTAACAATTTAATATATTTGGTGTTGAATAAATGAGAAATTTTTATATTCTTTTCACTTGTATCAAAGTAAAGGAGGAAAGCCACGTAATAAAACGTGATATAAAGTTTTATTTCAGATCTTATAGAAAAATTTTCGAGGCAATAAATTTTTACATTATGTGTCAAGTATTTTTGTTGAACTAGTAACAACTCTATTAGCAGATGAAAATTTTCTCTCATTGGATGTATCAAGCCTGCCAATCTCCTCCCCAAAGAAATTTATACAGAGTAGTTTTTATACTTATATGAAACAGAGACTTAGTGGGCTTTGTAAATATCTTGAGTGGCCTCTGTAAATATCTTCATAGAAGATAAACTCTGGTTCATACAGAAATGGTCCTTTTGCCATTAATGTTGGAATTTCCTTTCTTGTCCCATTCTAAAGCTATTTTATGATATCTGAAAAGGCCTCTCATACGTTGTACAACTCTCAAGATAACTAACTTCAGAAAGATCTAGAGGGTGGAGTGAAAGTATTCTTTCCATTATATCTGCTGAAATGTTGAGCACTAATTACTCACATATATTTGATTTATGAAAGTATATTCCTCATGCTCAAATTTTTGTTGGAACCAAATTGAAGTATGGAATTGGAAGTCTTGTATTCTAGCTCTCTCTTGCTCACTAGCTGTGTGATTATGAATAGAATCTCTTTTTCTGGGCCTCAGGTTCACATTTGTGAAATTAGTTGAACTAGATGATTTCCAAGATCTCTTAATTTTCATAGAGGCTGAAAGTGATTAAATGTATTAGCATGTAAAAATTGTACTTCACATCAATAGAATATTTTCTTCTCTTGAACTGCCAAATGATTTTACACTTTAATGATGCAGAATTTGCATGGAGTGCTCTCTGCAATGTTTTTGAGCCTGTGCAAACTCATAAAAATACCTTCATTGAATCTATTGGTAAGAAGTATTAATCATATTTTTCTTTGAGATTAGAACCTGAAGAAGTGTCTGTTAGATTAGCACTTGATTATAGTTTCAGTTATACATCCTCTAGCCAACATTTCCCAAAATGTATTTCCAAATTGCCTTTATGAAGAAGTTGATGGCTTAGAAATTATCTCACTTTTCACAGTGAAAACCACCAGCTGATACTTAGAAAGGCTTCAGATGCCAAGCTTGATTGACAGTGGTAACTTCCATTTGTTGAAATTGGTTTCTTTTACTCTACTTCTAGCTCTACAGTGAGTTAACAGATATTCTGCTTTTTAAAAAGGAGTCTTGTTGGCAACTAATTTGGAGAAATGATGGGCTGACAGAGTTAAACCAGTCTCCTTACCATGTTCAGACTATTAAACTTGCTAATATGATTTTCATTCTCCTATACAGGAGTGGAGTGCGCTGTAAAGGGAGGGGCCTGCTGCCAGACCTGTAGGTAACCCCCTGCACACCCCACTCCACCCCCCAACACAGCTCTCACAGTGAGTAAGAAGACAATGCGAGTTTTGGCCGGAGCAAGTCTTTCTGCACCAGGTATATAGATACTTAGCCAAAGCAGTTTTGTTATGAGAAGTAGGGCAGATCTTGAACCAGTCCAAACATGTTCGATTCATAGTTCAATTTAAGCCATTTACAGTTCTATCTAAAGAAGGACTCTTTACAAAGCAGAGCTAAGTAAAAATGGAAAGGACTCTTTCTGGAGGCAGTGGGTTTCGGTCCTGGGACACGTCCACGCAGAGGCAATCTGGAATTACAGGAAACAGGTACTCTGAGCATTTCCTGTGGGAAAGGTAGGATGTGATGTTTAGTTCAGGAACTGATATTTGCTTCAGCTACCTTGTGAAGGGCAGGAGCTTACTCAGTGACAGGCTTCATGGCAGGGCCCTGCCATCCAGTCATTTTGCTGGGGGTGTGGGTTGATACCCATGTGGTAGGAGACAGAGCTTATCTGTATGGCCTCTGGTCTAGGCTAAATAAAGGCCAGGGAAAGGATATTCCCTGAGGTCTAGTCCTAATTCAGCAGTGCCCACCTCTAGCACCATGGACACCTGGCCCAGCCTGGCCCCATGTACTGTCCACAGGACAAAGTTTAATAAACAGGCAGCAGAATTTAGGGGCTAAGAGCACGGCCTCTGAAGTCAGACTCCCTGGGTTGGACCCTTGAACAGGTGTGTACTTTCTGTATCTTAGTTTCCCCATCATAAAATGGACATGACCTTAAGAGCTGACCCAGAGTGTCGTTTTGAGAGACAAATGAGTTAGTCCATGTAAAGCAATTCACAAATGTCATCATAATATGTAATACTTAGCATTACTACAGCAGATTTAATTTTTGAAGTAGTATTTCCAAACCTATTATCTTACTTGAATCTCACATAACAACCCTTTAAATTAGGTAGGGCAGATGTGGAGTATTATGCTTTTTTTCCCTAAGATATGGATATCGAGATACAAAGCAACTGAGTGACTTAGGTTGTTAAGAGCTTTAGAATCAGGGAGAACTCCTTTTGAATCTGAGTCTACCAAATCACTAGCGCTGTGACCTTTAGCAAGTAACATAATCTGTCTGTGCCTTTACTTCCTCATCTCTGAAATGGGCATAATAATAATATTTACCTCACAATGTTGTGGTGAGAAACCAAAGCGTTAGTACATGTAAAAGCACTTATAACAATGCCTGGCGAGTAAGAACTAGTCATTTTAATTGTTGCGTTTACTATTTCTCCCCTCTGATTAGTTATATTATTTTCCTACTGCCCCAATTCTTGGTAGAGTACTTGATACATAAAAGGTGATCAATATTTTTTTTGAATGAAAATGCTATAGGATGTCAGAAGAGATCATGAGACCTAGGGAAGTCTAGAAGGTTTTATGAAGGAGATGGGGCTTGAGTTGGTTTCATTTGTGATAGAAAACACTTCAGTATTTTTGAAGGTGACAGAAGAGAGATTATATATTATACATATACTCCTGGATTACATATTTTACATTTTCTCTTGGATTTAATGAATTCTACATTACTTAATTTCCTCCATTTCTAGTTAATTAACCTGTACAAACTGCATTATAAAACCTAGCTTTATCTTACACATACCTTTTGTGTGTTTGTTGTAAATTCCAGTTAACATAATCAGAAATCAAACTGAATTTATCATCATTATAAGATATGAAAAAGAATCGTACCAAACAGCCTTAGGGATATTGTTCAGCTACATTACAAAAAATGACCCACAATAATTTCACAGAGAACTTTCATTTTATCTAAATTTTACTTTTGTTAGATGAGTCCAATTATAGCTCTGTTTCTCTTAGTAGCTTGGGACTTTTTTTTTTTTTAATAGTCTCCAGGCAAAACCTCTATATTTAATCTGCCTGGAGTGAAACTCCTTCTTCCAATGTCAGAAACAGTTGAGTTATTAGTATGCTTTTCACCTACCATTTGCTACCAGCCCTAGAGCATCTTGATTTCTTTGTTCAAATGTCTGCCACTGCCCGTGGGGGTACATTAAGCGTATTGTAATGTGATTAACACTGAGCGTTCTTCAGAAAGCAGAGGTTCTCTTCCTCTTTTAACTCTGTATTTGTAGCCCTTCCCACACTGTGCCACAATATCCAAACAGAAATGAAACAGCACAGGCAACCAGCTGCACATCTGACCGCTCTGATGTTGGTGTCCAGATCATGTGATCATTTGTAACTCTGCAGATGACCCACACCTCATCACCTGAAATCCACGCCATCACGCTTGACCTCTTGCCGCTCCTCTTGTTGCTGTCTGTAAACCCCTCCCCACTCCCTCTCATCCTTTGATGATTTCACCAACTGTGCTCTTTCTCGCTCCTGTCATCAATCTTAACAACTTCAACATCCACATAGACAACTGATTCAGTATCCTGGTCTCTCAAATCCTTGGGCTGTTTGCTTCCAGCGATGTGTTCATTCTTCCCGCCTCAGCAGCTCTTCTGGAATCTTTAAAAAGCCCTCTGCCTGATAACCACATCTTTTCCTTCCAGGTTTCCTACCCTGAGTGTCCACTCCAGAAATTCTCAGACCTACCAGAGCATCGACCTGATCCTTTCCTACTACCACGCCCTTGGGCTTGTGCCCCTTCTTACTCAGCATAGCTTCCATAGATCATTATTAGAAACATAATCCCCTCACGCCTCCCTCCCTAACTTCACTGGCCTTGCAAAGCTGAAACCCTACTTAAGCCCCACTATGCATCTGCTTCCCACCTGCACCCAAGCAGCTCAACAATGCTACGTCAAATATACAATCAAGCAGCCTTGTTTCTCTCTGAGTATATAGTGGCAACTCAGATGAGCACGCTTTCTATCATGTGTGCTTGTTCACTCTCCAGAAAGATAATTTCCTGTCTTCTCCTTTCTGCTCAGCTCTACTCATCACTCACACACACACACACACACACACACACACACACACACACACACACACACACACACACACACACACACACACACACACCTGTTCTCTCCTCTCTGCAATCTTTGCTTTCACCAGTGAGCCTGCTTCGTGTGCTACTAAAAGAAATACACAATCAGATACGCACAGTATCGATTGTCTTTACCTGGACAAACCTAGATTAAGCTTTGCTCTTAGGTACAATGACAAATCAAGATAGAGAACATGTTTAATGAAAGTATAATTACATTGTTTTGTTTCTCTGACTTTGTGAATTGACAACATTATATCTTCAGTAAAAGCGGGATATTTGACAGTCTTTTAAACCTTCATTAAAGAATATTTTTTAAATATTGCTACAAGATAGTATAATTAGCTGTGTTCCTATCTGGCTGAATAAAAAGAAATCCAGCATTATCTGAAGGATCAGTGGCAACTAAAGATGATCTGTAGGGCCATAAAGCTATGTTCTTGGATCGATCTCTTTGATATCTTATGGGTAAAGGTACACAGATACTAAAAAGTTGGAGAAAAAACTAATATGCTGGATGAAAAAAATGTTGAAAAGACTTGATATGCTAAAAAATAGGCTGAAACAAATAAGATAAAATTTAATAAGGATAAATATAAAATCCTTCATTTACCTTTAAAAACAAATCTGTGATATAGTGCAGGACGGACAACACTGAATTAACAGAAATAAATGCACAGAGTAGTCTTTCATTAACAAAGAAATAGGTTCATCGCCAAAAAAAAATTTATGTTCATCACAAAGAAAGCAATAGACCAACCGTCCTATGCACAGGCCAGACCTCAGCTGAAAGAGGAGATTTAATTCTGGGGACTTTATTTCGAAAGAGTTGTAACATCTACAGCACATCAAATGAAGGGGAGACAGGGCAGTGAAGAATGGAGACCTTGTATGAAACACCACTCCGAGAGGCTATGGGTGGATCCTGCAGTGACTGAAGGACAAATCCAAGGCTGTCTGGCATAACTGAGTCAGGCGCCCTTCATAAGAAAAGTTCTGGGCTTCCCTGGTGGCGCAGTGGTTGAGAATCTGCCTGCCAATGCAGGGGACACGGGTTCGAGCCCTGGTCTGGGAAGATCCCACATGCCGCGGAGCAACTAGGCCCGCGAGCCACAACTACCGAGCCTGCGCGTCTGGAGCCTGTGCTCCACAACAAGAAAGGCCGCGACAGTGAGAGGCCCGCGCACCGAAATGAAGAGTGGCCCTCGCTTGCCACAACTAGAGAAAGCCCTCGCACAGAAACGAAGACCCAACACAGCAAAAATAAATTAATTAATTAATAAACTCCTACCCCCCCAAAAAAAAAAGAAAAGTTCGAATCCCAGCTCTGCCAGTGATGCACCTTGTGAACTTGGGGAAGTTAGTCCCATCTCCAAGCTTCAGTAGCTTCATTTACAAAAAAATTATGAGATAATCTTATTAACAACTGCCTCATGAGAAATGGTATGAAAACTGAAGGAGATAATCCATTTGAAGCACTCTGCCCATTCCTAGAACATAATAAATGTTAAATAAAATTTGTTCTTGGGCAAGGGCAGAGCTGGTAGGAGAAGAACAGATTGTTACCCAGGAGCCCAAGGTTGGTATTTTCAAAGTTCAGTACTTTTTTATGTTCAGAAAATATTGTTCTATTTTATCAGTTAATTTGGGAGGATTTTTTTTGTTACTGCTGTTTTTCCAACCCAGATGATTTTAGTCCTGGTTAGGGGGAAAGTCGAAAAGAACGATATGTTTTTTCCACATGTGAGCCTGAGGGCAGAGGGACAGAAGTGTCTGAACGCATCAGGTGTCATGGTGATGAGAACCACGAAGGGGTGACATACACAGGGGCACATTGTCAGAAACTACTTGGTTTCTGTCCCCCAGTCTCTTTTTGAAACCTTTGCTTCTGTCTTGAGGATATGTTTTGTCTTTACGAGGGAGGCGTTTCCTTACCTGCTGCATCAAGGGGACTGGATCCTGAGCTTAGGGACAGAAAGTGACATCCTGTGGGAGAAAGTCAAAATGGCCATTTGACTAGCGCTCCCGCCACTGTGCAGCGCAGCCCAGGCCGAGCTGGGAGCCTTCCTATCACCGTTCAGGAATTAGGCTTCGGGGCCTTACCTCTGCAACAAATACGGCGCTTTTGTCATCGACCCTTTCCAGTTGGGTCCTAACAAGGGTCCTCCCGCCCTGTGTCGCCGGCACCAATGAAACGAGTTCAGAATTTGGTTCAAAAGCAGAGGAAAGCTTTCCTCTTTGCTCAAAGAAAGGAGAGACGAGCGCTGCCACGCTAGAGCAGACGTTCTCTGGACAAACAGTGGGTGGGGCTGCTTTATGCGGAAATCGGAAATCGACTGCAGGGAGGGGAGGAGGAGGAGTCTTTGTGAGTGGGCGCAGGCGCAGCTGTGCTGCTCTCGCTCCAGCTCCAGTGCCCGGCACCGCCTCTCTGCACGCCCCGCTGCCGCCATCTTGGATTGAGAGTCGTGTGCGGGCGCTGGGCTGGGGTGTTAGCACAGCCGTTTGTTACCGGGAGCTCTGGTGTAAAGTGCCGGGTGTGACGCCTCGGAATGCAGCACCTTGTGAGCCAGTGAAACTAGACTAAGCACAAAGGAAAAGAAAAGGTTAGACTTTATTTTGTTACCCAGATTCTATTTTATTTCCCGGGAATTGTGAATGGGCTTTGCCGGTGACGCGTTGACGTACATCCCTCTCGTTGGTGTTAATCATGCTCTTCCTAGACTTGGCCCATCAGAGAAAGACAAGTGCTAGTCGCTCCTCCTTCAGGAAGAGCACAGCTGCAAAGCTTGCCGGAAGCCTGTTTCTTGGTCCCCGGACCTCCTCTGATGGGCCCTGCAAGGCTGCTAAGCGTGTTTCCGCTCTCCCCTGTATCTTCAGCTTCCCAGTCTGTCTTTTGAAAAAGTGCTTTTCTTGACTTCTTCCAGCTCTGGCTTACATCACTCACTTTATTCTATCCTTTAGAATCAAACTTCTTGAAAAATCGGTCCTCAGGGCCCGGTAGATGCAATAGCATTGGCTGTGCTCTGCTCTTCAGGCAGGTGGTGGTGTTCATTTCATCACTATGTTCCATGACTTACATGCATGTCACATAATGTGTTTTTTTTTTTTTTTCTGCGGTACGCGGGCCTCTCACTGCTGTGGCCTCTCCCGTTGCGGAGCACAGGCTCCGGACACGCAGGCTCAGCGGCCATGGCTCACGGGCCCAGCCGCTCCGCGGCATGTGGGATCTTCCCGGGCCGGGGCACGAACCCGTGTCCCCTGTATCGGCAGGCGGACTCTCAACCACTGCGCCACAGGGAAGCCCCATAATGTGCTTTGAACATATCAAATAAGGCAAAAGAAAAAAAGAGCAGCCCCATGAGTTCCTGTTGCCTCATTGCCTGGTCATTCCTGACCCCCCTGGAACCTGGAGCCCTCCCCCAGCACTCCACTGAAACTGCTCTGCTAATGTGACCCATGGCCTTATGTGTCTGTGCCCATTTCACAGGAATTCTCTGAGGTGTTTGATGGAATTAGGACTCCATGTCTCTTGGCACCCTTTCTTGTTTTCTGGACAACCCCTCTCCTTCCTAGTTGGCCTCTTAATCTTTTCCCCCAGAGTCTCTTTTTTTCTACTTAACCACCTGTAGTTGACCTTACTAGCACCCACTGCAGAGTGTGATCTGTAAATTCTGCTCTTCAGCACACTGCTTGTTGAAGAGGCAAAATGTTGGGGAAAGGTGAGCTGGGCTTGGGAAGGGGACTGGCTGGAGCGGGACTGGGAATTCTTCTGGAGGCTGTGGCTCCCTCTGTGAGGGCAGGAAGGTGGAAGCAGGGAGTGGATGTACAGTTGACCTTTAAAGAGTGCGGGGGTTAGGGGCACTGACCCCTCTGGACAATGGAAAACTCAAGTATAACTTTACAGTCATCCCTCTGTATCCACAGTTCTGCATCCATGGCTTCCACCAGCCCTGATCATGTAGCACTGTAGTATTGGGCTGGCCAAAAAGTTAATGTGGGTTTTTCCATAAGATGTTACGGAAAAACCTGAACAAACTTTTTGGCCAACCCAGTACATATTTGTTGGGGGGAAAAAAAACCTGTCTAAACTGACTATACTGCTGAACTGAATGAATAAGCATTTTCAGAACTCTAATGGAAAACTGATGAATTCATAAAAGTGGTAACAAAAGATCAAGATAAAAAATATTAATTACATGGGACTGAATGAACTGATGAGGATGATTATAATTTTTGTGACTTTCTGTTTGAATAAAAAAAATCCCACAAGGACTCAGAGGCAAAAAATATACAAATCAATTTTCACTACAAAGTAAAGGAGCTGTTACAGTGGAGGATTACTGGACTGAATGTCAATATTATGACATAGTATGAGTGTGTTTCATGTTTGGTAATTGCAGTCATTGTTGCTTTTGTTGCGGTCATCCATTTACAGTGCTTGGTGTCAGTCTATTTATTTCTTGTAAAAATAAAATACAGTGTGTGTGTGTGAAAAACAAAACAAAACAAAACAACCTGTCTTTATGGGCCCTTGCAGTTCAAATCCATGTTGTTCAAGGGTCAACTGTATACAAAATTCACAGTCTATGTGGCAACATTCCCAGCAGAAGGACGTTTTACTCAACTGTGTGAGCGTCAACCTCCATTTGACTGTAGGTCTGAGGCAAGTGGGTGATTTAGACCTGGTTTAGTCTTAAAAGTGTTTTCACGAGGCCTTTTGTTTTTGTTTTTGTTTTTTGTGGTACGCGGGCCTCTCACTGTTGTGGCCTCTCCCGTTGCGGAGCACAGGCTCCAGACGCGCAGGCTCAGCGGCCATGGCTCACGGGCCCAGCCGCTCCGTGGCATGTGGGATCTTCCCGGACCGGGGCACGAACCTGTGTCCCCTGCGTCGGCAGGCCGACTCGGAACCACTGCGCCACCAGGGAAGCCCTCATGAGGCTTTTTGATAACTGGATAAAATCTGAGACTTCCAGATCTCAGAAGGTGTAGTCAGGAAGGCAGAGAAGGGGAAGAAGCTTTACAAATATAAACATGTGAACCTGGCTTGAGGGAGGCCTCGGCCACAATAGGGTTCTTATCCCCAAAAGCAGGCCAGGGTCAGCCCTCTCTGCTCCATGACAAAATGCTCATGTCTTAGCTTATTAAAAAGTCAACTGGGTGCCTGTATGGGGGACCCTCACTATTCTCTCCAGGCAACCGACACAATGTAGAATGGAAGCAGAAGATTGCCGTTCTCTTTCCTCCTGTTACCACCTTAAGCTCAGAGCAAGCAATCAGTTTTCAATTTTTCTCTCCTGTCGGGGTGCTACCCAACCCCTCAGATCTCCAGATTGAAATCAGTGGGAGATCATGCAGGCCCCAGGTCAGTCCGCAAGGAGAGAAGCAGGGGGGAGAGAACACTTGGGAAAATGCTTCCTTTAACTTAAAATGTTGATCTAGTCTCTGGCTTTCCTACCAGAGGTCTCTACTCCTGTCTTGTGAGGTCTGAAAAGGACTGAAGATTGAGGGGCAGAGTAGGAGGATAAAGGAATCTAAGTTTGCATGTTTCTAGAAATCCATCCTGAAGGTCAATCAGTGGCTTATCTCCAGGGCCTGCTTCGCTCTCCTCTTTTCACCAAGTCGTCCTACCCCCTCCACAGGCTGCCCCAGGCTGTGCTATGCTGCTCTGCCCAAGTCCATGGGACTCAGGCACACAGCTGAGACCCAAACTAACACTTGATGGTAATTCACAGAAGACTTAGGGGAATAACACAACTTCAGATGGAAACAAGGTGAATGTCTTAGCCTGCTCAGCTACTCTAACAGAACACCATAGACTGAGTGGCTTAGAATTTCTCACAGTTCTGGAGGCTGTCAAGTCCAAAATCAGGGTCTCTGGTGAGAGCCCACTGCCTGGTTTGCAGATGGCCATTAGAGGCGCACAAACATACATTCTGTAGCTAGGAGCCTTTTCTCAGAGTCTGCATGCCCCAAACCCTCCAAATAGGCCCTCGTGGTTCCACCTTTTCTCTGACCCTGGTATGATGCTAAATCTTGCTCCTCACATGGGCAGTGGGCCTCTCCTTGACAAATGTCCCTCCTGCATAGTGTCTAGTTGCCAATATGAAGAAAATGACAAACCCTCCCAATAGATGTAACAGTTGGATAAATGGAGAGATCCACTGAGTTCTCAGGTGGGAATACTGAATCTTTTAAAGATAACAACCCTATTATCTTAGAGGATTAATATGATTACAATTTAAAAGTCCCAAAAGAGTTCTGGAAATTTGCAAACTGATTGAAAATTACTGAAAAAATAATCAGGCAAAAATTGCTTTAAAAACATGAAGTGAACTACTGGGTTTCAAAGTCCATCTTAAAGAAAGCTAATGACAGTGATGATGATGATAAACTATCATTTCTTGAGCACTTGTGAGGTGCTGGGCATTATGCTAACCACTTTCTGCACATTATCTTTTCTAATCTTCACAATAATGCTGTGAAACAGGCGCTATTATTATCCATATTTTACAGAAGAAGTGATGGAATTAAAGTGGTTGTTCAAGATCACTAACTTCTTCAAGATCAAACAGCTAATCAGCTGTGAAGCCAGGGTCTGCCTAATTCCTGGGCTTGTCTCTTCACCCCTCTACACTGACATGGAACCCACATGCTACTGATGAAAGAATAGGCAGATGGAGCAATAGAATAGAACAGAATGCCCAGGGTAATTTTCTTAGTTAAAAGTGATGAAATAAGACACCAGGAAAACGTCTGTGAAAGTAACCATGCAGAAATTTAAGCCTATATTGTTACAAACACATAACACCCAATACACATACAAATGAAAGCTAAAACAACCAAAATGACAGCAAATATAACAGAGTTGGAATGGGGTTAAGGTCAGAATTGCAGTCTGCAGCTGGGAGAGGAGAACAAGTGCAAGCAGAAGCGAGTTGAGGATGAAAGAAAACCTGGAAACACTTGGAGTAAATCTCTAGCTCAGTATCAGCTGCCCTTTGGCTTATTTGGCTGAAAGCATCAAGGATAAAGCAGACAATGTGTGAGAAGCCAAATTAAAACAATAAGCTACTCACTCTTAGCCACCAAATGATCTCCCCTCCTAGGGATCCACAGCCCCAACCCAGGGCAAATGAGTGACCCAGATGGCAGACTGCCATCTTCATGCTGGGGCACAATTGTTACTGGATCAGGGGTGGGTGAGAGCCACCCCCCCACACAACCAGCTGCCCACTGAACATGCTGTGGAAGCGCCAGCAGGAGTGACCAGGTGCCCAACCCTGACCTTCCTTATGTTCGAGTCCAGGAAATGCCCCCACCGGGTTGATGCCCAGGTGGAGGGTAGCAGTGGTTGCAGGGACAGAGAGGGCCCGGGGCTTCGTGGGGTGGGGAGCATATAGCAGAGAACCCATCGTGGGGAGGCGGGGGTCCACGGGAGCCAAGCTCCAAGCCCTCAGCATGTGCTCCATTGTCCCTATGGACGTCACTTATAAAACACAAATTCAAAGATGAAGTTATTAAGAATTTGGAGGCTGCAATCACAGAGCATTAAACCCCAAGCACAGGGTTCTTCTGAGCATGGGCCCCTGTGGGACTGCGCTGGTCCCAGGCCTTGGGAAGAGCTGGGTAGTTGAGAGAGACCTTACAACCCCTAAAATAGCTATAGAAATATTTTAGGAAAACGTTCACAGACCCCCTGGTCTAGAGGATTCTAATAGGTTATTGGATTTGGGGGGGATCTGAGCTTTTCATTGGCTTGACAATTTTGCAACTCTATAGAGATAGAAGTTAATTCTTAGAGGGCCAACAGTCATGCTAACCACGCCTTTCACAAGGTGAAGATGTGATTGGCTGCTCTGTGCAAGAGGCTAGTTTTGCGTCTAATCACAAGTGCACCTCTGCGTTCCTGATTGTTTATGTCTGTGTCTACTCTTTGGATTTGTCCTTGCCCCTCCCACCTTTTTTACAACTTACTGGAAAATGAACTAAATGAAACCTTTGACACATGTTCGTTCTATATTTGTAGGGCCAACATGATTCACTTTTCTGAAAAAAGTTATCCTTTAACAGAATATTGTTATTTATCCTTTAACAAAGTATTGTTATTCTTCCTTTGACAGAATATTGTTATTTATCTGTTGATTTTCCTTTATTCAACTTGAGAAAATATGTGTTCAGTATCAGGAGTTGAAGCAGCTTTTTTTCTTTTGCTTTGTTTTGTTTAAGATTGCGTGTTAAACCTTTCCGCGGTTGCCAAATAGTGAAAGAGGAAAATTTACATTTTCTAAAGTTTTATTTTACCACAGTGTGGTCCCCATGGGCTGTGAGGTGTGAGGGTAGAATGATCAGAAGCCTGACCTGTCGGCTGAGCGACTGTTCTGGGCAGCGAGGTAGGTGCACAGGCACGGCTTGGGCGTGGAGACTTCCTGCTCTGCGGGGTCTTCCTCCAGGAGGACAGGTCTGACTTGCCCTAATCTCCTGCTGGCGGTGGGGTGAGGCGTAGGGGGTGAGGAGTGGGGGAGAGAAGAGGCTGCCATGGGCGGAACCATCCCTGCTGCTGTTCCCTGTGTGGGTAATGCAGCACTACCACTGTCATCATGAGCCCACTGCCGACCTGTGTCAGTGAAGACTGGGGCAAAAGTGAGGGAAACTGGTGCCGTTAAGCAGGTATCACCCCTGCACCCCGTGGACTGATTGATGGCCGGCCTTCTCTTCCGGTGTCTGAGGTTTCCCAGGGCTCATTGGGGTCCCTTTGGGGGGTCCTGTGCACTCATTTCCTAGGTGAGGTCTCTCCTTTGCTCATGTGGAAATGCGAGCAGTCTTCTCTGGTTCCTGCTATATAGTCTAAAAACGATTCGTTATTTTCCCCTTGTTTATAGTAATGTCCCTAATTTTTCAGAGCTGATACGGGATTTCCTCTTAAAAATTTCCTCTTAATGCTTTGCCAATTTCAGTGGAATTAAGGAGAAAAACAAGGCAAATCAGTGGACTCAAACAGTTATCAATCTACATCATTTCTACTTTTTAGCTTCTGTAAATAGCGACGATGTCATCTTCATATTTGGATGATTTTCTCAGGATCTAGTCTTCCAGTGAGATTACTGATCTATGCATATTGACATATTTATGTCTCTTGATATATAATTACTAAATTGCTTTTCTAAAAGGTCAGCTCCTTTTCCAGTGACTTCAGCGATATATGAAGGTACGAAACGGCAAGACTGTAGCTCATTGTGAATGTTTTCCTCCCTATTTTGACGGCTAAAATAGTGCCTGGCGCTTATTTTAATTTGTCCACCTTTTATTCTTTTGAGGAAGAATCTGTTACCTTCACATAAGCTGCAGGGATGTTAGCAAGCTCTCCTGCTTGCTGGTTTTACCTTGTTCCATTATATATATATTTTTTTTTAATTATTAGTTTTTAATTTATTTTTGGCTGCGTTGGGTCTTCTTTGCTGCGCGCGGGCTTTCTCTAGTTGCAGCGAGCAGGGGCTACTCTTCGTTGCGGTGTGTGGGCTTCTCATTGCGGTGGCTTCTCTTGTTGTGGAGCACAGGCTCCAGGCACACGGGCTTCAGTAGTTGCAGCATGTGGGCTCAGTAGTTGTGGCTTGTGGGCTCTAGAGCGCAGGCTCAGTAGTTGTGATGCATGGGCTTAGTTGCTCTGTGGCATGTGGGATCTTCCCCGACCAGGGCTGGAACCCGTGTCCCCTGCATTGGCAGACAGATTCTTAACCACTGTCCCACCAGGGAAGTCCCTCCGTTATATTTAAATTAAAATATTCGGTAGCTTCAGTTCCCTTGGATGATGAAAACCTAGTGTCCACTGTGACAGATCTGGAGACTTGATATTTTTCGTCTAGTCAATTCTTACTACAATTTTTTGAATCAATGGAATTCCCAGTCTCTCCCATTTCTTACCTCATGTGACTCTCATCACTCTGTCCCCTTTTCTTCATTCCCCTCAAACACTCTTCATACGAGGGGCAGCAAAAGGAGGGATGGAACTTGCAAGTAAACAAAACCTCTTAGGACGGCAAACAACCTAAAAGTTAAACATGAGACATTTCTATCATAAAAAGGCACAGCTGGGACCTCCCTGAGGGTCCAGTTGTTAAGACTCCACGCTTCCACTGCATGGGGTACAGGTTTGAGCCCTGGTTGTGGAACTAAGATCCCACACGCGATGTGGGCAAAAAAAATTTTTTTTAATTAAAAAAACACTTATGTCATTTACTTTAATTTACTTATAAAAAATAAAATAAATAAAAGGGCCCAGCCATTCCTGCTCCTCGGAAATTCTCATTGATCCCTTTCCTTCTTCGATCCTGGTTCCCTGCATCTGGCTGGCCTGCCTCTTCCTGGCCGCACCTTGTCAAGCTCCCCTCTCTCCCCTGAGTCCTGCGCTCCTTGCCCTGTGCTTCTCAGAGGCCTGTAGTCCCCCTCTCATTTCCACCTGGCCATGTCCTAGGGCTATCGTTTCACAATCTGAAATGGCCCATTTAGTGTTTTGCTAAACAAACGCAGTTTTCTCCCTGAGAAATTATGCCAATCACTTTTAACCATTATTTTTTCCTCCCTTTTTCTCCAGCCGTATTTCCTCTTTTGTTTGTTTTCTGCTCAGGCTCTTTGCTCATTTATCTACTGATGTCTTAATGTTTCTCTTATTGGTTAATGCCCTCTTTTTGTTCACTTCAAGAGTCCTGAATTAAGAAAAAAAATCATAATTAACAGATGTTCTCTTTACAATAAACAGAAGGTACTATTTCTTAGTTTCTGAAGAAAATTACTTTCTCCTGGAAGAATCAATAAATCTTTCAAAAGATTCCATATATGGCTTCAAGCTAAAAAGCAGAAACTCAGATCCCATTTTTTATATATATATATATATATATATATAATCAGAAGAAATTTCCCATAATTGTTTTTCTTTATCTCTGGTTTATCTTGGTAATCAGTATCACATTGTTACCCATAAAAAATACAATAAATAGTCAATATCTGAACTTTACTAGACAAAACAAACATCTTTGCTTTGAATATTAGACATGTGTTCTTTTATTTTGAATCTTATACTTAATAGTTTGAAAATCATCTAGTTCTAGAAACTTATTCTATCAAACTCAAATCTTTGGCCGTGTCTTTGCAGAAGTTACCTTATCTTGCTGTTTATTATATCTCAGATGAAAAGTGGTAGATTTTTAGAAAATGCAATTCATAGTTGTGTACGTTATATTTTCTTTTAAAATCTGAGCAGCTACATGGCCAGTGCAAATTCATAAAAATTCCCAGACCTTTACCAGCGTTTCTCAAGTCTTCCCCAGTATACATGCAGTGACCCTTTGAGGAAAGGGGAAGTGCTCTTCACACACACAAAAAAAAGAGTCAAGAATGATGTACAAAGGCAGACTATAAAGAATCAAAATAAATAGAATATAAATGAAATAAATATAAATATTCAAATGTATTTTATAAATTTAAAAATCACATCAAAATAAAGGGGTTTGCCAAGGCTTCTCTGGTGGCGCAGTGGTTAAGAATCTGCCTGCCAATGCAGGGGACACAGGTTTGAGCCCTGGTCCAGGAAGATCCCACATGCCACAGAGCAACTAAGCCTGTGCGCCACAACTACTGAGCCTGGGCTCTAGAGCCCGTGAGCCACAACTACTGAGCCCACGTGCCACAACTACTGAAGCCCACATGCCTAGAGCCTGTGCACCGCAAGAGAAGCCACCGCGATGAGAAGCCCGTGCACCGCTACGAAGAGTAGCCCCCACTCACCACAACTAGAGAAAGCCCCCGCGCAGCAACAGAGATACAACACAGCCAAAAATAAAAACAAATAAATAAATTAATTTAAAAAATAAATTAAGTAAAGGGGTTGCCATGTCAAGAGCTTGAAGGTGAAAGTAATTCTCTGCCACCAAATCTGTGTGACTAGCTTTGGGCTTCTGTCAAAGGGTTGATGTGCATCTCTAGAGCAATTAGCAGGCTGCAGAAAAACAATGAGACTTCACGTGCCTTAGATCGCAGGTGGAACCTTAACCCCATCTCCGAATGGTGGTTAATGAATTCCAGCGTTTTCTGGAGAGATCCCTCACATCATCCTAGGCACAAGGTTCACCACCTGACTTTGTTCTTTATGAGCTGCTATCCAGCAGAGAGCCTGCCAAAATACAGCAAACCTCTTTTCGACACTTCAGCTCCTTGCATCTGCCCATACATAAGGGAATAATTCATAGAAACTGAACAGACCTGCAAAATATCTCCAGTAACTTTCAAGTGCTGGGAAGGAAACCATAGGTCTTAAGAACACAGACAGTATTTTCAGGTTTTCTTTAACTTTGGAGGCCAGGTCATTGAAAGTGAAGAGAAGATTGATAGGATAGAAGTGAAAACTTGCTTTCATGGATGCTGTCAGGGAATGGGATTTGCAAAACACGCTTTCTACCACTGAGCTACACCCCTGTTGTGTAGGAGTTTGCCTTTCTAGATTATGGCCCAAAGTTCCCAAACAATGGGTCTTTAATAAGGGACAGAATGATTATCCTGAAGTCTGGGAAAAAAAGCATTTTTTCCCTTTCATTCCAATTTACAAAGGCTAATTATCTGAATAAGAATTCTCTTTCATCAATTTGGGTGTAAATTTTTAAAAATGCTCTGTAACCCTTGATATCTGAGGCCATACTAGCTTGTGGGAAGATAAATAGAAGTGTGATTAGTATTCTTGTCGTCAATGAATATATTCTTTGGTTCTGAGCCTAAAACAAAGGACGTTGAGAGCCCAGCACCCGCTGCATCATCTCCCACATCCTAGCCTTTGCCAGGTAGATGGGTGGCTTTTCCTCTCTTGTGTATGTGATGTTGGTGGGGGGTGTCAGGTGTGGAGGTGTGCTGTGCAGAGAGAACAGAATAGGTTTGTCTCCTGCTGTCTGGAGCATCCAGCACAGTTCCTGGAGCATACTTCCCACGGGTATGCTGAGGATGCGTGGAGTAATAGGAAGAATTGTAGCATTGTACAAAAAACCCTGTTTCAGGGGTCAGATGATATGGTTTCAAATTCTTTCACTTCTTGACAGCATAACTCGGCAAATCACTTAACCTCTCTAAATCTCCAATTCTTCAGCTGAAAAATAAGGATAATAATAGTCTCTTGTTTTGAAATGTTGACTCCTTACCAAAAATAGGATAAATACAAATTCCTTATCAGTACATATAAGCTTCATATTTTAGCTTTGAACTAACCATTGCTGTCTCTTATCTCTTCCTAACGCACCTTATTCTCCAATCCCACCAAGCATCTGACCTTTTCCTAGTAGGACAGTAGGACACAGAAGGATCCCTTAATAATTGGTGTCTGTTAGACAAGGTAACTATTTTTCTGCCTTGTAAACTGCTTCTCACTCTGTTTCTTTCAGAAATCTCCTGCCCTTTCTGATTTCTCTAATTCATGGGAAGGAGTTAGATCCTCTCCTCTGAGTGCACAATGAACTCTGAGTTTTCTGCTCTCTACCAAATATCTGTTTTACACTCTTTATGCTATAACTTCTGAGCATCTTGAGAGCAAAATACGTTTAATTTATCTTTGTCTACCATCTCTAGCACAGTAATGGTACACAACAGACTATCAATTAGTGTTGAATGAATTAAGTTCTTCCTTATGTGTTTTTTAACATGGTTTTTTAAAAACTAAACTTAATTTGACAAATAGTCTTAGATAAGAGTTTACACAATAGCTCAATTTGATCAATGAGTGAGGTAAATGAATCTTCTTACTATTGAACATATTCACTGATGTTCAGTTCTGTACCTTGAGGCTGGTTGATTCTAACTTAGCTCATAGAAGAAGAAAAACAAATAGCCAGTAAACATATGAAGAAAAAGGTTCAACTGAACTAATAAACAAAGAAGTTAAAGTATAACAGCAAGATGTGAAAAACAAAACAAAAACAAACCCAATGGAAAAAGCAAAAAAAAAAAAAAAATTAAAGAGACACAATTCTGGTTAAGGTGCTGTGAAACAAACTCTAATACATTGCAGGTGGGAGTAGTGATCTAATACTTTTGTAAAGCAACTTGATAATATGTATAAAGAGTCTTAAAAATCTTCATGTCTGTTTTGAGTAGTCAACTTCTAACAATTTCTCCCAAGGAAATAAACAGAAATGTAGACAAAGCTGTGTGCACATAGGTCCTCTGCACACCATAGTTTACGATAAAAATTGGAAACAATCCAACTGGGAAGAGTTAAACAAATTAGTATATCCATGCAAGAAATATTATGTAGTCACTGAAAATTGTGAGTATCAAGAGTCAGTAATAGTGTTGAGAAACACTGAGGTTTGAAAGGGCATCATCAACTTCAGCACAAAGATGATGGTACATAAGCAGTCCATAATGGCAACGGCACTTTCATTGGGTACCTTATATTTATTTTTTTTACTACATTTTTCCTGTCTATTTTCAGTTTTCTGTAATGAACATATATTTTATAAAAAATTAAAGCATTAATTCAAAATTAACACACTGAACTTACCAGAGAGCTACAATCGTGGCCTCAAGTGATTTCTTCCATAAATGGATCCTCTAGCCATCTTTCCTTTAAGAGCACTCCTCAGGCAAGGGCTCACTATTTAAGCTGAACTTTGAAGAATCAGAAGGGGTTTGTCAGGCAAGAAAGGGGAATAAATGGCCTTGGCACAGGACATGGGATAGCTTGACAATCAGTCTTTAGGAATTGCAGAGTGGGATATGAGAGATGGGTCTGAAACAGACCACAGGTTCATGGAATGTAGGGCGCTGGGGTCTGTGCTATGGAGTTTGGACTTAAACCTGCTGCTTGTGAGGAGCCTGTGGCTGAGCAATTCTGCTCCTAGGTAGTGATATATACCCAACTAAGTACACACATACGCTCACCAGAAGACACATATACAGATGTTCATGGAACCACTGTTTGCAGTGGCCACAGACTGGAGCAGTACAGAAGTTCATCTGTGAAGGGTAGTGGATGGATCTACATACAGTCTTTGGTGGAAAACAGTGAGAATGGATGGAGGTTTAGTTGCAAAATTTAGTTGAGTTTTGCAGCTGTGGTGCTGAGTGAGGAAGGCTACTCACACAGCGGAATGTGTGTGTGATTCCACTTGTGTGGAGTAAAAGAACAGGCCAAAAACCATATGCTTTTGAAAGTCACGGTGGTGGTTGCCCAGTGGCAGTGGGCATTGATAGGAGGGAGACGTAGGAGGGGGGCGGTCTTTGGTGCAATGCAGTTTCATACTCTGTGTCTGCAGATCACGTGAGTGCATTCACTATGTGAAGATATATTCAGCTGTACGGTTAAGATTTGCACACTTTTTTGCATGTTATACTTCAAAACTATTTACAAAAATAAAATATGTTAAAATAAAACCAACTCTGGAAAAACTTTTCTTTCCTGCTTCTCCACTGCAACATACATAGTTGGAAGTCCCAGCTTCCTGACTACAAAGGTCTGGAGGAGTTGAACAGCTGTCTTCTGCCTTCCTAGCTCCCAATCCATCAAAGATCTCCAACCACTCAGGGCTCCAAATTATTGTACCTGGCTTTTACTTAATCAATAGAGTAGCAAGGGGAGAAAAGCTGTAAAGGTTACCTTAGACCTGAGATAATGGCTGGTCTAATCCAGGAAAATCTGCAGCTGCTTCTCTGTTTTTAGAATTCCTCCTTTGTAAACAGATTCCATTCTGCCCCTAAGGAGTGATAACGTGATGAATCATACCCCTGAGGCAATCCAAATTACAGTGCCTGGCTTTCCTCATCAGGCTGGACTTCTATATTGCCAAGTAATCCAGATGTTTTTCCCTATTTCGGTTTAAAAGTTGTTACTATTTGCTACATACTTACTCATAAAGGATTTCATTTCAAGCAAAAATTATGGACCAGCCCCTGCAAGGTGGTTGGAGAATTTCTTACCCAGAAAGAAACTACATTAAAGTCATAAAATCCCTTTGGGGCAGCAAAATCATCTCAGCTCTGTTTTCTGGACTTACTTCTACTTTCCAGAGTCCTTTCTTCAAATCTTTTCTTTAGATAAGGTGACCTTAGCAGACCCTGATGGTTCTTCCTCCAGGTAGTATGTTCTCAACACAGAGGAGCCTTGTGGTTTATTGAGAGCACATGTTCCCTACTGTCATCACTCGGTGTGTTGGCCGTTCCATGCACCAAAGCCACGAGCAATGACAAAGCTGTTAAGCTAGAGAAATTGCTCCCAAATATCAGCATGCTAGCTCTTCTCTCTTAGCACTCACTATACAGAGGTTTTCATTCGCTCATGAGTTCACTCACTCAGTCCCTCCACATATAATTTATTGAGCATCAGCTATAGCCAAGCATGTTGGAGGTACTTGGGATAGATAATGAAGAAAACAGTCCCAGACCTTGGCCTTGAGGAACTTACATTCTGAAGACAGGAGACTGACAACAAATATATAAATATATAAAATGATTGTGGGTGGAGAGAGGGCTAAGAGGGAAAGCAGAGTGACGGGAGGTAGCGGGATGGCGTTGGATATTTTGGATAACCTAGTCAGCAGGGCCTCTCTGAGCCTGGACCTGAGTGAAGTGAGAGCTTTAACTCCACCAGGATCTGGGGAAAGCGCATTCTGTGAAGAGGAACAGCCTGTGGAAAAGTGAGGGAAGAGCAAGTTTGCTGGGTTCAGATTTGCGGATCAGTGTCCAGCAGGTTGGCCACCTCGATCGGTTCCAAGGTTTACTCTCTGAACTAATATCTACTTAAATGCCCTTCAGCTTCTTCTTGGCAGTTTGCTCCCCAAAATGGATTTTTCTTCTGACCATTTCCAGAAGCGTGTCGTCTGGGGAGTACTGTCGGGAATGTCCGCCAAGATCCTGTCATCGTGCCTTCTGGGCCTTCCTTTGATGGCAGGCTAGAACACTTAGCACGGGGGCTGTATAAATCCATCCTTTGAAGAGCCACCAATGATAACAAGCTCCTTCTGGATTGTAGCATTAGGTGCCTAATGGCCATGCTCCAAGAGCCGGGAATGTGTTCAAGGATTCAACACAGTTCCAGGGCTGACTTTGGATGCTGGCTCTGCCTACCTCAAGCAACTTGACCTCTCTGTGCTTCAGTTTCTTTATCTATAAAATGGGGGCAATAATAATAACCACGTCATAAAGTTATTGTGGAAATCACTTTAAGTAATATAAATGTTTAATATCATGCCTGGTACATAACAAGGGCTTCATAAATATTAGTTTTTGTTGGAACCATCATTCCCCTGTCCTAACCATCTTCCACACTGCTGACAGACATATCTTTCTTATTTAATAACTTTATTTTATTTTACTTTATTTTATCTTCTTCTTTCTTTCTTTCTTTTTTTCCTCCCTTTTATTCTGAGCCATGTGGATGACAGGCTCTTGGTGTTCCAGCCAGGCATCAGGGCTGTGCCTCTGAGGTGGCAGAGCCAAGTTCAGGACACTGGTCCACAAGAGACCTCCCAGCTACACGTAATATCAAATGGAGAAAATCTCCCAGAGATCTCCATCTCAATGCCAAGACCCAGCTTCTCTCAACGACCGGCAAGCTACAGGGCTGGACAGCCTATGCCAAACAACTAGCAAGACAGGAACACAACCGCATCGATTAGCAGAGAGGCTGCCTAAAATGATAATAAGGCCACAGACACCCCAAAACACACCACCAGACGTGGACCTGCACACCAGAAAGACAGATCCAGCCTCATCCACCAGAACACAAGTCCCCTCCACCAGGAAGCCTACACAACCCACTGAACCAACCTTAGCCACTGGGGACAGACACCAGAAACACAGGAACTACAAACCTGCAGCCTGCGAAAAGGAGACTCCAAACAGTAAGTTAAGCAAAATGAGAAGACAGAGAAACACACAGCAGATGAAGGAGCAAGGCAAAAACCCACCAGACCTAACAAATGAAGAGGAAATAGGCAGTCTACCTGAAAAAGAATTCAGAATAATGATAGTAAAGATGATGCAAAATCTTGGAAATAGAATGGAGAAAATACAAGAAACGTTTAACAAGGACCTAGAAGAACTAAAGAGCAAACAAACAGTGAGGAACAGCACAATAAATGAAATTAAAAATTCTCTGGAAGGGATCAATAGCAGAATAACTGAGGCAGAAGAATGGATAAGTGACCTGGAAGATAAAATAGTGGAAATAACTACTGCAGAGCAGAATAAAGAAAAAAGAATGAAAAGAACTGAGGACAGTCTCAGAGACCTCTGGGACAACATTAAACGCACCAACATTCAAATTATAGGGGTCCCAGAAGAAGAGAAAAAGAAAGGGACTGAGAAAATATTTGAAGAGATTATAGTTGAAAACTTCCCTAATATGGGAAAGGAAATAGTTAATCAAGTCCAGGAAGCACAGAGAGTCCCATACAGGAAAAATCCAAGGAGAAACACGCCAAGACACATATTAATCAAACTATCAAAAATTAAATACAAAGAAAACGTTAAAAGCAGCAAGGGAAAAACAACAAATAACACACAAGGGAATCCCCATAAGGTTAACAGCTGATCTTTCAGCAGAAACTCTGAAAGCCAGAAGGGAGTGGCAGGACATATTTAAAGTGATGAAGGAGAAAAACCTACAACCAAGATTACTCTACCCAGCAAGGATCTCATTCAGATTTGATGGAGAAATTAAAACCTTTACAGAGAAGCAAAAGCTGAGAGAGTTCAGCACCACCAAACCAACTTTACAACAAATGCTAAAGGAACTTCTCTAGGCAAGAAACACAAGAGAAGGAAAAGACCTACAATACCAAACCCAAAACAATTAAGAAAATGGTAATAAGAACATACATATCGATAATTAACTTAAATGTAAATGGATTAAATGCTCCAACCAAAAGACATAGACTGGCTGAATGGATACAGAAACAAGACCCGTATATATGCTGTCTACAAGAGACCCACTTCAGACCTAGGGACACATACAGACTGAAACTGAGGGAATGGAAAAAGATATTCCATGCAAATGGACATCAAAAGAAAGCTGGAGTAGCAATTCTCATATCATATAAAACAGACTGTAAAACAAAGACAATTACAAGAGACAAAGAAGGCCACTACATAATGATCAAGGGATCAATCCAAGAAGAAGATATAACAATTGTAAATATTTATGCACCCAACATAGGAGCATATCAATACATAAGGCAAATACTAACAGCCATAAAAGGGGAAATCAACAGTAACACAATCATAGTAGGGGACTTTAACATGGTACTTTCACCAATGGACAGATCATCCAAAATGAAAATAAATAAGGAAACCCAAGCTTTAAATGACACATTAAACAAGGTGGACTTAATTGATATTTATAGGACATTCCATCCAAAAACAACAGAATACATATTCTTCTCAAGTGCTCATGGAACATTCTCCAGGATAGGTCATATCTCGGGTCACAAATCAAGCCTTGGTAAATTTAAGAAAATTGAAATCATTTCAAGTATCTTTTCCGACCACAACGCTATGAGACTAGATATCAATTACAGGAAAAAAATCTGTAAAATATACAAACACATGGAGGCTAAACAATACACTACTTAATAACCAAGGATCACTGAAGAAATGAAAGAGGAAATGAAAAAATACCTAGAAACAAATGACAATGGAAACACGATGATCCAAAACCTATGGGATGCAGCAAAAGCAGTTCTAAGAGGGAAGTTTACAGCAATACAGTCCTACCTCAAGAAACAAGAAACATCTCAAACAACCTAACCTTACACCAAAAGGAATTAGAGAAAGAACAAAAAAAAACCAAAGTTAGCAGAAGGAAAGAAATCATAACGATCAGATCAGAAATAAATGAAAAAGAAATGAAGGAAACAGTAGCAAAGATCAATAAAAATAAAAGCTGGTTCTTTGAGAAGATAAACAAAATTGATAAACCATTAGCCAGACTCATTAAGAAAAAAGGGGAGAAGACTCAAATCAACAGAATTAGAAATGAAAAAGGAGATGTAACAACTGACACTGCAGAAATACAAAGGAACCTGAGAGATTACTACAAGCAACTCTATGCCAATAAAATGGGCAACCTGGAAGAAATGGACAAATTCTTGGAAATGCACAGCCTTCTGAGGCTGAACCGGGAAGAAATAGAAAATATGAACAGACCAATCACAAGCACTGAAATTGAAACTGTGATTAAAAATCTTCCAACAAACAAAAACCCAGGACCAGATGGCTTCACAGGCGAATTCTATCAAACATTTAGAGAAGAGCTGACACCTATCCTTCTCAAACTCTTCCAAACTATAGCAGAGGGAGGAACACTCCCAAACTCATTCTACGAGGCCACCATCACCCTGATACCAAAATCAGACAAAGATGTTACAAAGAAAGCAAACTGCAGACCAATATCCCTGAGGAACACAGATGCAAAACATCCTCAACAAAATACTAGAAAACAGAATCCAACAGCACATTAAAAGGATCATACACCATGATCAAGTGGCTTTTATCCCAGGAATGCAAGGATTCTTCAATGTACGCAAATCAATGTGATACACCGTATTAACAAATTAAAGGAAAAAAACCATATGATCATCTCAATAGATGCAGAGAAAGTTTTCGACAAAATTCAACACCCATTTATGATAAAAACCCTTCAGAAAGTAGGCATAGAGGGAACTTTCCTCAAAATAATAAAGGCCATATATGACAAACCCACAGCCAACATCGTCCCCAATGGTGAAAAACTTAAACCATTTCCACTAAGATCAGGAACAAGACAAGGTTGCCCACTCTCACCACTATTATTCAACATAATTTTGGAAGTTTTAGCCACAGCAATCAGAGAAGAAAAAGAAATGAAAGGAATCCAAATTGGAAAAGAAGAAGTAAAGCTGACACTGTTTGCAGGTGACATGATACTATATATAGAGAATCCTAAAGATGCTACCAGAAAACTACTAGAGCTAATCAATGAATTTGGTAAAGTAGCAGGATATAAAATTAATGCACAGAAATCTCTAGCATTCCTATACACTAATGATGAAAAATCTGAAAGTGAAATTAAGGAAACACTCCCATTTAGCATTGCAACAAAAAGAATTAAATATCTAGGAATAAACCTACCTAAGGAGACAGAAGACCTGTATGCAGAAAATTATAAGACACTGATGAAAGCAATTAAAGACGATACAAATAGATGGAGAGATATACCATGTTCTTGGATTGGAAGAGTCAACATTTGCGTATTTGCAAATCCTATATCTAATAAGGGGCTAATATCCAAAATATATAAAGAACTCCTTCAACTCAATAGGAAAAAAAATTCGATTAGAAAATGGGCAGAGGGTCTGTATAGACATTTTTCCAAAGAGGACATTCAAATGACCAACATGTATGTAAAAAGATGCTCAACATCACTAATCTTAAAGGAAATGCAAATCAAAAACCACAATGAAATATCATCTCACACCTATTAAAATGACTACTATAAAAAAGACAAAAAATGACAAGTGTTAGGGAGAATGTGAAGAAAAAGGAACTCTTGTGCACTGTTGGTGGGAATGTAAATTGGTGCAACCACTGTGGAAAACAGCATGGAGTTTCCTCAAAAAATTAAAAATAGAACTACCTTGTAATCTAACAATTCACATCGGGGCATTTATTCAAAGAAAACAATAATTCAAAAAGTTATATGCACCCCCATGTCCATTGCAGTTTTACTTACAATAGACAAGACATGGAAAGAACCTAAGTGACCACCAGTGGATGAATGAAGAAAGAAAATGTGGTATATATGTATATACAAAATGGAATATATTCATCCAAAAAAAAGAATGAAATCTTGCCAATTTTTACAACATGTTTGGACCTTGAAGGTATGCTAAATGAAGTAAGTCAGACAGAGGCAAATACCATATAATCTCACTAATATGTGAAGTTTAAAACAAAAACAAAGAAACCGAGCTCATAGATACAGAAAACAGATTGGTAGTTGCCAGAGACAGGGAGGGAGTAAGGGTTGAAATGGGTAAAGGTGTCAAAAGGTACAAATCTCCAATTATAAAATAAATAAGTCATGGACATGTACACCATGATGACTATGGTTAATAATACTGTGTTGTATATTTGCAAGCTGCTGAGACAGTAAACCTTGAAAGTTTTTATCACAGGAAAACCAAATTTTGTAACTATACATGGTGAGGGATAAGTAGACTTATTGTGGTGATAGTTTCACAATATATACAAATATCAAATTGTTATGTTGTACACCTGAAAGTAATACAATGTTATACGTCAATTATACCTCAATTTTAAAATATCTATGAAAAAGAAAGATACTCTCAATGGAGACCAATTACCTGTGAGAATATTTGGGCTAAAATATTACTATTTTAATTTTTCAATATTAAGAATAAGCTAGAATCAAATATATCCTTAATTTAGCAAAATTTTCTCTGAGCTTGACACTTAGCATGTTTCCTGGGTCCTTGCCATCCCCATTCCTACCCCCAGGTGGTTTGTAAACAAGTCAGCCAATTTTGAAGCCTGAAACCAAGCTTGCGATCTTGCTTCTAAATGAGCTGTTTGATTTCTGAGAAAGGGGCACAAAGGTGTCTATGAAAAGCACACAGTTTTCCTCAGTTCTCACGTTCATAATACGCCAGGGGTGGGGCTTTGTTCCCACACCCACCGATTCTCCCACACCAGCTGGGTGTCCTACAATTCCATTCATTTCTAACACTGAACAGAGTTATCACAGAGTTATCAGTGCCCCCTCCTGATATCACAGAGTTATCACAGTTATCAGTTTAGTGTTATATCTAACACTAAACAGAGTTATCACCGCCCCCTCCTTCAGATGCCCATCACGAGGGTTGAGTCCTCAGGTTGCCCACCATTTATTTCCTTCTTGGCTAAAATTAGAGGTTCCCATGACCCTCTCCTTGGGTTCAGTAATATGCGTAAGCAGCTCACAGAACTCAGGGAAACAGTTTACTTACTACTGCTGATTTATTACAAAGGATATTTCAGTGGATACAGATGAACAACAGGAGAGAAGTGTTACATCGGGCAAGATCTGGAAGGGTCCTGAGCACAGGAGCTTCTGTCCCTATAGAGTTGGAGTGCGTCTTCCCCCAGCTTGTAGATGTGTTCACCAACCTAGAAGTTTCTCTGAACCCTGCACTCTTAGGGATTCTTTTATGAAGGTTTGATCATTTATTTACTCAGTTGCCAGCTGCTCTCGCCTCTCCCGAGAATGGGAGGTGGGCCTGAAAGTTCCAAGCTTCTGATCATGGCTTGGTCTTTCTGGTGACCAGCCCCAATCCAGGAATCCATCAAAAGTCACCTCATTAGAACAAAAGACATTCCTATCACTAGGAGATTACAAGGGATTTAGGAGCTTTGTGTCAGGAACCAGCATCGAGGAACAAACGTTATCAAGAACCAGCGGCAGAAGCCAATAGATGTTTATTTCCTATTATTTCACAAAAGGTTTGTCCCGATCTCAATTTCAGCAGTGCCTGTCTTACCCATTCCTCCTCTTTTTCAAAGATCTCCTTTTTTGTTTTCACAATTATTTTACAACTAGTCACAAGGGAAAGTGAAGACTTTGGGGAAGAACAATAATTAATTACAAGAAACTCCACAATACACTTAAGGTTCCCTGCCCTTGTGTGTCCCTTCCCCAGAGCCCCACTGTTGGGTGGTCTTAAGGAAGATCTGTAGGACTTCTCCCCTCAGGGAGCCTGCCAGCAACCCCATTTCCTGCTATAGAATGAGAAGGGGGATAATCATATCTGTTCTGCTTCACACTGAAGGATGATGGGGGGATCAACTGACAATAGGTATTTAAAAGTGCTTTGGTAACTATAAAAATCTCTATTCAGATAGAATGGATTGGTATTTGGTTTCCAAAATAGGCTTCACTACTAGGAGGGAGAATGTGTTGATATTCCCTGTCAACATCCTGGCAATCATTTTCCTCATTAAAAATGGCTAAGTTGGCTTTCTGCTTCAACTTGAACTGCGATGGGTTTGGACAGCATCGCCCTATTTCCCAGAGTTTTATTGCTCTAGGTTAACTCAGCCACAAAAGAAGCTTGAGATTTCAATTCTGCCAAGCTGACAGAGCAAACGGAAGTCATGCGTCTTTTCTCACCACCATTGGGAAATAATCCTAAACGAGAACCTTTAAAGTGGGGCAAGTGCATTAGACAAGGAGCTGAGATACATGGGCAGTGCTGAAGTGACCTTGAGGAAGCCATTTGAAGTCTGTCAGCCTGAATTTGTCACCTGCTAAAAAAATGGGGTGAAAAATATTAATCCTGCCTATTTCAGAGTTGTTACGAAGATTATACGAGGTCTGTAAGACACTTTGCAAAGTATAAAGTGGCCTATGGAAGTGAAATATTATCAGTTATTGTATTTATTGTTATATAACTGAATTACTAATTAGAAAAGGGATCAAGTTAAAACCGAATTGAAAAGTCAGGCGTTTCTCATAAAAGCCAGTATTTGAGGAGGTCATAAAATAACAAGGCTAATAAAGCATGGTTGAAATGTATTATCTCATTTACTGCTCATAAGAACAAAGCTCCCAAGAGTAGGGGAAAGTCTCCCACTTTGATTCTTCAAACTTGAGATCAGACATACCTTTTATATTACAGTGAACAGATAATTACGGAGGAATTACTATAACCGACTCACTTTAATGCACCATGGACATCAAGATCTCTGCCACTGAAGAGCTTAGAACTTAGAAGACGAATGAGAACATCTACCCAAAAGAGCAAATAATGTCACCACACTATATAGGCAGCAATAAATTATATATTGTGAACAAAAACTGCCTCAGAAATTGAGAAGAGGGAGAAATCTCTGTGAGCTGGGAAATTTGGAAGAGTTTTGATGAGAAGGCAGTGGGACTTTTATCAGGTTTTGAAGGACACATTATATGTATTTGGACAAACATAGACTCCTAGGCAACCACTGCAGGCAGGGAGAACAGTATGTGAGCAGAGGTTGTAGGTGAAAAATCATGGATGCATTTGAAAAGCATTAAGGTAGACTGAGTGGCTGGAGTCAAGGAAGCATGAAGTGGCCAAAGGAAAACAGGGTTGCAGGTTTCCCAGCTCTGCTTTGTCTCCATCAGTAATTCAACTCCAGGGATCCTCCATTCCCAACTTCAGCCCCAGCCCAGTCATCACTCCTACCCCATTTGCAGTGACCTCCCAAGGGAGTCCCAGTCCACTGTGTGGCACACATATACCATCTCAAGTTAGGAAATGAACTATAGGGAAGACACCTCAAAGGAGGAATATTCTAAGATAATACTTGTGTCAAAGCATTTTTTCTAATTGTAATTAAGTATCTTTTCGTTAGGACATACCTGTTCTTGATTTATGTAACGTGGTTAAGCTTAAAAACAATGATCCTGAGTGTTTAAAGTAAACCTTTTAGAGCCTAGTAACTTGGGAAAAGAAGCAAAGCAAGTTTTGCTTACTTCAATGCTGCTCTCTTAAAATCATTTTTGGTGCTTTTCTAATAATGATGTTTAGTTAGTTCATCAAGTAGTTAAGAACAATAAAATAATTTTTTTCTCTCAATAACTTATAATGTCAAAGAGAGAAATCAACCAAGATTTTAAAATAATCTCTTTTTCTTTTCTGAGAACTATAAAACAGTCAATTTATCACTTTACTCATGGAGTACATAAATCCTAAAATTCTTTTCAGCAAATAAATTCTTTTATGGAACTAAAATCATTGGAATCTAAATGTATTTGAGCTCCATGTTGTATTAATTTAAATGAAGGAAACAGTGAAAAAGAAAACGAAAAAGAAGGCGATGAGAGGTGGTGAGAAACAGAGATTAAAGAGAAAGATTGTTGAAGGAAATATCCCCCCCTTTACACAATCAGCAAATGTTTACTGAGAGTCTACTCTGCACCTGGACCAACGCTAAAAAGGAAGAGGGGGAGGAAGAAGGAAGGAATAATAAACAACAGCAACAACAGCGTCAAAGGAGAAGCCCTGTGGTTTCTGGACCAGAGGGAGTCCAGGGTGAACTGCTGTTCTCTAAAGCTGTGCTGTCTAAGGTGCTGTTACCTGGAAGCTGAACCTTCTGTCCTTCAACATTTTGTTGAGTTAAAATCTGCAGTTCATTGGTCTCCCAAAGCATCATTAAACCTTCACAGACTCTTCTCAAATTTGAATAATCCCAGCAATAAAATTGCCCTGAGGGCTGCAGAAGCCACTGTGAGGCCCACACTCACACGGGGGATACTTGTCAAGATTCAGATGAACTAGAGTTGAAGCCAGATTTGGCCCATGGGCTGGAGATTTGCCAAATCCAAAGTAATCCAACATGTTTCTCCAACAAATATTATACAATATGTGATCATGTTCTGAGTTCAGAGTTTCATGATCCTAATCAAAAGTTACGTATTTATGGAATGCCAACCTGTTTATATTCCTAAAAGACACATTAACTGAAAAGTGTTCAATTATTCAATATAACTGAATATATAATTATTCAAATACGTAATTGGTGCCTGTTATAAAATCCAACAGATTCAATTTGCTAAACTTAGTACTTAGACAGTTTTTAAGCTACAGAACTTCTTCAACATATGCTAAAGACAGACTCCGCCGACTTATCGGAGTCTCAGTGTTTATTTCAGCAAATGAGGTTTTCTGGTTTATTCAATGGCCAGACTTTCTGGATTGTTAACACTATTTTGCTCTTCCAGTTTTTTCAGACTCAGACTCGGAGGATTCTCTCCCCTCCCCCTCCCTTTCACTCTCCTCCTCTCTCTCTCTCTCTCTCTCTCTCTCTCTCTCTCATACATACACACATACTACATACACATATCCTCCTCTATTTCTGTAGTGTTCTGTTAGCAGTGGCTCCTGAAAGGGACAGAAAACGTGTCTGAGAATGCAAACCAAGGAAAGATGAAATATATTCTGCTTTAAAATATTGGAGAAAGAGTTTTACAAAGCTGCAACTTTCTAATTTAGCAAAAGTGTAAACTTCATATTATTTACCATTTAGAGCTTTAAGCAAAACAAGAAAAAGAATTGTGTAGATTTAAAATATATATATTATTAGAGTTTATTTGCATTTATTTATTTATTTTACTGGAACTGCAAAATCTTTCTTTATATAAATTAAAGGATATGCTGTATCATGAAACATGGTTTTCCTGATATTTTAGGGCCAGATGTTTTCTAGAGAAATGTATTTTTGGTTTTATAATGAAAATCAATGGGTCTTATTGACTCAATGGAAAGACATGTATTTTACAGATACTATTGTTGGGAATGCAGCTATTTCAAGATTCTGTTATACATTAAGAATCTGAAGTTTTGGCAAGATTTTTTTTTTTTTGACAAGACAATTCCCATGGAAATTCTATAATGTGGGATCTCTGTAATAAAATAGAACCCAGCTAGTGGCCCCTGATTTGCCTCCTGCCAACCTGTCTTTAAAATAGTCATGAAAACAAGAACAAGGTATAAAACTGGTGCACCAGTAGAAGCTAGAAACATGGGTCACCATTTATGGGAAGAATTCACCTATCCAAAGTGCAGACGGGGCCCTCGGGTAGAAGAGCGGGAGTGAGCGAGAACAATATGGCACGCCACATGTCTCTCTGTGAGGTCCCCACTTCACGGCTAATGGGGACTTTACTGGGCAAGCATGGACCGTCAGCCGTTTAGATCACAGAGTCTCCTCTTCAGGTAAATGAGCTCTTTAACAAATACAGTAAACCCTTCCCTCCTTAGAAAAGCTCTTTCTATTTAATTTAGGGACTATAATTTCCAATGACACGATAAAGCCATGGGTAGAAGTGGCAGGAGTTGTTCAAGCAATATAATTCAACATATTATACATATGTATATGACAAGGACTGTGATAAGAACTCAGGATGAAATGATGATGAAGTAATAGTCTTTGCTATTGAATATAGTGGTAAAGTGAACAGACATGAATTACTATATAAAAAGCCTCCTAACACTGTGGTAATCTAAATGGGAGGGAAGTCCAGAAGGGAGGGGATATCTGTATGTGTATGGCTGATTCATTTTGTTGTGCAGTGGAGGCTAACACAACATTGTAAAGCAACCATACGCCAATAAAAATTAATTTTTTTTTTTTAAAAGCGTCCTAAAAGAGGTTTCCTAAGACCTGCAAGCTAAGGAAGGGTGCTTTAGAGATTGCAAGTTGACCATTGCAACATCCCTCTCTCCTTCCTTCCTAGTAACTTAGCCCTGCTTTTTCGTTTGCATGTTTCCACCTGGAATGAAAGACTACATCTCCTATTCTCGGTGTGGCATGAGCCCTTGTTGACATAGCGAATCTACCAAGCCAGCCTGGACAACCAACTTTCCAGAATTATTTTATGTGAGAGATGGTTAAATTTTTCTTTTACACCATTATGTAGGGGTCTAACAGGTGAACCCCTAAATATGATACAAGGGCTAGTCAGAGGCGGAGAAAAGGAAGAAAGTGCTGCTTGGAAGAAAAAAGCAAACGGTGGAAGACCTTTGAGAGCAGAGCACTCTGCTATTGTAGTTTTTCATACCCTACTTCTAGTAAAGGAAGACCTAAAATCACAGAGCAGCTGCTTCTCATTCTAATAGAGCCACAGTAGATAAATGAAATCCTGGCCCAATACATTTAACAGAAAGACCAGCACATCACCCAGCATTCTAGTAGGCAATGAGCTAACACAACAGTGACGGTTCCCATGAGAAAGCACCAATAGTCAGCATATATATATTTTTTTTTTTCTTTTATTACCTTTGCATTTTGATTCATAGTTAGAAAGTCTTTCCTTACACCTTAAAGAAGAATTCATGTTGTCTTCTAGTGCTTGTGTGCTTTCATCTTTAACCTTTTGAGCTCTAATCCATTTGGAGTTAATTCTGATGTTCAATGTGAGATACAGATCTAATTTTATCTTTTTTCCAAATTGCTCTCCTATTTTCTGGTCTCTCCCTCTTAACTGTGTTCCATCGTTCACACCACTGCTTGACCTGTCTCCCCAAAACATACCTTCCCACACACGCTTCTCCTGCTCAGTGGCCACAAACAGCTTCTTGTGACCTGCTGCATCAAGCCCAAAGCCTTCATGCCAAAAAAATTAAAGCCCTCTATAACATTTACCATCTGGCATATTCAGTGCATCTCCATAATCCTAGACTGTAACAATTTTCTGGTCTTTTAAACTTAAATGTAAGAGCTAAAATTTATATAAATACATACACAAAATTGATATATAGGCTATATTTTTTAAAATTTTTATTGTATATAATCTACAACTCAGTAAAGTTAAAATATATAAATATATACCTGTTATTGTACACAACATTTTGGTTTACATGGCGTATAACAGAAGAATGAGTTAGAAGTGATTTTCCCCTGGGAAGATAGTGTTTTACAGAGTGCTCTGTTCAGACCATGAGCTCATTTAGGACCCAGAGGTCTGTCCTGGGAAAGTCTTAGAAATCAAATATCTCCATTTTATAAGAAACACAGTTGCATATTCTGTTTTAATTTTTTAGGGATTTCCTGTATGTATCTGTTATATCCACTGGCGACTTCATTGCTACATTTGGTAATAGTTACAGAATTATAATTTGAGTTTCAGATTTTTTTCTGAAAATCTTCAACAGCAAAAAACTGAAGGTAAAAATTGAACAACATAAAGATAAGGAAATGACAAAAGAACTCTGCTATAGGAAAGTCAAAATTCTTTGGAAAATTTTATAGGAGTTTTTTGGGGAAATTTTATAGGAGAGCTAAATATTTCTTGAGCACCAGTTCATGTAAATGTCATAGTAGTCTGTGATGATGTAAGCTTTGGCCTTCCTCAAAAATCAGCATCCAGGCCACTGCTAGGAAAACTGCTGTTTATTGCTGAGCCCTGGATTGCTGTTCTGTTAGCAGTTGTCTGTATATGATCCTGCCTGGTATGGTTGTGTGACTTCCAGAATAACTGGTTATTAACTGTCTCGAATAGAAAAATAACACTACCAGATGTGAGATGAACAAAAACTGTAATTATTATTAACATATTTTTGGAAGCTTTTTCACTCTCTGAGCTTTCCAGAGCAGAAAAGAAAAAAAGGTATATAAGTATACGATTCTGGATTTTCCCTTTTCTTCCATGGGCTTACTCTTAAGTATGGCTATGACATTTGGAAACATCTCTTTATTTTAGCCTGTTTTTCTTCATTGTTCTCCAGTGTACATGTTCAGTTCATAAGTTCTTGTTATCAGTTGTTCTACTACTTCCTTCCTCTTGGCCTATTTGCTTTTCAAATACTGTACTCTGATGAGGCATCCCCTCCCTCTACCATCTTCCTATGTCATATGTGTGTCTGTGTGTGTATACACACACACATATATATATGTTAAATATGACTAGAAGAATGGGAGATGTCTTAAGCCTACAGAGGCATGTGGACAGGAAGAAAGTATTGATTCTAGGCAGCCTGCTATGCTGCCTGACTCACGTAAGAACTTTAGGCCACTGTTGGCACTAGCCAGTGAAATCATTTCTCTTTCTCTCTCTCTCACCTCAGCTCCTATCCAGGCTGCCTTCCAGAGTCTCTTTGAGCTCCCTTGGTTCTCATCGGAGCTCAGGGGACTCCTAAAATACCTAGAGAAGTCATCCTTACATGCATCTGCCTCAGGGACAGCTCTGTGATTTAATAGAGGATGTTAACCTCTATCTAGCCCTGTGCTTGGCCCTGCTTATTTGGATTCATCAACTTGATTCTGAAGTTAGCTGCTGTATCAGATCCCACAACATAAAACTTTTCGACATTTTCACGAAGTTTAGTGTTTACTGCTATTCATTTGTCAGTTTTATGTGCCTTAAGTATGCATTCTAAAATCCAGTACCATTGTATTGACAGGATCTAACTAATTTTCTGCATATGTGCTTGGAATATCCATGTGTCCATATAATTACTTCACCTACTCCCTGTGATACTGTCTTTTTTTTTTCCGTAGATCTTTTACTTTGGTTTACCCAAATGGAGACCAGGTATACTAGTCCTATAATGAATGTTCAGTAGATGGTAATCTGAAATTAGCTGTGTGTAGCTCTAGTGCCTTAGAATTTTAATGACTTTTAAGTAAAGCTTCTAATGAATATCTTCTTATATATATGTATAGCAACTATATGATTAAAATTTTTTAATTGTAGCTTTTCAATCTCTTTGTTTTAAAGTATTTTAGGTAGTTATTCTATGAACGAGACTCCTTGTTTCCCACACCTTACCTCTTTCCTGAATTCTAACTTCTGTTTCCACCTGTTGGCTAGACATTGCTATCTGGATGTGCCTCAGGACCCTCAGGTTCAGCACATGGAAATATTCAGTCAACATTGTCTCTGATAAAACACTCCTCCTCCTGGGTCTGTTACCCAGTGGCTCAGTTTAGAGATGTGAGAATCACCTGAGGCATCTTTCTCTCCCTTCCTTCCATTGCTCACCATATCCCTTCAATTTTACCTCCTAAGTATATCTTAGATTTGTTCCCTCTTCTCTGTTCCTTCTGCGTTGGTCCGTGCCTTCCTGGGCTACTGCAGTGGATCTAATGGGCCCTCCTGCTTCCAGACTGTGTCCTCTCCAGCATACCCTCCACACAGTGGCCAGCCCTCTCCCCCTTCTATTTGATTAAAGCTTCTCAGCAACTCTCCCTTTCCTGCCACATAAAGTCTACGTTTCTTCCCATGGCGTAAAAAGCACTTCCTAAGCTTGTCCCTGTTCCACGAAAGCATTGGGCATCCTCCCACAGCCCCGTTCAGTCCACCCTCTGTAAGGCCACCTCCCCCGACTCTTCAGCTCCAACATAAGTATACTCAATAAAGGTTTGTTGAATGAATAAGTCCACAAATGAAATGAAAATATCTATCATGAGTTAACAAAGAGGTGCACAAAGGTGAACAGCGTTAGCTCTGCTATCCAGAAATTAACCCGTTTATTACTTATTTAGGGTCTTCCGCTCACTCTCCCATCTGAGGCCAACAGTTGGGGCACTTTTCTGGATACTGCATCCAGCTGTCAGAATGTAAAATTATAGAATGAAGAAGCAGTGCACAGATCTGTGTTCATACTCAAGCAAAAGGCAAAATAAGAGAACAGGATGAGAGTAATGGCCGTCACGAGCGTTCGGGCTGATTTGAGGGCATTGGTAGGCTCTGCCAGGTTTGTGTTTCTATGATCCTATAAAACGAAGGGCTGGCATAATGAATGCGAGAAGAATTTAGATAAAAATGATATGTGGCTTTTCACTTTACATCAAAGATCATTACTCAGCAATATACATGATTGTATTTTATAAATAAAGGTACGTTCATTCAGGGTAAACTCAGTACACAGACCTGAAAATTAAAACATTCACCAAATAGTGTTCTAATTTATTTTATGTTACCTGAAGCTTTAAAATGAAGGCAATTAGAGACCACGGTACAGATGTACTAGAAAATAGCACCTATTTGTTTATTTGAGCTCAGTCATATTATACAGAATTTCAGAAAAACAAAAGAACTTAGTAACTTTAGGAATGATTTTGTGAATAATGAAGGGAATGTCACCTCTGCAAGTAATACCTGAATAATTTACCCTAAGAAATTTGGGAATAATATATAATGTAAAAGACATTCCAAAAGAAGAAAATTTCTTCAAATAAAAATGGAATTTGTACACTAATTTATTCCATATATGTAGCACATGCTGCTAACCCAATATCCTCAGTTTTTGTCCTGAAAAACTAAGATCAGGACCAATGACTTCCAGATCCATCTGTCTGAGTTAGGGTTTGTTGTGGCAACCAAAACAGCAGCAATAAGATAGAAGTCTCAGTGGCTTACAACAGTAAACATGTATGCCTTGCTCACGGGTCTGCGGGTCATCTGTGGCTCTTCTGGGCTTGGCTGGACTCAGGTTCAAGCGTGCTGCACGTGACTCTCGTTCTGGCTAGGGAGTGCGGGGGGAACCCAGCCGCACCACACAAGCAGATTTAAAGTCTCTGCTGGAACGTGGCACGTGCTACATCTAGTCACATTTGATTGGTCAAAATCAGTCTCACGACAAAGGCAAAAGGCAATGCAGCAGAGAAATATACACTACCTATAAGAGGTACTGCCAAGTCACGTGGCAAAAAGTGGGAGCGCATAATCCTTTTACAGAAAGTGGAATAATCGGGAATGCTAATCTAATGTACCACAATATCTCTCATATGCTTTTTGAGTAACTATCCTCTTTTTGGTCTGGCCATGTATGTGTGGGCTATATGTATTCTCTCAGTCTCACTCAGGTACAAGAATCTGCTTTACTTCCTTCTGCCATCAGCCTGACTTGAGAGTATCTTAATACCTCTGTAGAATAGCTGACATGACTTCTTAATCTCTCAATCCATTATATTCAAGATGTGCAGAGCACAGGTTTCATCTAATGGTCTTTGCATCTCAAACAGATTGTTCCCTTCTCTGAAAGGCCATTTAACTTCTTATCTGTGTCCTTCATTTGAGTTCTTACTTAACTTTTTAATATATCTTTTGCTCCCTTTAAAATATAGTTTTCCTAGGAACATGGTTTTTAGTTGCCAGTCATTTTCTCTCAGAATTTAAATGCTATTGCACCTATGCTGGCTTCCCTCATTGTTGCTGAGAAGTCTGCTAGTATTCTAATTTTCCCTTTGTAGCTCACCTGTTTTTTCTCTCTGCTTTCCTTTAAAGCCTTCTCTGTATATTTGATATTGCCCAATTTCAACACCAAATGTCCAGATGTGGATTTATTTTTATTTGCACTGCCTACTAGAAATTGTTCTTCCTATATCTGTAAATTTTATATTTTGTCATTTCTAGAAAATTCTTAGTCATGATCTCCCCCAAATATTCTCACAATTCACTCCTTCTGGGACTCTAATTAGCTGTATGTTGAAACTTTTCACTCTTTCCTCCTAACTCTTAACTTCTTTAATTTTGTTCATTCCCTGTTTATCTGTACTACATTCTGGATAATTTCTTTACCTCTTTATTCCAATCTACAACTTTTTTTCTCAACTATGTCTTAATGACTACTTTTACCCATCCATTGAGTTCTTAAGTTCCACAAATATGTTGTTCGTGTCTGAAAATTCTCTTTGGTTCTTTTGAATGATTTCTTACTCATTTTTGTGATTCCATGTATTTCTTCCTGTAAACATTTTATATTCCATAACTGATAATGTCAATATTTGAAGTTCTTGGGGTTCTAAATCCATTGCTTTTATTTCTGCTAAGTGTCACCCAAGTGTGCTTGGTTGATCTTTGATAATGAGCCTATATTTGGTTGATGTTAATCTGGGTAAACCCTAAGGAACTAAATTAAGGATGTTTTCTACAGAGTTTATGTTTCTATTTCATGGTGCTACAGGGTGCCTCTTTGATATTGCTCAGCTTAATCCTCTGGGGAGGCAGAGGCTGAGCCCTGAGACCTTGCCACTGACACAGGCTTTGTCTGAAAGTTGGTCTAAAAGTTGATATCCGCATTTGTTTGCAGGCACGTCTTGCCTTTTATGTTTGTTTACTGTTTACTTGTTTACTGTTCTGCATTGCCGTTTCAGCATTTTGTTTTTGTTTTGTCTTGTGCTTTTCCTTTAGACTTAATTCTTCTCATTTTTAACACTCCAGAAATGCAGTGAAAATTGTTTTATGCAGGAGCTATTATTTTCAAGCAAGAAGGCTTTTTCAGAGCATCTAATCTACCATCCTGCCAGGAGTGGATGTCTTGGTGATATTTTTTACTCTGGGTTTGTAGCTATGCTCCTTATCACTGAGCTTGCCAAGAGGTGAAATTCCCAGATAAATGGAGCATGACTTAAATTATTTTAAATGTAAAATATCAGCGTTAGAACACCTAACTGACACTTCCCCTCTCAAAATGGACCCTATATCAGGACTGGTTTGCTTAATTGACTGCACTCTGTGCTAATGAGATTATGTGATTCAGTTAGGTTTGCTCTGTCTACAGAGTGCAAATAAGTCTGCTACCATTGCTGAAAAGGTTACTCAAAATATCAGTCTTACTGAATGACGAGTTAATGATATAATCTCATGAAGAAAGGTTAACATAATCACAAATACTTAAATGGTATAGCTGAATATCTAAGGTTTTACTCTAACTTCATATATGGAGGCTATTCAAGTGAACATTGCCATTGTTGGCCTAATATCATGAGCGTGGGATTCTTATATTTATTATTCTATAATTTATCTTTTTGGGGAAAATCTTATCTATTAATATAATTACTTCATTGACTATCCTATGTCCTTTCCCTCAAAACAGAAAGTGATACTAAACAGCTAATGCATAGGTTTTGTGAATGAAAGACTAGAGACTGTGGAAATAAGAGGCATTTAACAAGCCTATACAGTGTGAGTGTTTAGCAAATATCTTGATTGAAAATATTGATTTAGCGGGCTTCCCTGGTGGCGCAGTGGTTGAGAGTCCGCCTGCCGATGCAGGGGACACGGGTTCTTGCCCCAGTCCGGGAAGATCCCACATGCCGTGGAGCGGCTGGGCCCGTGAGCCATGGCCGCTGAGCCTGCGCGTCCGGAGCCTGTGCTCCGCACCGGGAGAGGCCACAACAGTGAGAGGCCCGCGTACCGCAAAAAAAAAAAAAAAAAAAAAATATTGATTTAGCAAGATAGTAACTTATAGCTTATATGAAAAACAATCACACTCTTCTGAAAGTGAGTTAATATCAGGGTTTTCTGACCATATTTAAATTATGTTCTGGATTTCAGAACTTTATATGTAAACAATGGCTTCTAAGATGTGAATAAAAGTTACAGTAGAGGCTAAGAAAATGCCCCTACCTCTCCGCCAACCCCGCCCCCCCACTATTAAACTAGGTAATTAGTCATTTCAGTAAATAAATTCCCCTGAATTAGCGAGAATTCTATTGAATTCTGCTATTTATTAAATACTATATTTATATGAGCTTTTATACTGTTATTGCCAAAAATATGAGTGCTACCCACAGGAGATTGGAATGAAGGAATAAACTGATTCAGGCAAGGATCAATAAAATACACTTGTGCAAATTTGAAGTTAATATCCAGGGATGAATCAGTTTGTACAAGTCTTCCTCTCAGCTCTGCATGAAGCCCTCTCTGGAGCTTCCTTACCAACTGTGTCTCCAAGGAAAGAGTAAATCCATTCACCCTTATTTAAACACATATATTATATCCTTGTGTACCTTTCAACCATTTGGGCTTCAGTTCAAATGCTGGATACTCATACTAAGTAAATCAAAGTTAAAACGTATTAAATGAAACACGTTTCAGTACTTGCGTGCTCCGTCTTTAGAAACCAGTAATGAATGAGCCTAACATGTTCTTAACTATTATTTATAATTATGGAGTTCTGAATTTTTTATGTTAATATTTCAAAGATTAACTTTGAAAAGCTTAACACAAAGGGAAGGTGATTCAACTTTTTAACAATTTAAATCTATTTCTAAGGCTTAATATTCACGAAGAAATCGAAATTAAGTTCTTTGAAATCTTGACATTTCTTCTTTCTCCAAAAATTGTGTTTTCATGGAGTATATATTTAAACTTCAAATAAACTTGTGATGGGCAATTCATGGTATTTAATTGCACTTAAAAATTCATGCTTAAAGTTTCAGTACCAGAAACTAGCACCCATCATCTTGTTAGTAGAACACAAAATATAAGAAAAACTGATCACTCTGAATTTTTTTTACATGAACTAAGGCAAATTTTATCCAAAAAGACCTCGAGGTTAATGAAGAAAAAAAGGTGCTTGAAATATAAGAAAAAACCTTGAAATACTTCTTTTCATTGTTTTTCCTTTATTTTCTTTGTTGCTTTCTCTTTTGGTTTGAAAAATAAGATGAGAACACATCTAAATGTATCTGGAAAAAGTCTTAGGGAATTTAGCTCACTTCTTAAAAGAGAAAAGAACTAACTACATTATGTGATAAATAAAATATTTTCTATTTGAAATTCCCTTTGAATCTTTATTCTATCAAAGGCTGGAATGAAAAAAAGAGCAATGAAAACCCCATCTCTTATGATTTGTGATGACAATAGCCATTTGTCACAGGATAGTTTTTCAGTGCTGTTTCAGTGTTGCTATGATTAATAACAACATATAAGAGAACCTGTATCATTCCCTTACAAAATCCTATGTCCAAATCAGAACTACAAAATGTTTCATATGTCTACATAGACATTTCTCAGAATTTCATAGACAACAAAATTCTACAATGTCCTTTTGTAGACTCTTTATCATTACACTAGGATCAACTGAATCCTACAACCAAAGTCCCTTTCTATACTTTAACTTGCACTAACTATGCTGTTTTTAAAGCTGCTTTCAGGATGTAAGAACTGAATTATAATTAATATTTTCTAATAGGTATGCAACATGGGATTGAAAGCAAGAATAAAATTATCCATTTTTAAAAAAGAATATGATTATAGAGGAAGTAAATGAAGTTTAAAATATCGTGTGAGGGCTTCGCTGGTGGCGCAGTGGTTGAGAGTCCGCCTGCTGATGCAGGGGACACGGGTTCGTGCCCTGGTCCAGGAAGATCCCACATGCCGCTGAGCAGCTGGGCCCGTGAGCCATGGCCGCTGAGCCTGTGCGTCCGGAGCCTGTGCTCTGCAACGGGAGAGGCCACAACAGTGAGAGGCTTGCGTACCAAAAAAAAAAAAAAAAAAAAAAAAAAAATTGTGTGAATGTCTTACAATAAGTAACTATTAAACACAGGGCTGTATATTTTAGTTATTACTTTCTGTATGTCATTGGAAAGCATTTAAGTGCATTTGAATGGAAGTAGGAGTTCTTCACGTATTTGCCAGTGAGTAGTTTTTTGGTCACTTTTTTATTGCATGAAAAATACGCTTGCAAAAAGTTTCGTCACCTTTTCAGTGTAAATCTATATCCCTTTCTATTTGAGAATTTCTGTATATGTTTGGATTTAAATTAAGAGCAAATTGTACTACATGCTCTAAGGGGAACATATTTTTAGAGTGATTTTAAAAAATGTTTCTTATCTAATACTACCAGAGTCTTATATATGTCTCTCTGTGCATACTATAATAAATTAATGACCCAGAATACAACTGTAGATTTAAAATAAAATGAAACCAAAAAAGAAAGAATGAAAAAGATAGGCTGCATAGTGACAAAGACCGTCTCCTCTCGTGCCAGTAAAGCTCTAGCTGTTGAGCATGCTCAGACACAGGGGAGGCACTGAAGTTCCTATATCAGAACTCCTTCTGAGGTTAAGGAGCATACATCTAATAACTCAATTGCTGTGAACCCGTTGTTATTTTTCTGGTATTAAGCGTCTCTTCAGCCGCAGATTGATTGCAATGTTCCTTCTACTTCATTTCATCATTCTGATGGATGTCAAAGGTAAGGCTACTGCTTTCTTGCTTGAATGAGTGCAATTCCAAAAGAACAGAATACTTCTACTTGGTTCTATCATATTTTTAATACACTCATTGCAGTGTTTGATAAACAGACATCCAGTTTGCATTGTCATTATCACTAGTTGCCTATAGTCCCATCCTAGCAATTTCTAGATGCAACACATTTTTCATGGAAACTTGCCTTTAAATGTTGTTAAAATTGTAATAAGATAGCTTTAAAAAACAATGTTGAAGAAATCAGTTATAATGGAGAAATTTTTTTTAGTATTTGAAAAAATGTATGACAATTAATAACTTAAAATTTTGCCTTAGGAAATTTCAACCTGTTCATAAATTTTATATAATTGTTAGTTGCTATGTTTCGTTGTTAACATAGTTAAACTGGGAACTGCAAAGCCGAAGGCAAATCTAAAAATCAGTATCGCTCCCTAAGAGCAAACCTATGTAAAATAAAATATTTAAAAATGGACAAAAGTTACCTATTCAGATAATTCTATTTTCTGTTTTTTATTTTTAAACTTTTCATTTTAGCCAAACTGCTCATTTTCAAGTTGGCAGTATTTTTATTGTAAAGCTGAAAAAATAAAATAAAATTTAATCTTCCCCTGGTTTTAAAGAAAAATATAGACTTGTTTTGTTATGAGCGTGTCCACTTGTAAATAATCTATTCATCATACCCAAGGCATGTTGGGTTTATTATTATTATTCTAAAATGTATTTAAGTTCATAGTCTTGCTTAAAGACTTTTGATAAGCCTCTGAGACTAAAGTTAGAATTCAAAATTATTTTTCTTTTCTGAGAAATTCGTTTTAGGTTTTTAAAATGTTTAATTTTATTAAATGAAGTCAACTGAATATTTTAAATATTGAAATAAAACGCAGTATTTATGAGCAGTGATTTAAGAACTTCTAACATAAAAGATTTTTTAATATTTAAATTTGTTTGAATTTGAAATACTAAAACTTTGTTGCAAATTATTTTAAAATATTTTAATACATGTAACATGATTTTTGTCTTATATTTTAATCTTTCTTACATGAAAAGTGTTATCTAAGGAGAAACAATCTATGAACTCATTTTGCAGGTAATACAGTTGTAGAAAGCAGTCTACTCTTGTTATAAGGGCTTCTTCCCTCAGAAGTTAATGCCCTATGCACATTTATAATATTCACTTCTTTATGATTTTTAAGGATAGACAGTTACAAGATAGGTTCTTGGATTCAACACATTTCATAGAGGTTATCTATGCCCTTAAAAAATTCTTTAATGTACAAGACTGTAACTATAGTTAACCAGTTTTAACTACTTTTGCTTATGGTAATGCATCTAATTGATTTGCCTTAGAAAAACAAAATCTTTATGAGAAGAAAAATATCTATTACTAAAATAATGTTTCAAGATTTACCACAAAGTAATGGTGTTCTTTAAAAAAAAGAAGAAAAGAGGGCTTCCCTGGTGGCGCAGTGGCTGAGAGTCTGCCTGCCGATGCAGGGGACACGGGTTCCTGCCTCGGTCCGGGAAGATCCCACATGCCGCGGAGCGGCTGGGCCCGTGAGCCATGGCCGAGCCATGGCCGCTGAGCCTGCGTGTCCGGAGCCTGTGCGCCGCAACGGGAGAGGCCACAAGAGTGAGAGGCCCATGTACGGCAAAAAAAAAAAAAAGAAGGAAAGAAATTTTAAACATGATTTTTTTTTTTATTTCTAAGTAAATGTCATATTTAAAATCCATAGTATCAATCTGATATTTGATTGTAATTCCCTGGAAATTTTTACTTTCTAATTTTATATTATTTTCAATTGATAATTTATATTTAAAATCATTTATTTTCAAAGTTAGATATGTTAACCAATGCTTTGGTATCTTATTCCTACTTATAAAAATAATAATTTGCTATATATATTAACAAAATTTTTTTCTTTTTCACAAGAAAATTAGAGTTAAATTAGTTAAAGCAGTTAAAATTATACAGTTAAAGCAGTAAGGCTCTTTATCATAAACAAAGAAAAGTCATTTAGAATTATGTAAGAGTAAAAATTGCTTTTTAAATTTAAATGAATATTTGTGATAGATTCTTAGACCAGATCTAAACAAAGGGAAAAGTTAACAATTACATGATTGTCTTTGCTCTTCTGGCCATGATCACCCTTGCATGCCTAATGAATAAATGATACAACCATCTTAAGCTACAGACATTAATTGATAAGTAAAGATAACATGTCTTATTATCACTTTTTTCATGTATTTTATCATCCATTTATTCACTGGGTATCCTTGTTAACCAGCTTCAAACTCCCTCCAAAAAAAAGTTTTTTATGGACTAATTATGAACAGTATTGCAAACCAAAAAACATGGGCTTATATGGGAAACTGAAAGCATGAAGTATTGAGAATGCTACTGGATAACTACCAGTTGCTACTTATTCAAATAATTTGCTAACCTTGAAAAAGGTAGTCATCAAAAGCAGGGCTAGAGCAGCATTTGGACGTGAACAGTATTTGACTGCCCCCTAATGGACTAGTTCAAATCTCGTCTTGGTCCTTTCTCAGTAATGTCCGTTCGACTTGGATGCTGTGACTTAAGAAAACGTTTTTGAACTAAATTTTAATTTCACACAATTATATCCATGCTGCCGATAGCTGTGAAAATCAATTATATTGCAGGACAGTCATACTGAGAGGCCAAAGCAGCACCACTAATGAAAAAGAAACTTACCTGCTTCAGGGCTGAATGGAGCCTGCTCTGAGGGCAGAGGAAAAATAGCAGAAACCCAGAAGTTAAGGCCATTTGAGATAAGTTATCTCTAAAGGCACTAACTAAATACATCTCACAACAGATGTTTATTCATTTGTTCATCTTACTGTGAATGAATGTGACCAGATTTTTAAGGACTCTTACTTGAAGTGACAAAATTGGCTGTCACCTGAATTTTAAAGACGAAAATGGGGATGTTGCTTCAAATAAGCTGACGTTGAAAAATGGCACATTCGTCCTAAGAAGTTGTGGCTTGAATAAAATTCAATCAACTAAGAATAGTTTTTGTGTACATAGTTATATGATGATAAGTGCACAGACTTTTTAGGAGTATATGTATGTTTGAGAACCAACACAGCTTGGTTTCCTCGTTTGGTAAAAATGTCACTTACCATTCATCTGGCAAAATGAATGTGCTTGGTTTATATAAGAAAGCATAGTGGAGGGCGTCCCTGGTGGCGCAGTGGTTGAGAGTCCGCCTGCCAGTGCGGAGGACATGGGTGCGAGCCCCGTTCGGGGAAGAGTCCACATACCACGGAGCAGCTAAGCCCGTGCGGCACAAGTCCTGAGCCTACGCTCTAGAGCCCGTGTGCCACAAGTACTGAGCCCACGCACCACAACTAATGAAGCCTGTGCACCTAGAGCCCGTGCTCCGCAACAGGAGAAGCCACTGCAATAAGAAGCCCGTGCACTGCAACGAGGGGTGGCCCCTGCTCGCCACAACTAGAAAAAGCACATGCACAGCAATGAAGATCCAACGCAGCCAAAAATTAATTAATTAATTAAAAAGAAATCATAGTGGAATTAGAGGAAACATTTTTAAGTGCTTTGTTCACATGCATCAATTCTTCATCCCTATAATTCTAGATATTGTGTGTGTATAGAAAAAAACTAAGGTTGCAATAAATATTGTTCTCATCAGTGGTATATCGCTTTTTTTTTGCCCAGGGAAGTTCTATGTTAATAGAATATGTTTGATAAGGGGAAGATAATGTTATCTCCCAGTTCCCCAGGTATGAATTCTTTCTTTTTTGGAGGCCTGGACATTTTCATGAAGTTGGAGGGGTTTTTCTCCTGCACATGTCTCCCTATGAGTGGTCTCAGAATTGCCTCAACAGAGTCCACTGGAGTGTTCAGTTCTGAGCCATAGTTTATGAGTATCTCAGGGATTTTACCTTGTGGGTGATCCAGTTCCAAATCTCATGCTCAGTTTGCAGAGATACCACCACTGCTTTCCCTACTGGCCATGGGCAAGGGGCAATATTCAAATCACAACCTCAGGTGGTCAGCAGAGGCATTTCATCCCCCATGCATTGTTAGGGGCTCTGTCCCAGCAGGTAGCTTCATGTAGGTCCCAGCCTCTGCTGGTCAGGCTGCATTCAGCCACTTTCTCAAACAGGCATGGGAGCCAGATCTAACTGCTCATCCAATCTAGGCTCCTGTCAACCAAGTGGACTTAGCTCCTCTCACAGCAGCAGCTTTTTCTCTGTTCACGTTCTGTGGAGAGTCTCTCTTCAATAAACTGAATATTTCAGTGAAAAAACATAGTAACAGTCTTCTCTATCTTTGGAAAAGTAAATGTTGTGGGAAGCATATTTAGGATTTGCTCACAATAGATCATCTTTGACCCAAAGCTCAGAAAAGAAGGTAGTTTTTAATTCTTCAGATTTTGCTTAATCAGAGACTGGACATGAAAGGGCATACACACCAGAGATTTGAAATCATGAAGGGGTTAGGATAGGAGAAGCAGCAGAGTGGCAAGGATGCTAGATTTAGGGGTGAGCCAACCTGTGTTCAAGTCACAGCCCTGATCCTCTGAAGCCTTTGACCTTCAGCATACCAGAGAACCTCTCAGCCATAGCCAAACATAGGTGCAATTGTTGAATTGCTAAGGATCACTTGTGATGATGGTAAAGAAATAGATTCTAGGACTCTAGCCCCCCCGTAGATCTGACAAGTCTGGGGTGCGGTGTGGGACTCTGTACATTTAAGAAGCATTCTAGGTGGTCTGATGAATCTGCCCCATAGGTCACACCTCTGGAAGCACTGTTAATTGCACTTAGCACATCAAAATATGAGTAGGCTTTTTTTTCTGTAAGGGATGCTAATTCCTTGTTATACTCTTTGTGCATACCAGGATTGTTAATTGGATTCACTTGGATTATTTGACATATTAATACTACCTGAAATTAGAACAGTACCTAACACCATACACAAAAATAAACTCAAAATGGATTAAAGACCTAAATGTAAGGCCAGACACTATCAAACTCTTAGAGGAAAACATAGGTAGAACCCTCTATGACATAAATCACAACAAGATCCTTTTTGACCCACCTCCTAGAGAAATGGAAGTAAAAACAAAAATAGACAAATGGGACCTAATGAAACTTCAAAGCTTTTGCACAGCAAAGGAAAACAAACGACGAAAATACAGCCCTCAGAATGGGAGAAAATATTTGCAAATGAAGCAACTGACAAAGGATTAATCTCCAAAATTTACAAGCAGCTCATGCAGCCCAATATCAAAAAAACAAACAACCCAATCCCAAAATGGGCAGAAGACCTAAATAGACATTTCTCCAAAGAAGATATACAGATTGCCAACAAACACATGAAAGGATGCTCAACATCACTAATCATTAGAGAAATGCAAATCAAAACTACAATGAGGTATCACCTCACACCAGTCAGAATGGCCATCATCAAAAAGTCTAGAAACAGTGTTGGAGAGAGTGTGGAGAAAAGGGAACCTTCTTGCACTGTTGGTGGGAATGTAAATTGATACAGCCACTATGGAGAACAGGATGGAGGTTCCTTAAAAAACTAAAACTAGAACTACCATATGACCCAGCAATCCCACTACTGGGTATATACGCTGAGAAGACCATAATTTAAAAAGAGTCATGTACCACAATGTTCATTGCAGCTCTGTTTACAATAGCCAGGACACGGAATCAACCTAAGTGTCCATCGACAGATGAATGGATAAAGAAGATGTGGCACATATATACAATGTAATATTACTCAGCCATAAAAAGAAATGAAATTGAGTCATTTGTAGTGAGGTGGATGGACCTAGAGTCTGTCATATAGAGTGAAGTAAGTCAGAAAGAGAAAAACAAATACCGTATGCTAACACATATATATGGAATCTAAAAAAAAAAAAAAATGGTTCTGATGAACCTAGGGGCAGGACAGGAATAAAGACGCAGATGTAGAGAATGGACTTGAGGACACAGGGAGTGGGAAGGGTATACTGGGATGAAGTGAGAGAGTGGCATGGACATATATACATTACCAAATGTAAAATAGATAGCTAGTGGGAAGCAGCCACATAGCACAGGGAGATCAGCTCGGTGCTTTGTGTCCACGTAGAGGAGTGAGGTAGGGAGGGTGGGAGGGAGACTCAAGAGGGAGGAGATATGGGAACATATGTATATGTATAGCTGATTCACTTTGTCATAAAGCAGAAACTAACACACCATTGTAAAGCAATTATACTCCAATAAAGATGTTAAAAAAAAAAAGTAAAGGAGAACTGCTCACTGGCTATGCTTGATCTGAAATCACTTTGAATGACTTTCATTTTCAATATTATATAGTATACCATTGATAAATATACCACAATTTTTATCCACCTTATTTTTTCAAGGACGTTTGTATTGTTTCCAGTTTGGGGCTATTATAAGTAATGTTTCTGTGAATATTGCTGTCTGTCTGAGTCTCTTGGTGCACATGTGCATGCATTTCTCTTTTTTTTGCGGTACACGGGCCTCTCACGGTTGTGGCCTCTCCCGTTGTGGAGCACAGGCTCCAGACGCGCAGGCTCAGCAGCCATGGCTCACGGGCCCAGCAGCTCCGCGGCACGTGGGATCTTCCCGGACCGGGCCACGAACCCGTGTCCCCTGCATCGGCAGGCAGACTCTCAACCACTGTGCCACCAGGGAAGCCCAGCCTCTACATATTCTTAATGGTGACTTTGTTTTATTTTTATTTTTGGGTTAACAGAAGTTCTGAATTTTAATATAGTCTAATTTAGCTATCTTTTATGATTAATGCTTTCATATTTTGTTTTTTATTTCCCTTAAAATCCTACCCTAAAGTGATAAGTTTTTTCTCCTATATTATCTTCCAGAGACTCTATTGTTTCACCTTTCATCTTTAGATCCATAATCTACTTGGAGGTGACAAACTCCCACTACTGCTCTGCAGTGCCACTTGGTCCTAAATCAAATGTCCGTGTGTATCTGTATTTTTCTGAACTTTCTGAATTATTGTATCATTATCATAAGTCCTGATATACAGGTAAACAGTTCTCTCACCTTGTGTTCCTTCCTGTCCTTTATCGTCACCATATGCCTTGGAGAAACAGCTTATCCGTTTCTACGCACACATACATATATATACACGTACACTCCTGGATTCTTATTGGAATTGCTGTGAACCCATAGATCAATTTGAGAAAAGAATTAACTCCATTTATTTAGGTCTTTTTCTTTTTAATGTCAGCTTTTCAATTATATATATATAAGGCTGTTTTTTTAAAAAAAAAATTATTTATTTTTATTTATTTATTTTCTTTATTTTTTTGGCCGTGTCGGGTCTTAGTTGCGGCACATGGGATCTTCGTTGTGGCGCTTGGGCTGCTCTCTAGTTGTGGCGTGCAGATGTTCTCTCTAGTCGTGGCACGTGGACTCCAGGGCGCATAGGCTCTGTAGTTTGCGGCACACGGCTGTCTCTTGAGGCACGCGAGCTCGGTAGTTGTGGCACGTGGGCTTAGTTGCCCCGGTGGCATGTGGGATCTTAGTTCCCCGACCAGGGATCGAACCCGCATCCCCTGCATTGGAAGGCGGATTCTTTACCATTGGACCCCCAGGGAATTCCCCAGTTTGAGAGAATTAACTCCATTTATTTAGGTCTTTAATGTCTATCAGTAATTTTATATACTTTACATAAATGTCTTGCAGGCTTTTGTTCGATGTATTCCTAAATATGACACAGTTGATGCTATAGTAAAAGTATTTTTTAAACATTTCACTTTCTAATTGTTTGTAGATGATATATAGAAATTAAATTGATTTTACAGAAACCTTGATAAACTCTCTAGCACTAATAATTTATTATTTTGGATTTTTTATGTTCACACTCATATCATTCATGAATAATGACAGTTTTATTTCTCGCAACTTGTGTATGATTGATTTGCTTGCCTTGCCTACATTTGCTAAGTCCTCCACGACAGCCTTGAAAAGATGTAGTAATGATGGATATCCATGCCCTGATCCCAACCTCAAACTAAATGTCTTCAGAAAGTTACCATTAAGTATATTATATGCTATGGGGTTTTATTATAGAATATTTAAATATTTTATATAGAATATTCTAAAAATAGAATGTTTTCTATTTTTAGTTTGCATAGTTATTTTAAAGTCAGGATCAGGTCGTTTCCTCTCTGGAGCCTCTGTTGTAAGCAAAGTTAAAGACAAGTGACAAACTGGGAGAAAATATTTGTGAGTTATAGAACAGAGGGCTAACTGCCCTGAAGAATTCTGGTCAACATTGCCAGATTTGGTTTTCTCACACATAGTTCCAGACACTGTGTTCCAGGCCACTGCTGTCAGGAATGAAAGTTTCACCAGTCCGTGAGCAAAAATAAATTCGTTTTTTTGTAAAGTTAAATGTATTCCTTTCAAAGGATTGTCTTTTCTTCTGTGCATATATTCTCTCAAATTTTTAGCAATAAAATACCGTTTTTCTTATAATCATTATTATAATGGTGGTCATTTAGGTTTTTTTAATGTTCTTGTTTGACAAACTAAAATACTAGAAACTCTTTGCAGGTCCCTCTAAATTCTCTAATTGATTTGATTCTGACCCAATGCATATCAGTGACATTCAGGATATTGACAAAGAAAAAAAGAGCCAATGCATTAAGGAGATGGGTGGGAATAGAGACAGGGCCATTAGAGAGTGTGGAGAAGAAGGAAGTAAACCAGGGCAGTGAGACATCACAAAGCCAAGGGAGAAAAGGTTTCATCCGGGTGACTGTGGTTGGCCGTGTCAAATGCTGCAGAGAACTAGGTAAAATGAAGACTATAAAATATGTCTGGTGTTAGTAACAAAGAGGACATTAGTGATTCCAGTGGGAAGGATTTCAGTGGAGCAGCACTGAACGCTGTGAACTGAAGAAAGGGTGGTGAGGAAGTGGAAACAGTGGCTGGTATGATCTTTCTGAGAAATTTAACTTTGAAGAGAGAAGAGTGTCTCAGTTCCAGTGTGACTAGAATAGGATTTGGGTTGGTTAGTTGGTTGGTTAGTTGCTTGCTTGCTTGACTGGTTAGTTGGTTGATTGATTTGTTTGTTTTGAAGATGGGAGATGATAAGATAATCTTGAATAAGATTTGTTTGTTTTGAAGATGGGAGATGATAAGATAATCTTGAATAAGATTAGTGTGAACAGAAAAAACAGTGGAAAGACAGGAATATTGGAAATACAGGAGAGAAAGGAGATAATGGAGAGAGATTCTGAGAAGAGGAGATGAAGTGGAATATAGAACACAGATGCGAGGCTTTCCCATGGGCAGGAAGGGAGCCCATCAACCTTTGTGCATCATAAAAGAAGCATCCAGGGCCTCAGCCTTGTACTGTGTGGCTTCCACACAGCTCAACACTAGCAGCTGTGCGAACAGTGCCCCGTACTTGTGCGAGGTACATCCTGCCCAGTCATATGCAGCAGCCTAGGATACAGGTAATATGTAAGTTGATTTGACTAGAATTTGAGAGAATTACCACCAAGAAGAACAGCCAGTGAAAGTCCCTAGAGACAGCAGTCAACCACTCAGAGAGGAATTGGAAGAGAGAGCCATGAAGGGAAAAAGCTATCATCTTCTCTCCTCTGCACATTTCCCTTGCCCAGTTTCTGTCAGGTGTCACCCTGTCTCTTTCATAATCACCCTTTCCATGTTCTTCTTCCCTTCATCCACCACAGTGTTCATTCTCTGAGTTCATTGTACACAGGCAGATTTTAGGAAGAAGCCAGTCTCTCAAACTCATGCAGAACAAGATAGGAATTTAAATACTAAAAGACAAGATATGAACCTAAAAGAATGCATCCCTTAAAATGAAGCTTAAGCAGCTTACTGGTCAGTAGAAGAGATGTTTTGGGAAGAGAAGTCTTTCTTGTGCCTGCGTATACCTTAGACCCCACCAAGAACCATGGTGTTCAGTTTGTGACCCACACATAAAAGCACCCAGCCAAGGGGGACATAGGATGGAAGTCCATCCCTGGTGAGGATGATGTTGGCAATTTAAAATTCTGGTTTTCTCCTATTTAAATCAACACATATTGAACCTATACTCTGTCCCACATAGTTAAGCATCATTTCCCCAAATCTGTCCAAACATTGGGCAGTAGTCTGAAGAGGGAGATGGGGGGGTGGTTTCTGCAGGAAATCTGTGCGTAGGATCCTGAAGGACATTCACCAGTCAAAGAAGAACACTACAGAAAATAGGGGCTTAGAGAAACTCAGTTAAGGTAGGAATCTTTGAAATGGGAAGAAGCTGGGGTAAATGTGTGCGTGCAACTGGATCTGAATTCTACACATACTGACTGATATGGCCACACAATGTTGTCAGAGCTGGGAGGACTGAACAGTCGCATAAAGGGACAAGATTTCTAACTTCAAAAAACAACCACCAAGAGGGTAATTTCTCTCCACTCACCTTAACATAACCATTTTTTAAGGCAGACTTTACTAGTTTCCTTCAAACGAATAATAAATTGGGTGCCCTAGAAAGGTGAGGTTTTAGTGGTGCTCAGACTCTTCCCAGAAGGAGGGGGGCATCCAGTAGGTGGACTCAGCGAATGAACTGGTTCACCTTTGCTTCGCTGAGTAGCGCTGCTGCTCCTCTTGGAGATCCTGCCACCTGAGCTCCAGGTGAGAATGGACATTGTCTGCCTTGTTGAGGTTGCACGTAGTACGCACTCAGCTAAAATTTCCTAGATGTTAAATGAATGTTTCTTCCTGTGCTACAGTAACTGACTCTTTAGAGTAAATGGCAGAGGCTCCCCTGCATCCGAACTGGATTAAACTCCACTAGGAGCAGTGCACGCTGGGAAATGGCCTCACTGGCCAGGTTCCTCTGGGCTCCCTGTGGGTGGTGGGACCTTCATCCCTGGCAGGGCTATGGAGAGAGTCTCAGCCAGAAAACCAGGCTGAGATGATAAAGGCTTTCTTCAGCTTCATGCAGGACAAGCACTGGCAGAGAATCAGAGAAAGCAGAGAGGGGCTTGATGATCTCCGTCGATTCTCAAACTGAGCACCTGTAAGATCATTCTCACCGGTAGTTTCCCAACAAGGAAGGGGTTTGTGGGCAGCAAAGTATGTCCTTAGGCAGCAGTCAGTTGGTTTCCAAAAGCTATCAAGGAGTCATTTTAGAATCCCTTTGCACAGATATGTCCAGAACATTGACCAGAAGAGAGACGAGAAAGACCATTATGGAGAAATGTTCTTTCATATGTTCAAACCTCCTCTCAGCTGTGTGTTTGACACAGGTCCCGTAGAAACTGCTGCAGAAACTACTGACACAGCTTGTATGTAGGCATCCTCCGTTTTTATAATCCCCGAGTTTCAGTAAAACTATCTCCACTTCCACAGATGGCAGGAGGAATAGACAGCATAATATGCTGTCTACAGATGGGTATTGATTCTTTTTCAGTATGCGCCAAATACAGCAAGGATTCTTTTTTTTTTTTGCGGTACGCGGGCCTCTCACTGTTGTGGCCTCTCCCATTGCGGAGCACAGGCTCCGGATGCGCAGGCCCAGCGGCCATGGCTCACGGGCCCAGCTGCTCCGCGGCACGTGGGATCCTCCCAGACCGGGGCACGAACCCGTGTCCTCTGCATTGGCAGGCGGACTCCCAACCACTGTGCCACCAGGGAAGTCCAGCAGGGATTCTTAATCATTTTCTAAATTGTATAATAACCGAACGATAAATACCTTGAAGACTAAAAAAATACTTTCTCATCAAAATAAAAACATTACCCTGCACCTATGGGAATTCTACATTTTTAAAGGGGCTATTCCTTCAACTCTTCTTTTATTCCTAAATCACCCATTAATTCATTTGTTCATTAAAAAAATTTTATTGAGCACCAAGTAAGTATGAGGCACTAGGTTAGGATTTAGGATACAGAAGGCAAGGGGTAGGTAGGGAATAGATTCTATTTATTTATTTTCCTTCCACACAAAATTTATACCTTGAGTCGTTTTCAGGCATGTTCCATTCTGGGGTGAAAATGTAGAATTTTGAGAAATACAGTTGGTAGGTGCCGTTTGTACATGGTCAGTCTTTCTCCTCCCCTTTCTTCACCCATACTTGCTAGGTGAAACCCATTTTTTCCCCAGGGAAAAGGAAATAATCTTGATCCTTCTTGTCTGTGACACTTGACTGTCTCCCTCAGAATGAGTCTGCATCTGTGAGGATGCACATTCAGTGGAGTCCAACCCTCAGAGAACTCAAGGATATCTTCATGATAAAACCCTATAACGGAAGACGATATTCCACCTTCAAAATATCTTACACAGCCTCAGTTTTCTGTTTCAAAATTGTCTTTAATCAAATGCTTAATCACCTCTTCTAGATCGATAAAAAATATTATTAGGAAGTTGTAAGGACTTTTTTGTTGCTTAATCATTTACAACCCCCCTTCAGCTTTCAAAAGAGATTTGAGGCTGCTTAAAATAGAAAGCGTATATGTCACATGGCTTTTAAAATAGAATAACATGAAGAAGTTGGAGAAACTTTACTATAGTCCTATTATTTCTTTCATAGAAGTCATATAAAAAGATCGTGCAATTCTAAGGCACAGCAACCTTCCATTAAAGTCCTAATTTTCACTTTGCATTGAAATTGCCTGTATGCCAACATTAACCAAGGGTCTACCGCGGGCCAAGCACTCTTCAGCACTTCACAAGCACTAACTTGTCTGGTTCCTGGGATATTATCATTACCCCTATTTTAAATATGAGAAAACTAAAGTTTAAAGAGGTTAAGCAGCTTGCTCGGAGTCACACAGCTTGGGAGTGGCAGAGAGAGTTATAATCTGGGTCTGATGGTCTCCAGAGGACTTCATTACTAATGAATATTTTAAAATAGTGGGTCCCATGCCATTAGTGGCCCGTGAGATCAACCTAGTGAGTTGTGATGCCTTTTCAACTGAATAAGATAGAATAGCAATGATCAGAGTTCATCCACTGTAGTAAAAGGTAAGTAATATTTCAAGAAATTTTGCTTTCTGTGTGTGTGTATGTGTGTGTGAGTTTGTCTGCCAGACTGTGATGTGATACCAAACTTATTTCTAACTGTGAGTGACTATTTTAAACAATTCTAAAGCTGCTACACTAAGAAATATTGACCCTTATTCATGTTCCAAACACAGGAGGACAGCTAGTTTTTATAAATCTGCCCTCTGTAGAAATCGTTATAAGAAAGAAGTTAAGAGATTTTAAAATCTATGACTCAGCATCCCTCTCCCTGTGTGAATAGGCTTAACAAGCCAAACCCCAGAGCCACACAGCAGAGAGTTTTCCTAAAATAGTCAGACCTGACTGGTCTTATGCCCAGTTGCTCATACTAAATCATTCATCGACCACGGCAGCAGACGCAGAGAAAATAGTTCTTGCTTTTGTAAAAACAAAAATCCAGTGGGTAGAAAAGAATCTGAGGGCCACACTCGCCACTCAGGGCAGGCCTAGTGGATGCAGCAGCAGCAGCTCCCATGGGAGGATGGACACTGCTTCATCCGCCTGTGCCCAGGAAAGGGCCAGATGCTGCTCTTTTATGTGTTTGCTGGGTCTTGAGGGTCACCACGACTAAAGGACTAAAGCTCAAAAAATCAAATAATCTACTCATCCTCTCTAACAATATCACGAAAAGCTTGACAATGCACCGTAACTCAGACATAGCTTCAGTGCCTGTAGCAAACCCCTGCCCTCTTACAAACGGCATGATTCATTACACAAGGAAGGCCAGCAGCCTTCACCGACTTTAGGAGAGCCTGGTGATCCGTCTGGTGGGAGAACACCTCCGTGCAAGGCAGCATTTGCTTGGAGCGCCCAGACCTCGCCAGGGTGTTTTCCCAAGAACCAGAGTAGAAGTGCCTTCATATTCTCAGCCTTCATTCCTCATCTTTATGTGGAGATAATAATACCAACAACACAAAGTTGCCATTAGGATTAAGTGAAATAATTAGGAAACGCCCGGCACACAGTAGAAGATGCTCCACGAAGGTTGGTTCTCTAGTTCTCTGCAGTATTAAAAAGCCCCATACCCCCAGCCCAAGAAAATTCCTGGACATGACGCCAACCTTCAGTGGTGCGGTTAGGAAAACTTTGCCAACAGCCCTTGTTCCCTTCAATTAGTCATGATGAGTAGACTACTACACTACTCTCTGCCTGAGTCTGCATTCTCCTTAAATCTGTTTCTGTGAAGTTTCATCTTGCGCTCCCCCCCCCCCCCCCACTCACATTTTATACCCTTGACTCATTTATTTTGCAGCTGGGAGTTTGTACCTCTTAATCTCCCTCGCCTATTTCTGTCCAACCCGTACTCCCTTAAAAAAAAAAAAATAACATGACTTGCAAATTTTTACTAAAGTATTTACAAAAAAACCACATCTCTTTATTTTCTGGAAAGTACTCTTTCAAAATTAAAAGTGTCTCTTGCATCTAAAATTCTGGAATTTCTTTGGTCATCCTATCCACAGTTATAGTAACTTTGTAAATGTTAATTATATTTCCTTCCTGTGCTTTCTCATTCAACCCAGCAGTTGTTCAACTCTCATTCATTTTCTCGTACATTCCCAGCACAAGAAGACTATTTTTAATTCACCCTCATAGAAGACTTATGCTCCTTGAAGTGCAGGTTCCTGATTACCCCTAGCAAGACGGTTAAAAATGGGCCTCTGGGGTCAGAGGGTTGATCAAATCTACCTGTGTGATTTTGCATTCAACTTCCCTAACCCTGAAATAGGAAGGATACTATCACCCACACATAGACTTGTTGAAGGAATAACTGAGATTAACCACTGTGCAAACTACCTGGCACACAATAAGCCCAATGAGTGTTAGATGTTATTACTCAGTATTATCTCTCCTTGTTCCAATGCGGTTCTGGATTTCACTGTCATGCACACTTAAACTCTCCTTTTGCATGTGTATTTTCATTATGTCACCTCAAATCTTCCTTATAAAGGATTAATAAGTAAATAAATCCACCTATTTGGTCCTGTTAGCTCATAGTTTTACCTTTTGGTTTCCAGGAGTGGAAACCAAAATTAAACAGGTCTTTAATTTCATACAAAAGTAGGACAATGGCTTTGGTTTTGTTTACCGTTGCCTTCCTGAAGCAAATTCAAAATGAGCCTTGATTCCACTCTTGGTATAGCTGGTGTTTGGTATGATTGTGATTATTTTAAATGTTAAAATTATAACATTATATTTTTTTTCAGAGAAACTGTACACTAAGAATAACACCAGACAAACTCAACTCATAGCATTTTGTGAAAATTAAATGGAATAACACAAAAAGAGTTTGGCCATGTTAACAAGCTCTTCTCATTACGTAAGACTTTTGTCCCCTCTTTCTCATAGATTTTGCACTGACCGAAGGAAGTACAATCACTCCTTTGTGCCCAAAAGGGTACTTTCCCTGTGGGAACCTGACCCAGTGCTTACCCCGTGCTTTCCACTGTGACGGCGTGGACGACTGCGGGAACGGAGCTGACGAGGAGAACTGTGGTGAGTCCTGGGCTCAACTCCATACGGACGCCACCCCTTGTGAACCGCCCGAAACTGTGGGTGGATCAGATGCTAATGGTGATGAAAAAGGGGAAAAGGGGATTTGGTACTCTATAGGGAATCCTATTGTGACACAACTAATTGCTTCCCAATGGATTTGTGATAATTACCAGAATTTTCATATATTGAAGTTGCTTAAGTCAGAAGTGTACGTATTACAAAAAGTTGTATTTGATGAAAAAATAAAATTATTTAAAGTTCTACTTGGATACCCATATGTTAATTTTAAATGGCTTACTATGACCACTTCCCTATGGCTTGGTAATTTGATTCAGCTTCAGGAATATCCTTAAAGGGCAAATGGGCCTGCCTAGAGAATTAAGTTATTCAGTAGACCTATATCCAGTGCCCCTTGTGAGCTCTCCAAGTCACCAGGGCTCAGCAGACTCAAGGGAGCCTCAAAAGCCTGCCCTCATGCAGTTCACAGGGACCGTGTGAAGAAGCAGGACAGTAAACTTGTACGTAAACAAATTAAATAATTTCAGAGAGCGATAAGTGCCATGAAGTATACAGAACAGGATAACGGGATAGAAAGTGAGTTGGGGGAAAGGCTACTTTAAAGATATAGCCAGAAAAACCCTCTCTGAGATGATGACATTTGAATTGAGAATGAAATGAAAAGAAGAAAGAAACCGTGAAATATTCTGGCGAAGTTCCAGGCAAAGGAGACAGCAAATGCAAAGGCCCTGAGGTTGAATGAAACAAGACAATGTGTTTGTGGGAAGGAAAAGCCCGATTGGCTTGGGCAGAGTGTGCAAGGATAAAGAGGGTAAAGAGGTAACAGGGGTCAGATCACGAAAGGTCTTATAGGCCATTTTAGGTCTGTATATCAGGACTGTACATGTCATCTAATCTAACCCGTGTGTTTTTCTCTCGAAGAAACTGAAGCCAAGAGAGGTTGACATGTCTAGTTAGTCACAGAGTACACGCTAGAACCCAGGTCTCCTGAATCTGAATGAATCCTGTGTGATTTATACCACACAGAACTGCCACTCCTTGGCACTGCCCAGCTAGCAATCAGAGGCGACGGCAAAGTCCAGGAATGCCAGTGTGCATCTCTAGAATCTGCTCTCCTGCCCCAGCACCGCTGCCTTCACCACCTGTGAATCACTCCTGCTCAGCCTGTAGGGTGCAGTTTAGGTGTCCCCTCCTGCCCTGAGAAGCTCGGCTTTCCCAGCCATGCCTCCCCACCCTGAAGCTCCACCCCAGGTCTAGGACAAGCACCCATTCTCTCTGGGTGTACCCGGACGACTGTACTGAGGACTGCCTTGTCTTCACACTGTACTTCTCTCACTAGACATAAACCCCTTGAGGAGAGTTCTCATTTGTTTTGGTGTCACCAGATCCTAGAACAGTAGAGTACAATCAGTGCTCGTGATGGGGCAGCTCTCTGGACGCCAACGGCAAGTCACTCAAATTCTTGGCCTTTCCTCTTCAGTGGAAATCTTAGACCGTGCATGTTAGCTGCCTCATGAGGGTGTTAGGAACGCAAATTAAATAATTCATGTAAAGACATCAAATAGAATAATTTGAAAAACCACTGAGGTTATCAGCAAGAAATAAAAATAAACTAAAATTTTCAGAGATCAAAGGGACCTGCGGGCAGTTATTTAAATTTACTTTTCTGTTTGTATGAACTTCAGTATCATACATCATACTGTGTGTTTTATCACTTTAAGAGCTTATGCTAAAGTAATGATGCTTCAAAAATCAAGCCTTCTTTTTTAAAAGAATACAATTTTATTGCAGAAAACGGAAAACTTGGCAAATAAGCAGATTATATCATCTGACAAGTTGAGAAAATATTTTTCTCATCAGGACTAGACAGACTTTATTAAAAGGAACTTGGTTTTTTTCCTTATTAAAAAGGTCAGGTGCCATAAACTTTGTCAGAACTCATTACATATATCAAGTATGTATCTGCATACACGTATGCATATGACAAAATAAAATTCAGATTATATTTTCTTCTGAGGACCTCAAAATTAAGCTCAAACATTTAAAATGTCAGCATTAGAAACAGGTGATATTTTTCAAGATGGATACACGTATGGAAAATAATCATCTATTTTCATTATATATTTTATGATACACACATTTAAATTATTTGTAATTGCAGAAAAAGACTCCAGATGTTTGCCTACCTTTCCCTCCCTTGTTATCTTTCTATTACTTAAACAAATTTTTAAAATTGATTTCATGATCAAATTTTTATACTTTTGTTTTGTAATTTGATACTTTACTTCTAGAATAACTGACACATGTTCATCGCCGTGTGTTTCACAGGAGACACTAGTGGATGGGCGACTCTGTTTGGCACAGTCCATGGAGATGCTAATAATGTGGCATTAACACAGGAGTGCTGTAAGTGGTATTGGTTTGAAGACTCAACCTCAGCTTTGCGAGCAACATTATTTATGGGGCATGGATTTATATGGGTAGTGTGATAAATTCCCTTTAGAATTTCAATTTCAGTTCAATGTATTTCAGTGGTCTGTTATCTGCTCTTGGGACTGAAAAGATAGAAAGAAGAAAACAACATGCTCCATTCATGCTCATTCTGTGTATTAGCCTGAGTGCAAGAATACATAGGTACTGAATACTTGCGACAAATAATAAAGATCTTACTCCCTTTGCTTACTTTCTTTAATAAAGATATTAAGCACCAACTACTTTCCAGGACCTATGTTAGGCACTGAGAGTGCAAGGATGACTAAGGTCCTCAAATACCTCACACTGTTGCAGGAAAGACAGACCCTTATAGAAGCAGGAATGGTACAATATTTGTGCGAAACTGAAGGAAGGATGTTTGCACAAGGGAATGTGGAAGCCCTTTGGGAGAAATGATGGCTGTGCCAGGGATGGGGAGAAATCCACAGACAAGGTGACATTGAGATGGGCTTGGAAGTCCTTGGATGGAGGGAAGGGGAAGAGGTGACAGGATGAGCAGGGTAGTACGATCTGCACAACAGTGGGGTCAGTCAGAGCCTGCTTCACATTCATTCTAGTACATGCGCTGGAAGGGTGGAGCCAGGCCACAAAGGGTTTGGGGTGCACTCTTCGGAGTCCAGCCTCTATCCCAGAGATAGAATTATATCTCTCTATATACACAGATTGTATTATATGTTAATATATTATTATATTACATATACTATGTATATACATAGATATAATTATGTATGTGTATGTACAATTACAAGCATACATTAGTATGTATACATAATATATGTATATGAAGTCCATATATTAAATACCACACTATAGTATATTATGCACTTTATAATACCTGGTTATAATTACCACTTATTAGGTACTTTATTATACACAAATATATCATACATAAAATTAGAAATTGAAAAGAGTAAACTAAAAAGCTTAAAAATAAGTATAACTGAAAATTCTAACGTTTTCTTCCGGAACCGCAATGGGTCATCTTGCACACATGCCATTGTGGAGATCACTGCTGTATTCAAGGTGTAACCACCAAAGTTGTGAGCTTATTTCCATTTAGTGAAGAGGAAGATGGAGTGATAAGAAGTGTATGTGAAAGTGATTCTTCTACCAGAATTTTAAAGAATGGATTAGAACAGTGTTCTCACCCTGAGACAATTCTGCCCCTGGAGAACGGTTGGCAATGTCTGGAGACATTCTGGGTTGTCACAGCTGGAGAGGGGTGGGTGACTGCTGGCATCTAGCGGATGCAGGCCAGAGGTGCTGCTGAACCTTCTACAGTGCACAGGACAGCTCCTCACGACAGAGAATGACCCTGATCTGACCCCAATGTCAACTTTGCCGAGGTTGAGGAGAAAGCTTGGTGAAAGAGACACTGAACATTATGTTTCTTGCAATGCTCCAGACTAATACTAAGAACCTGAGCCCAGAAAATACCTTTGGGAGGAGTGAGGTAGAGCTTCAAGAGGCACTTCAGAAGAAGAATCCAGAGGTTGGGGTTTGACTGACCTACAGGTGAGGGAGTTACACTCACATTTCTGGTTTAGTCAACTGGCTCAGCTTGGAGTACGCGAAATTCTCTTATTGGTAAACAAGAGCTTCCAGTCCTAGGCTTTCGATCTAATAATGTAACCGCTATTTTCAATGTCAATTAAACATTGAAGCGAACAATCTGGAGTTATCTTTAGGAAGTTGAGATGATCAGCATAAGCCTACGAACTCCACAGAATATTTTCTAAACACTTATACACTAGAATGCATCTTCTGGATTAGGGAGGCGCTCAATAAAAGTGTGTTGGATTTACTAAAATTTGGTGAAATTGATTTTAAAGATGAAGTTTGAATAAAAGTGATCTAAAAGAGGCAGAGCAATTAGAACTTATAATCAGATTTAAATAAATAATAAATATAAACATTTGAAAAGAACTCTCACTTCTTTTAGCTCCTTCAAAAAAAATACCCACAGGATCAGAGGCAACATCAAATGCTCCATTAATATCATCCCCCAACTCTCTCTCTCTCTCTCTCTCTCTCTCTCTCTCTCTCTGTCTCTCTCTCTCTCTCTCTCTCTCTCACACACACACACACACACACACACACACACGAGTCATTGTTCTGTGGACCAACTTGGCCTGGTTTCTCCATAGATTTCTCATATGCCATTATTTTAACAATTAACATAATTAATAACTACATAATATATAAATAAAAGAATTATGTGATAGTGTTTATATATTATTAATATATTATGATAAATCTTACTGATTATGGTAATATGCCATTGCATTAATAATTACGTGAGTCCCTTCAAGGTAAATCCTAAAGTGTTTTCCTTCCTTCTGAATGCTTCGGATAGATGGATCTTTGGTCCTTTTCTGCTTTACAGTTTCTCTACAACTTTTACCTACCACGTTAACTTCATAGTAATGAAAAGCTAAGAGCCAGAATGATAGGGTGTCTGGGTTGGTTGATTTCACTAAGGCACAGTGATGGCCACTGCCCAGCCTGCATCTCACTCTTGTCGCAGCTGTAAGAGAAGTTTGAAAGGGGGAAAATAATTGAGTTTGATTTTAACCAGCAAGCATTTACTGAGCAACCTCTTTGTGCCATTCAATTAAATGGAATTGACTCAGTTACACCCATTAAAGATTTATTCAATCATACTCATGTTTTTCATTGAGAAGAACTTAATCTTGTTCACCATATGCTTTTATGCTATTTAAACATCCCTGTGGTTTCTTTCTAATCCCTTGTTAAATGCCTCTGAAATGACCACTGGAAGCTAGAACTGAGATGAATACCACATGAGTCTATATTTGTTTTTGGTTTTGTTTTTCATACTTTATTTATTTATTTATTTTTGGCTGCATTGGGTCTTCACTGCTGTGCACGGGCTTTCTCTAGTTGTGGCGAGCAGGGGCTACTCTGTTGCAGTGCACGGGCTTCTCATTGCGGTGGCTTCTCTTGTTGCAGAGCACGGGCTCTAGGCACGTGGGCTTCAGTAGGTGCAGCACGCAGGCTCACTAGTTGTGGCTTCTGGGCTCTAACGCGCAGGCTCAGTAGTTGTGGTGCACGGGCTTAGTTGCTCTGCAGCATGTGGGATCTTCCCAGACCAGGGCTCGAACCTGTGTCCCCTGCATTGGCAGGCGGATTCTTAACCACTGCGCCATCAGGGAAGTCCCAAGTCTATATTTGACTAGGAGAAAATTCTTGTTTGCTTTTATTATGGACCAGAATAAGTTCATTTAACAAGATGTGAATGTTATACATTCAATGGAAAAAGAACAATGCCAGTTACTAGAAATAAAGTCATAGTTAAAGAGGGGTTTTTTTTCCTATTGAATCGTTACTCTTTTTGCCCCCTAGTTTTAAATCAGTACCCACAACGCTGTGACTGCAAAGGAACTGAGTTGGAATGTATAAATGCTGGCTTGAAGTCTGTGCCAACCGTTTCCAGCAATGTGACATTACTGTGAGTAAAATTCAAATCTTGATATTTGCTCTTGAAGTCACGTGAAAACCGTGTAGTCTAATCTAACCTCTCTTTGTTCTGTTTTATGCTACTTATATATTAGCAAAATCATAGAAAGTCCCTTTAAAACCACCAGCCATCAGAGAACTCTGCACACTCTTCTCCAGGGAAAAAATGTTTTAAACATTGTATGTGTTTAAAACAGGTTATCGTTTAGCTCACAAACGTCTGTGGCCTGGAGTTATTTTCAATTTCCAATTCATGTGTTATTACTAATATGCCAGTACTATACAAGTAAAAATAAAAATTTGAAAAAAAGAAAGGTACTCACTTATTCTATCTCATTTTAAATAGTGGTAATTTGTCCAGGACTTTAAGGTATAAAAGACCCGCGAAGCTAGCTATGACATAATTGTGCAAGTTTTTCTGAACTCTGCATAGAAGTTTTGAGAGCCTCAGGAATTTGCCTGCGGACATATCATAATTTGGGCATGCATGAGTTGGTTAGGATTTTCGTTGTGTTTTGTTAAATTAGCTAGAGAAGAAAAAGTTAAATCACCATAGATGTTCCAGTCTATTATATTGCACTAACTGGCTAACCTTGTCAGATATTTGCAAACTGTTTTAATTTTGCTTTATGGACTTTTCGTTCTCACGTGAAGGTTCTTATGTATTATGGGCATTTTCAAACGTGTGTGACGTGGTAATGGAGCATCATCAAGTATTCTCAAGCATGCAACTTCTAGGGAAGAGTTTGATTGGTCATAAAATCCATAATAACGTATTCTTTCCATGTTATTTTAGGTCTCTTAAGAAAAACAGTATTCACAGTCTTTCAGATAAAGTTTTCATCAAATACACAGAACTTAAAAAGATGTAAGTAGCTATTCATAGTGTTTTTATGGGAAAATCTATGGGATGTTTTGTTTAAGATGTTTTTAATCTAAGAGTAAAATGAAGTATAAGGTTGATTACCTTTATCATTAAAGTTATTTTTCTAAATGTTATTAAGATTAGACAATAAAGCATTGAAAAGTATGCTTTCTTTCCATTTCATAATTTAAAATAACAACTGGTTTTACTTAAACCTTCTGTAGAGAGTTAAACTGGATTGAGCATCTCAGTAAGAAAATACATAGTTCCACGGTTTTACTCCAGATCATTTGGAAAATGACATTGCCGATTCAGAGGCACTAGATGCACTTTTTAACCTGGAAGAGTGTTAGCATAGACAAGAACCATCGTTTAAAACATACAATGATAGGATATGGACTGTCTCCCAGGACAAAAAGAGCAAAAACTCGATCTTGGTGAAATCGGTGATATTAGCATATCTGAGGAAAGAAAATAACAAATAGGACAAGGTCAGCCATGAGAAACAAAGTGTCAGGATGCTTCCAGCATCATCAAAAAAAGAAAACCAGGATCTGAGAGATACAATCCCTAGAGATAGTCTCTGTTGGGGGGCAGGGACGGATTGTGCATCTCCACCATAACTCCCATGAACTTTACTGTGACACTGTTCATATCAAGATGGAGAATCTCTTTGCTTTGATTCCCTGCTCATCAATCAACCTGATGATGACTAATTAACTTCCTAAATTATTCATACTTAAGTATCTGGAAGATTACCTTGGATGGGGAATAATAACATTCTAATTAGTGGAATGGAATACATCCTATTTAAATAAAGCAATTAGGGAATTCCCTGGCAGTCCACTGGTTAGGGTTTCACACTTCCACTGCAGGGGGCATGGGTTCGATCCGTGGTCGGGGGAACTGAAATCCCACATGCTGCCTGGCGTGGCCAATAAATAAATAGATAGGTAGATAGATAGATAGATAAATAAATAAATAAAGCAATTAAATATTCAACCTCTTGAGAGTTTGTTTACTCCGTGTCAGTCCCTCTGAGCCTGAGTCACTCTGGGATAATGGAGAGGTCAACTTTCTGCGCTTGCCAAGGTGATCATTAGACTAGATTAGAAAATTAGCAAGACAATGTTGTAAGGCCCCTAAGTAGTACCATCATCTTACAATTTTGCCCTTTAACATTCAGAATAGAAGGGAAAGTTTCTAGAAATGTGATATATATTAAAATCCAGGATAAAAAATAATCTGATCCTTTGCTGATACTGGACAAACACATTTGGTTTGAAATGCCATCAACAGTTCTGTGCTGCTCACGAATTTAGGTACAGACTCCCTTATACAAGAAAGGAGATCCCTGAAGGAAGTCCATTAGCGAGGAAGAATCTTGTGTGAACATAGAGAATCATGCCTGTGTTTGATTGTAGCCTCCGTGATTCAGTGAGCTCCTTCTTCTCCATCCTGGAGAATGTGGTCCTGTTGTTATTGTCCCCTGGAGTAGCTATGCATTGGCTCTGGGGTTCCAGACTTCTCTAGAGAAGAAATCTTAACTATACTGCTTCTGGTCTTACTGGAAATGCTTAGAATCACAGCCTGTTCATTTCTACAAATCAGTATTGTCTTTGCATTCCCTGAATAATGCTGAAGGGAAGAAAACTAAAATAGCCTAGCAGAAAGGAAGGAAAAATATTCATGTTTTAGAGTAGCTGTTTAAAACTATTATCTAGAGTCATAGAAGTCTTATGAATTCCTAATTAATTAATTCCTAATTAACTCCTCATTATTTACAAGGTAACTAAAGTCTGCAACAGTTAAATGACTTACCTAAGATCTACAGCTAACTGGGAGAAGAGCTAGAATTTACAGCCCATATCTTCTGATGCCCAGTGCAGTGTTTATTCTACAATAACCAGAAACCTAGAGATGGAAAGAAATTGCTCTAGCATCTAACTGAATCTTCTACTACCAACACATACTCTTCTGTCCCACTCAGGACTCCCTTCTATATCTTTTGCCCCCGAATTTGGGGAAAGCTGACTTCTGGGGAGGCAGAGGTATCACTAGAAGGTTAAGCAAGGAGATTTAAAATTAGACTTCACAGGCCAAGTCCTTCCACTGATTCATAGCTTTGTTCTGTGTCAATACTTCTCTCTCGGTATCTGGTAGCCCACTGAAGGGAAGAACGTGGAAGCGCTAGTGATAATACAGGCCCCAATTTTCCCTAGTGAAAAAAAGCAGAGATTTTTTTTCCCACCAGATTGCCCAGATCAGCTGGCAATTTCTCTAGTTAAATGTTGAATTTCTCCTAAGCCTGAGAAAACTTAAGTACCACATCATAACCTGAGTATCACTCAGCAGGGGTTCTCTTAATGCAAGCTGTTATTTGATGCTTTCGAGGCAATTTGATTCTCCCAGAGACTCAGAGAGAAAAAAATTATAAGACTCTTATCAATAAACATTCACCAAGTGTCTCTTAATGCAAGGCACATCAAGGGGGATTAAACGCAATTTCTTACATCCATCTATCACTTTTTAAAGTTGGCAAAGACTTCCAACATTTGGAATTCTCATTTGGGCTTTGACCCTCAAGGTCTGTGAGGTAGGGCAGACAGCGTCAGGTTCCTTTCAGGAATGAGGAAACTATCCTTGGAGAAGAAAGGTTGTTTGAACAAAGTCAGCCAGCTGACAAGTATTAGAACTTGGCTTCAAAGCCAGACCTCTGACTGTAGTCCTCTGGAAGTCCACCCACATGGGCCAATCTCAGAATATTGTTACCATCGATGAAAGTGTCCAGAAAACAAACTTTGGTTTCAAAATAACCGAAGTTCTTTATAAACATTCTTCAAATATCCTAAAGCAGTTCATACGCCCAGCAACTCTTCTTTAAATCTCCTTCCCCTCCCCCATCCCCTTTTCATACCACTCAGCTCCTCCCGTCACTCTCCGGAACCCGCAGAAAAATCTCCCCAGAGTCAGGCAAGCCCTTGTCCTGTCCTGTCCCTTTTCTTCCTGATCCTGCATTACAACAGTCCAAACAACCAACGTAGCAAAACACAAACCGTCCGCAGGAAGAGGTGTCAGGGGAAGGAGGAAACTAGATGGACAACCCCAGAACTCTTGGTAGAGACAGCAGGAGGGTAAAAGCTGGCCAAGCCCACATGTTCGTTCATTCTTTCAACAAATATTTATTGATACCTATGAGGTGTCAAGGATATAGCGGTAAACAACACATATGAAAAGCCCTCTCCTCAAGGAGCTCAACTTCCAATGGAGAAAGATAAAAACGCATAGTGTGTTAGATAGCGATTATGGGGGAAAAAATAAACCAGGAGGGGAACTAGGAGGTGCCGAGGGAAAGGAATTTCAAACGATATGCAGATAAACTGTCCTGTCACATAACTCTACTACTGCCCAAAACATCTGAAAAGCTCCCCATGATTCTGAGGTTTACCCCAGGAGATCAGAACACACCCAATAAGTCTTCTGTGTAACTCCTCTGATATTCAAAGATGGCCATTATCACCATGCACCCCACCACAGGTTTCTCCCCATGCAGCCTCGAATCCTCAACTTCTTCCCCAAAGGGCCTGGTTTCAAATCTGTTTGTCACTCTGTATATGGTCACCTACGTATTCCTTACGTGTAGTATCTAGAATAAATGTAATATTATCACTTGTATGACACATACAAGGGCAGAACAGGGGGAAGCTAGCAACCCTTCCTTTCTAAACTCCTTATGCCCTAAGGTTACATTTGTTCTTTTTGTGGCTACTTCATACTCTTAACTCCTAGTGACTGTGTCTCTGAAATCCCTCATCCTGTACCACATGCATAACTGACAAGTGACGGCTTCTCCATCCTGTACGTGTGCGCTTAGCACCTGAGAGCTAGTCGTGGCACTTCAGATTTATCCCTGTTCAGTTTCACCCTGTTACATTCAGCCTTTCTTACCAGACGGGGAAGATCTTTTAGGCTCATCCAACAGATTCACTCTTCATCCCAGCACTCTGTTATCTGAAAATAAGATGAGCCGTCTTTACCTAAGTCATGGAGCAGAATATTGAGCAGGACAGTGCCAATATTCTTTATTTTGTCTATAAAAGCATCATAAAACCACTTAATCAATGCCTGGTAGACATATAAGCAAAGTCGACCACACATTTTTATCTGATCAGTCTTTGAATGAAGAAAATCAAGTTGGTCTGACGTGCCCTGTTTTTCGTGAACTGCCTTGTTCCTGTTCTCTCTGAGGTGCTCACGAAGCAGCATCACAATATCCTGTCCTACGACCTCGCCCAGAACCAACTTCAAGCTCATCCAACTATAGCTTGTGAAATCGACTTACCTTTTGGAAAATCAAAACGGCATTTGCCACCTTTAAGTTTCCAACCGCTCTTCCTTTTTCCAGATTCCACTGATCACGACTGAGTGTACGCATTTTCAGTGTTTCTCAGTTTCTAGGAGAAATTGTCCAAACCAGAGGCTTTAACTCATTTTGATTAACTTATTCTACCATTTTGGACTTTCACTGCCACAATGCTCTATCCTATTTATTCACTTCAGTCCTGAGATCACCTTCGTTGACCAAGAAGACAAGAACAACGTAGGAGTTGAGAATTTATATTATTTTATTATTTCATGATAATATAAAACATGTCCCACACAGCAGGCTTGGGCTTTTCCTTAGCATTTTCTTGTTTCCAAAATATACCTAGAAATTCGTTTCTACTGCCCATTGTATTCTTCACTGTCTGAGTTTTGAACATGTCTTAGGTCATTCTTTCAATTATGATTCCATTTTGTGAACACCTCACCTTCATCCTTGGACTTTGAAGAAACCCCTTATTACCATCCTATCCTCTTCCTGAACTGGATGGTCCTCTGGCTCTCTCCTAGCACCACGTACCGCCACTGCCAGCACCCCTCATTGTCACATACGCTGAAACATATATGAGGATCAGTGTGCATTTGTTAAAGGAATGATGTGTAGGACTAACACACAGGGCTAAAGAGAAGGTGGGGCGCATCTTTAGCAAGGAGGACCAAAAAGACATAAGCAGAAACACTCAAAGGATGTTAGGAAGAGAGTGACCAGGGAAGTTTGTCTAAAGGAAAAGGGTTCCCACAGGAATGATGGAGTGTATGCTGGAGAGGTCATTGAATCATGATTGTAGGGCCTTTGAATGCTAGGCTAGAGCATCTGGGCTTTATTCTGTTTGACCAGGGAAAAGACATGCATGAATATGTGTTTTAGATTGTATTGAGCTTATAAAGTTGATATGCCTCTTTAAGTTGTATTGGGATATATCCTAAGGGATCACCCAATTTAACGTCAAGTGCGTCTCCGGTCTCGCATGCTCTAAATGTTCACAGTGAAATTAAGGTCATTTAGGCATCCAGAAAAAGAAAGTCCTAAGTCAAAACAAAATGTTCATTGCTAGGTGAACAAATGTCACTTATCTGAATGCTTTCACTAGCGATCAGTTTATTCTTTTTAATATTCTTTTAAACTTCCTAACGTTAGGGGGTAAGAAGCAATTTAAGATGATCTTTGAGAGAAAGAAATAAAATACAGTTTATGAACTTGACCATAGTACTTCATCACTGCTACCACGGAAACCAGCAGCAGTTCCTCTCCTCACTGTGACATAAATTTTATTTAAATTAGGAATTCCTTCTTAAACTGGGTTCCTGTTCAACGCAATCATTGGCAACAAAATGTAATTCAAGGAGTCTGCCTGGCTCATGAATACAAAATGTTGCATTAAAAAAATAGCCTATAAACATGCATGCTATTAAAGCATTTATTTGCTTTAGTTTCAGGTACATAAATTCCTGGCGTTTCTGCTTGAAAAGTCCTGACAGCTGAAACAGCAGGAATTCATGAACCAGTAAGTTATTCTTAGAAAAACCATTCAGTGTAAAGTATATCAAACGGGCTCATATCTCAGCTGTGAAGAAAAAGAGGACACCACTTGCCAAATTGTCATGTTTCCAAATTTCCCCTCATATTCACCAAGCTACTATCCTGTAAAGAAGAAAGCAGATACTGAAAGATCAAGTTAAAAAATACAGCAGCCTAAGTCTGAGATGAGAGACCTGGGACTCTAGTTCTCCGTGGGGTGCCGGCAAACTGGCTAAATAGAAGACTAGAGCTTCTTTATTCTTTAAGAAGTTGGAGTCTTAACTGGTGTCAGTGAAGGCAGATAGACTGAACGTATCGGGTGAGTCGTGCAGATCAAAGGCACAAGGTCAAATTCACAGTTTACAGCTGCCCCCATCTCTTCAAGATTGACAGCGTGTAGGTAAAACGCGCAGTGCACTTTTGACTTAATGATCTTAAATGAAATGTAAATAACACTAGTTAGGTAGTAAATTTTATATTTAAGAGGAACTTCAAATATGTAGATTATGGTATTATATTCTTTTTCTATTTTCATTTGCTATTGTAATATAATTCCCCATATTAACTTTCATTACATCACTCTAAGGGCTCTGAAAATGCTGAGACAGATATTGATATGTATGGGTTCATTCTATTCATAGCAGAACTTTAAAGCAAAAGCAGAATTTATGCTACAGTGTGAAGCATCTCCTTACAGACATGTTGCAGCAGGGAGATGGGGATGGAATGGTACGAGTTCTTACAGGGTTTCAAGTTTACTTTGTAGGATTGAAATTGTTGCTTTGTGTGTCACTATAATTGTAATGCATGGGCTCTGTAGTACGCAGCTTTTCCACATGGTGGTACACAGAGAAAATGACAATATTTGTTCAATATTTGGGATAAAAGATGGGTTTGTTAATAACTGGAAGCTAATCTTGGCTTTACTTTGCCACCTTGTGGGCTGAGGACATCGATATCCCAGCACAGCTACAACGCAGTCATGACTCAAAGGCTGAGAAGCTTCGCTGGGAATAATTGTGGTGTAACAAAATTCAGAGTACAGCCAGCTGCTGAACAAGCAAAAGATCTACCAGTAGTTTTGCAGTGAAGTATCACAACAATGAGAAAGTGTAAAATATTTTAGGAAGCAGTGGCGGTCCAGTGGTTAGGACTCTGCACTTCCACTGCAGGGGGCATGGGTTCAGTCCCTGGTTGGGGAAACTAAGATCCCACAAGCCACGTGGCCAGAAACAAAACAAATCAAAACAAAACTTTAGGACCCAAATCAAATCAAAATAAGAGACAGTGAAGCCACTCAGAAGATTACATAGACATTAGTTACTATTGATAGCGTATTTCCTGCCTAAAGTTGTTTAGAAAATATGAAATCAAGGCTAACCTCCCAGTGTATTAATATACTGAGCACAGGAAGTGGAAGTCGTTTGCTTAGATACTCCTGAAAGTGCCATTATTGAATCCATACGCTCTGCTAGATTGCTTCAGCGGTTAAGTAGCTCATGGCCCTGTGGGCTGAAGTCGGTACACTGGCCCCAGTTCAGCCACTGATGCCATTTGCGACCTTGAGCCCCTCTCTGACTAGCTGCACGCTTCTCACTCTGCATCTTGAAACAGAGTGAGACTTGCCCTCTCCTCGTTTCATGGGAATAGAGTGAAGAGAAGTGAGGAGTTGAAGGTGGAACTCTGTACTGAAAGAGCGAGAAAGCTTAGCAGTGAGAGCCTGGCTCGTCTCACGTGGTGGGCAGCTCCTGCGTGTCACAGAAGGACGGCCACCAGAACGCCAGTTTGCAGAAATAAGACTAGTTCTGTCCCCACACACAGCATACTGGACCTCAGTGGTTCAAGTCAGAGATGTCGGGGTCTCATCGCACGGGCGCTGTCAGGACAGCAGGCACAGCTAGGCTCCCAGCCTTCTCTCATTGGCAGTGCTTCTGCCTCCCAACATGAGAATAAGACAGGACTTTGTGAGCCAGGTGCACACACTGTCTTCAGGTGAAGAAACAACCTAACAAATACATGAACCATAATCACATGGCTCTTCTATCTTATTCCTACCAGATTCCTTCAGCATAATTGTATTAGACATATATCCAGGAAAGCATTCTTTGGATTACATAATCTGCAAATACTGTGAGTAACTTCTTTATAATTATGAGTACAATGTTAAGTAACAATTAAAAGGGTAGAATGAGTGGTACTTTTTTAAAGGCTCGACTTTGGATATAGAGACATGGGAGAAATAAGTTTTCACAAAGTACAGTGTAATTAGTTATTACACTGAAAGAACTGCTAAAAAATTCCAAGTTTTACCAGAAGACAGGTATAAAGGCTCTCTTTAATCTTGTCTCCTCAAGTTTGGGTCATTTCCACAAATAGAAAATATATAACTTACCTATACACTTTCTTAAAATGTTAGTCTACTAAGGATGTGACCAAAAGGACAAAAGCAAAAATCACCTCACGTATTTATTCTGCCGTTACACTCTAACATAATATAATGTCCCAATACATTGTCTTTGGTGACTTTCCTGGTCCTGGCCCGGGTGCTTGTCTCACTGGGCCTTGGGTTATCTGTATCTCCTGCCTGTTCTTTGATCTTCTGGCCTCTGCTCATCCAGTAGAGTGCTTTCAGAAACAGATGTCCAGTAATTGTATGTGACTAAAGTGGGGTATTAAGTTTGCCTCATTTACTCACGCGTGCTGTTTGTAGATATCTCAACCACAACTGCATTACAACTCTCAGACCTGGAGTATTCAAAGACTTACATCACCTAACTTGGCTGTAAGTATTCTAGCTTTTCCTTCCCTTGGATCCCAGTCCTAATGATAGTCATCAAGGCTCATAGTTTCCATCTGTTTATGTATCTTGTTTATTATACTTATTTTTCTGCTTGTCACATAACCTGGAGCATGTTACCCGAGCAGTTCAGGTAATGGCTTGCCAAATGGTGGTTGTGTGAAGAGAAGTCAGTGCTACGTTTTTTCAGGTGGCCTCTGCGCCCAGAAGTCGGCTTGCTAAGTCATCCGTCCACCTGGTGTTTACCTATAGCAGGGTGTCTCAGCCCAGCTCTACTGGCATTTTGGCCCAGATAATTCTTTGATTGTGGGGAGGGGGGCAGTGCATTTTAGGATGTTTAGTGCCATCTGTGGCCTCTACCCCACTAGATGCCAACAGTACTCGTTCCCAGAGTTGTGACAATCAAAAATGTCTCCAGACAGTCCCAAATATCCCTTGGGGGAAAGAGCGCCCTCTGTTGAAAACCACAGACCTAGACAGTAAGCAAGATAAGGCCTTTCTTGATTTCCAGAGAATTCATAGAAAAGACTGAAAATATGTGAGCTTGTCGTGTTTCATCACTTATCAAGCTGAGCCACCAGCTCCATCCTAAGGAGTCTCACATGAGAGGTCTGTGTTTTCATCAGGAAAAATGAACAAAGGGCAGTTAGAAGGCTGTGTCAGTTCTCCCATTTTCTGTAGGCCAGCCTGGTCTGGGGGAAAAAGCTAGGACCTCAGCTGTATCCAGATCCTTGTGTATGCCGTGGCCCCATGCTGAATGTCGCAGACAATTTTCTTGATCTTCCTAGGCCTCTCTTTCCTCATCTTTATAATCATAATTCCTTTTTTCTAAGAGGGATGTTGTGAGAATTAAATCATATAACATATATAAAGTGTCACATGCAGAATGCCTGGCATATAGTAGGTGCTCAGAAGGCCCCTTCTCCAAATCCTACCCTCAGGTACCTCTGAAAGTAAGAGGAAATGGTACCTGGCTTCAAAGGCAACGAGAGAAAAGAAGGCATATTTCCTCTTACCTATTTTTTTTCTAGGAAAATACCATATAGAATTAAAAACAGTGATTTGAATTTATAAGTCTTTTCACTCTTTCACCCTCAAAGCTTCTAATAAGTTTGTTGGCATAGGCCCCACTAATTACATCATTTAAACGCCGTGAGACCAAGGAACCATTTGTGATTTCCTAAGAATCTTTTTTCATTCATTTTTCATTCGGTCAATCAGTAGATCAAAGCATTTATGGAGCCCATAATCAGCCAGTAGCTAAGTGCAGCTTGTCTGGACCCAGGAACCCAGAGGTGAAGGTTCTTCAGTCCAAAGGGAGACGGATACAGGGAGCAAAGACCATCAGGATGGACTTGATAAATCCTGGGATGGGGATTATGGGGGTTTGGAGGAAAGTGCTGCCCCAGCCACGGGGTGAAGGAAAAGCTCTCTGGGAAGAGCCCTGAGCCAAGTGTGGACAGACAGGAAGGAGGAGAGCAGGTGTTGGGGGGAGACAGGATTGCACGGCCTTTTATTTCTTCCTGGTTTAATTTCGCAAATGTATGTAACATTGGAAATGTTTGTGATATGTTTTGTCAGAATTCTAGATGACAATCCCATAACCAGAATTTCACAGCGGTTGTTTACTGGATTAAATTCCTTGTTTTTCCTGTAAGTATTCATCTACCTTCTAATCCACCTGTCTATAAACGTCTCCCCTCCTGGGAGAATTCTAGATGATAATCCCATAACCAGAATTTCACAGCGGTTGTTTACTGGATTAAATTCCTTGTTTTTCCTGTAAGTATTCATCTACCTTTTAATCCACCTGTCTATAAATTGCAATGACATCTAGAACTAGCTTACAAAAAGCGCTTTAAGAAAATCAAGCCCCCTAAAATTTATACTAGTCAAAACCTTTCCTGTATTTCAAGCCACAATTACTGTTGCTACTTCCTGTCCATGGCTCATGGTATATTTTAAGCCGACTAGTTCAATTCCTTTTGATCTCCTTTAATTTCCTTTAGTCCTAAGGCATGTTCTGTTTTGTTTTCTTAAGGCATGTTTTTATTTGCAGTGGTTCATTTTTATCTCCTTACTACATTTCAATTTGTTAGGGTCTTCCAGGAGTTCAGCTCCAACTACATTTTTAACAAAGGAAAATGTGTCTTTGTCCAGCAAGAGTAACTGAAAATTCCAAAATCTTTGTCTTAGCAACTAAGCTTTTCTCATAATTACATTTTCAGTGTTTATTAATATACTGGGATGATTTATCAGCCGGGGATTATTATGTTCCTTTACAGTTGATCATACAGCATCATTAATTTTCCATTTGTGAAAAGGGACCACAGTATCATAAATTAGTCATGCAGCTTAACATGCTCATGAGTTGTTTTCTTCCCCAAATGCCTCCCACTATCACTTCTTAGATTTAATGCAGTTTCCAATGTGGCCTTTTAATATTGTAAATGATTAACATTTCTCTTAAAATGAAACTTTGGATGTATGATGCTGGAAATGATTGCAAATTTGAAGTTCACAAGGAAAATTACCATGAACTTCAAAATTATTACCCAGTATATACTTTTGTTTCATCTCATAAAGTCAAACTGTTTCATATTTATTCCTAGGTTATGTATCACACTTATGCATTCATAGTTTCTCTGACATCTGCTCCCTTATCCATGCCACACACATATCTAGAGACCATTTTGAAGAGGTAGTTATGTCTATATTCTTCATCCTAATATATTGATTTTAGCATACAAGTTCCCAAACTGTGGAAATAATAAAAATACTGTTCTTAAAGTGGCATATCATTTCGTTTCTAATTAATGTCTTCTTTGTGTAAAGGTCTATGGTGAATAACTACTTAGAAGCCCTTCCCAAGCAGATGTGTGCCCAAATGCCTCAACTCAACTGGATGTGAGTATGCACTTAGCAGCTAATTTGTTGTTCGCCCAGATTCAGGAAACTAGCCCTGAAGTTAATTCACAATTACACAAAAAGCTCATCTCTGCTTTTCTTTCTAAAACTAAAATCTGATCGTGTCACTTCCTGGTTGAAACATCTTCTGGGAATCCCCACGGGTGTGAGGGTAAAGTTCAAGCCTCCCAGTTTAGCACCAGAGACCCGTTGTCCTCTATCCCTTACTCCACCTGGTCTCTTTACCAGCCCCTTCTCTTGTGCCTTCCTTTCAGATACACCAAACTACTGCTCCTTCAGTCAGTTCCCTGAACACATGTTGTTCCTTCAACTTGAAAGGTCTTGCTTCTTTATTCTCTGACATTTCCTTCAAAAGTCAATTTAAGCGTCACCTTCAGGAAGCCGTCTCTGACACACCCACCAGTTTAGTGGCTGCCTCTGTGCCCCGATTATGACAGGAGAGCCTCCACCACGCCTCCCCTCCTCCCACTGCACCGCTGTCTCAGGGCACTGTCATCATAGAACCATCTGTTTACCTGTTTATCCCCTACTGTTCAGTAAATTCTGTGATTTTATACCCAGCACAAGGATCAGCACATAATAGTGCTCAAAAAAAAAAACTCCGTAAATGAACGTGCTAAACCATTTCCACTCCTTGGTAGCTTTCAACCAATACACGTTTAAGCCATTCATTTGGTTTCACCACCTCTACCACCATTCCACCATGTTCATATTCACGGTCTCCTGAGACAGGCAGGATTGGCACAGGAGCGACTTCCTGTCCTGGGAAAATGCTGGTTGTACTGTCCCCCCAGAACTCTCCCCATTGTCAAATCAGGGGACTCAATACCCATAATATGATAAAATTTTTGTCCCTCAGCTTTGGATCCTCTCTGAACTAGCCTCACTTGTTACAACGCTATCAGATGACCTTGTGTTTATTTACTGACTTAAAAAAATTATTTACATACCTGTTATCAAAAGGCTTTTAAGGCAATGGGGGTCTCACGTAAGTGTGCTAAATGTTAAAAATGGGAGTGATGGGACTTCCCTGGCAGTCCAGTGGTTTAGACTCCATGCTCCCAATGCAGGGGGCACAGGTTTGATCCCTGGTCAGGGAACTAAGATCCCACATGCCGTGCAGAGCTGCCTTAAAAAAACAAAGGTGGGGGAGGGGGAATTGATGATCTGAAAACCATGAGAATAAAACTCATGAAGAATAGGTGGAAAATACTTAGAAACTAAGCAAGTACATCCACACAATGGGAAAGCAACAGGAAGGAGTAAAGTTAACAGAAAAATATCGGGCCTCCAGCCTGTACCCATCCCGTCCCCAAAATGGGCATCAGCAACGAGGAGGAGACCAGGAAGCAGCATCCAAGCCCTGGGTTCTGGGGACACTCATTTTCACTCTAGGCTCCCACAGACACGAGGGAAAAAAGAGACACTCAGTGAAAAGATGTCGTTAGCAAGACTGGCTGACCGCAAATGAGAGCTGAGAGGTCAGACCCAAATCGCCCCAGTTCAAAGGCAGAAAAAACCCCGCCTGGCCATGCTTCTCCTCCCTCACTTGCTATCAGCTAGGACTGTTGCTCACACCTGCGAAGTGTTATGAGATGTAAAAACATTTTCCCTATTCTACTGAACAATATTTGGACTTTCAAGGGACTACACTGTTTATTATTTGCAATTGCTGTATTTTAAGAGTGAAAAAAATAGTTGAGTTCCTGCAAGACCTCTAAGATGGCTTTAAAATAGGATTTTAAAGGCAATGACAAAGGAACTGGTGATATTAACGTGAACATGAGAAAGGTTCAGAGGCAGCAAAACAGCTATTGTCGTGTACGGGAAGCCTGTAGGAAGCCAACGGTAAACGGAATGAGGAGAGTTGGCAGAAGAGCCGATCCTCTCCTTCCTTGGCGCTGCTGGAAGCGGCCATGTCAGAGTGTTCCTGAGGTTATTCCCTGACGATGTGGGTGCTGCTGTCATAAGGTTCACCTTGGCAGAACGTAGTCTCTCCACCAGCGCTTCTCCAACGTCAGCGTACAGCGCAAGCAACGCAAAGACTTAGGACAGACCGCTGGGCCTCAGTCCTAGGGTTTCTGATTCAGTGGGTCTGGGGTGGAGCCTGGAAATCTGCATTTTGACAAGTTCCCAGGTGATGCTGGGACCCGGGACCCTCGGAGCAGCACTGCACTCAGCATCAGCATCACGGAGGGAGGTAGAAAGAGCCGGCACTTTCCTTCACACAGCTTGGGACTCCCCATCCTGACTCTGGCATCCAGTATTTGGTAGACAGTTTGGCCTGAGTTTCTCCTGCAGCAGAATAGAGACACAAATATCCACCTGACCCTGGGGGAGGGGAGGGGAGAATATAGCGATCTACGATGCCACGACTAAGTGTCTAGGCATTAGATTCAGATGGATCTGAGTTAGAAGGTCAGTTCTACCCCTCAATAGCTGTGTGACCAGAAGAAAAGTAAATTTCCAAGATCCTCGGATTCCTCCTATGTTAAATGGGAGGTAATAATACCAACTTTGTAGGAGTGTGTATTATGCACTCAGAACAGTACCTGACACTATAAAAGCCCAATAAATGGGAGTTACTATTATTATGGTAAAAATTTTATGCTAATTAATAGCATGGTATCTGGCACAGAGACACAGTCACAAAATGGCGGGTGCCCTTTCGCTCAATTTTATTAAGTTCTAACACTAATTAGAAGGGGAAAAAGATGCAGAATATTAATTATACTGACCCTGCAATAAGTAGGAGGAAAGCCTAAAACTTGGAATGAAGTAAAAATAAAGTTCAGAGCTGTTATATCACCAAAAACTGCCTTTAGACATACGATTTGTGCAAAAACATTAAAAATATGTTTCCTCCATGCCTTTTAGGGATTTGGAAGGCAATGGAATAAAATACCTTACGAATTCCACCTTTCTGTCGTGCAATTCACTCACAGTGCTGTAAGTATACAACGTAATTCAGTAAATGAGGGGAAACCCAGTAGCTTTGGAAATCGAAAGAAAATCTTGGCAAGGAATTTTAAAGTATGTTCTGTTTACAGCCTTGGTCTGAAACTGAAGTACTAGAAAATGTACACATGGATCTATTGACTTGGATGGTAGGGCCAAGCCTTCTGTTTAGCTGCCAACCATTTAAGCCTCCTTCTTTCTGAGGGCAGTCATCGTTTCTGTGCACTCTCTCTGCTGAACCTAACCCCATGGTCAACAAGGAAATGAGATAATGTATGTGAAAGTGGTTACTGCTAATGACACTTATCACTTGATGTCTCTCTCTTTAAAGAAAACAAAATTTCATGCTAAAGAGAAGAGGCTCTAATGTATTCTGATTGGCCAAAGGTTCTGCCTGGTGATTCTGATTGCTGACTGTGTTTTTTATGGGGGCAGGAAGGCAGATGGATCAGTTAATTGGCACATTTGCACTGGTAAGCTTAAAAACACAAGAATGTGGTTTTGTTTTCATCATAGTTCCCCATATATAGTAAGTACTTAGTAATGTTTGTTGCTTGGATGGGTGGTTGGAAAAGAAAAATCAGAGCACATCCATTTGTAGTAATTGAACCACTTTTCTCCAACAGACTAAGAGATAAGGCTGTTGCCAGGTTGCATAGTTATCAATCAGATTGAAGATTAGCATATTTAGTAAGAAAAGAGGCTGTCCCACATAGGAGATGCAAAGAGTTTATTCTTTGTCTCATGGATAATGAGAGAGAACACTGGAAGATAAATACCATCCACGCCTCCTATTTGCCATACGCGGGCCTCTCACTGTTGTGGCCTCTCCCGTTGTGGAGCACAGCCTCCAGACACGCAGGCTCAGTGGCCATGGCTCACGGGCCCAGCCGCTCCGCGGCATGTGGGATCCTCCCGGACCGCGGCACGAACCTGCGTCCCCTGCATCGGCAGGCAGACTCTCAACCCCTGCGCCACCAGGGAAGCCCCACGCCTCCTATTTTATAACACCATGTAGCTTTTGAATCACCTTCATACTCATTATCTCATTTGTTTACACCCCTGTAAGGTAGTTAGCTGACGACCCCCTCTTTTTTGCCGTTTGTCCTGGAGGATTCCGTTTCTAGACAGAGGAAATGTAAAATCGCTGTTCCCCACCAAATTTAAAATTTGTTTGTGGCCCAGACGGTGTTGGTTCAAGCTTTGCTCTTTTTCTGGACGACTTCTTATAAGGAATGTGCCTTACCCAAAGATCCTCTCAAAGCCTTCACAGAACTATTAACAGGGTCCACATTTGACATTGCATATGTGTACGTTGGGAAAGAAACACCTTCTAAAGTAATCAGAATCCAAAGGAAGCGCAGCTCCGTAAACCACACTCAGCACCTCAGGTTCCTTACGGGAGCATGTCCTGGAGAGAGCCTATGGATACATCCTCTGTAAGAAACTCCTGCCTGTGTTCCACACCAGAACATGCCTTGCTTTGAGACTTCAAAGGTGGCTTATTAAATTACACGCGGATCAGTGGCATCTCCCAATGAGAACTGATTACTACAGCAGACACAAATCAACAGTGCTGACTCTTACCATGTCTTACAGGTTTCTGCCTAGAAATCAAATTGATTTTGTTCCAGAGAAGACATTTTCTTCATTAAAAAATTTAGGAGAACTGTAAGTAGCGTTGTCTACTAGGAAAATATGATTTTGCTTCTTCAGGATTACAAATCTAAATGACTAGTGAGACTGCTTTTCATTGGTAGCAAATCAAAATCCTGTGGACACTCAAAACCAATTACGAAAACCAACATTATCCTAAAAGCAAATTAAAAATCAGACAGTGGGCTTACTATGGATTTAGCCTACTCTAATTCCTCTGCCCATTTTCTTTGACTGATTTCATACATATGTGTGTTTGGGAGTAAATGAGATTTCCATGGCTCCTTAAGCTCAGGGATTCTCCTCTCTAATGTCTGGAGTACAATTAATTCTCAGTACATGCTTGCTGAATGAATAAATGACTGAAATAATACTAATCAATTATAACTAAACAAAAGAATGAACATGCTTATTATCCCTTAAGATATAACTTCCAGAGCAGATGATGCAAATAGAAATGTCTAGAAAGAGGCTCATTGCAAAATATTCAGAGAGCTCATGTACATTTTTCTGTTCAAATATATGTTGTGTAAATCTAAACCTTTTGAGAATCATCTGTCTTGCTATTAATTCATCGCTACCCGCATAATGGTGTATCATTGGCATTTAAAACTGTCTGTTACATTACAAATAGTGGTGATTAGGGTAGAGAGCTCCTCTTCCTGATCTGAAGTCTAAAAAATGGAAATTAATTTCTTAATCACCTTCTCCCCCATTCTTTATACCTTGCTTTGAAATCCAGAAAGGACTGTGAAAAGTAGTTCAATAAGAGGAATTTGAAAACAATTCACAAATAATTAAGATAATTTAATCTAATGAATGAGTATCATAAACCAAATCCACAAATATTTAAGTGCCTATAATGTGTAAAGCACCGCATTAGAACTAAAATATTATCATTCTATGGCAAACAATTAAAGACAGCTCACTCAGAAGACCGCTCACTGCTTTCTCACAGGAGCATTCCTGATCAGACCTTGGAGGATGGATACAGATTTGGGTTACGGGGGTGGAATGGAGGAGTAGCCCAGGACAAACAGGAGTGTGTTTTTATACAAACTAAAGGAGACAGTGGTATGGAGTCCACATTCTGAACATTTTCCTAATCCTCTTCTTATACTACACTTAGGCAAAGCCAACCCCCTGCCCCCGCCAAAAGAAAGAGCCTAAATAAGAGACACTGCCTTTCTTCTTTTAGGACCACCAATAATTCATTCCAATCCAGATAGCACCAGTATGATAGAAGAAATTCAGAACCCAGTAGAATTAGCTTGAACAAGGCATTTACGTTTCTTAAGTTTACAAAAATGTTAGATAATTTTACTGTGCCTTTTTGACCACAAACCCCTTCTGGAGAGGAATAAGCACTTAGATGAGGCCACTCAGATCCTTTTCGCACAGAAGACTGTACTTTATTTTTCAGGGTAACACTTTGCAGGACGTTCTCCAGGTGTACAAGGTCATCGTCATCTTGTTTTGTTGTCACTCTCCCTCTGATCTGTGCACACCCGTGGCTTTCTTCTGCGCCATGACCCACTTGTGCTCCTTGCATCCGGAGCACCAGATCAGAACACCAGCTGGCAGGCTGTCTACACTTGGATGTTATGACAGTCCCTCAAAATCTATTTGTTTAAGTTAATTTGCAGATGACCCTTAACCCACAGCCAGCTTCTTCCCCTAGGCTTGCCTGTCTTGGTGGAATCTGCATTCTTTCTGGCAGCCTGGCTAGAAGACTGTTCCCTTTCCTTCTAACTCTGTTTACACTTGATGTCCTATCAGACCGTAAACCCTGCCAGTGCCTCCTTCAACCCGTATCAGCTGTCACCCGGTCCAGAGTCACAGCCTCCTGCCAGGTCTCCCTCCTCTGAATCTCTGGCATTTCATTCTTCGAACAGAATTATCATCCCATAACCCAGGGCATATTTTCCCACTGTCCTGTTTAACATTCTCCTTCCTTGTTGCCTGCTATAAAGCAGAGTCCTTGACATAATTCTCAAATGTTAACGTTCAGAAGAATCACAAGGAATGCTGGCTTTAAATGCATGTTACCAGGCTCCCTTCCAGAGATTCGGGTGTGATAGTTCTGGAGTGGCACCAGGAAAGTGCTCTTATTATAAGCATCTTCCTTGTTTCCGATGCCTGAACTGTACTCTGGGAAATACTGCCTTGGAATGCATTCATGGCCTTCCCATTTTGTCTCCAGGCTCTTTTCCAGGCTCACCTCCTCTACATCTCCCCATCCTTTCTATCCTCCACCCACGTTGGACGACTTGCTGACTCCTGGAGATGTCACTGACTTCCAAGCATCTGTTTCTCTGGTCCTGCGTAATCCTCACTTGAAAATCTGCTCTTCTTTGACTCCACCTATAAAAATCATCAAACTTTGCTCAAACGATGCCTAATTTCCCAGGCCAAGTTTGATGATTCCTTCCTCTGTTTTTCCTCTGTACTTGTGTAATAACACTTGTTTCATTCTTTTGTTTCATAATCTAGTTGTTTACTCTAACTGTAAGCTTTTTTAGAGAAAGAACTAAGTCATAGTTATTTGTCACTCCCATATATCCATCAGGAGCACCAAAAAATCAAAAATAGATAAGATCTTTGGTTTGACTCCTAGGCGATTTCACATCTGTTTCACTTTTAACATCTTTTCTGGCTCAGAGGATATTTTGGACCCTTCAAGATTCCTGATTCCTTCTTATCCTGACACATCTCTTTTTCCCATTCTGTAGGGACACTGCCCTGCAATTCTTTCTGGATTGGACAGCCCTATTATATTTAGATCTCAATTCTCAATTTCTTCTAAAAAAGAAGTACCATATAAAAGTAGACTAAAAATATGTGAACTTATCCATTCAAGATCATCTGGGCAGATGTTATGTGGTCAAAACTCTCTTAGTTGGAATGCACAATGAGTGGAGACATAGGTCTTGATCTCAGAAAGCTTCTAATGTAGTTGGATAAACAAGATATCACACACATGAACCGAATATGAATCACAGAAACAATGAATGGCTGAAGGTACAAAGAGTACCTAAAACAGAGGGAATTAATCAAAGTAGACATTGAAGCCATGTTGGGAGTGTGTTGGGGAGGGGCTGAGGGGAAATTCCAGATGGGAACTGGATGAGCAAAATGTCACCTGTCTGAAAGCGATGGAAAACATATCCATTTGGCCGACTCACATGACTTTGTTGGGTAACAAGCTATCAGGTTGGTTAAATTGGATTGTATTTTCTGTTACATCAGATGGGATGATGACAGTTGTGAGAAGTGATAACTATGTCATTTATTTCCAATGTAATGGCTTTGGGTTTTCACTGTCACCAACAGGGACCTGTCTAGCAATATGATAATGGAGCTACCACCCCACATTTTCAAAGACCTGAAGCTTCTTCAAAAACTGTAAGTCCTTCTTCCCACTGTCATCAGATTTAAATGGCAACATCTTGAGTTTCCAAAATAATAATATCCTCATGCTTCTTTCCTCCTCCCTTCTAATGGTGCAAAAGGAATCTGTCGTCCAATCCTCTTTTGTATCTCCACAAGAACCAGTTTGAAAGTCTTAAACAGCTTCAGTCTCTGTAAGTCAAGTGTAACCATATGTTGATTATAATTTTAGTGTGTGTGCTTTACCTAGGACCACATTTATTTTTAAACAGGTATTTGACACACAGGAGGGCTTTTACTTTGAGCATGCATCCTCAGACAGTTGTTAATATCATGATTACCATCAAGTATGTACCGAATGACAACAAAATCTCATTTTTTACCATTCAGTGTGTGTCAACACCATTTCTGTGTTTGAAGCTACATATAGCTCCTTCCTGAAAACAGGATTCATATGGAAAAATCTCTTACAGTTTTCACAAAGAATTAAATTTGCAATAGTTTTGTTACTAAGCAGTCGGTAAAAAAAAATAGCAGATTATATAAGACTTCTCTATTTTTTCCCTTTTTCCCTTTCTTCTTTCCTACAACAGTCTACTTATAGCAATCCTCAGAGCATGCTTTTTACTTTTCAATCAGTAAAGAAAATATTATCCCATAAATATGAACATTCAGACAATTAATATTGTTTAGTATTTTAAAATTTCAAACATACTAGATTTTAAATGGTGCCAAGAACTCTGCCAGTTGTTCGTTGAACCGCATCAGTTCCTCTCCCATGAATAGCCATTGTTGGTTAAAGTTTGGGGTTTTTTTTCCCCACAGAGTGCATATTACTTTACCTCATCCCAGCCCAAAGCCTTTCTTCATTTAATTCCAAAGACCAATCCTTAATATCGCTTTTTATTCTTGCTAAATAGTTTTCTGTTGGAAATTAATACAAGATTTAGATTCTCAATAGATATTAGTGAACATCCAATGATGAAAAAGACTTGGTTCCTGCTCTCAAGAAGCCAGAAGATGTGGACAAAATGATCTTCTCTTCACTCACTACGTACTGAATTCCGAAAGGCAAAGTATCAAGTTACACATCACGCCTTTCTGAAAAGTCAAAGTACAGCTCACCCTTCCCCCTCCCCATAACCTCAAGTCCTGAAAAGTCAAAGTAGTAACTATTTACCCCATACTTCCCTTCCTTCATTTCTTTTCTTTCTTTAATGTCTCATTTTCTTTTCTCTAAAGATTCATTTACACATTTATTTTACAAACATTTATTAGCCACCAACTTAATCATAGCACTGTCTTGGGCACTCAGTATATAGTAGCCTCTGCTCTTTTGAAAACCACAGACTATTCATCAAATAATCACATAATCCATGTAATGGTAATATTGTGATAAGTTCAGGAGAAGCTAGAGAGCAAAAGAAAGAAGAGGGGGGCACGGAATCCTTTAAGAAGGACTCCAGAGTTTCCTGCAGGAGGGGCCCTGTGATGATTCAGTGGTAGAATTGTTTCCTAAGTCTCATTTCTGACCACCAAGGTCCTCTATAAAGGACTCAGTATGCAAAGGAAAACTCAGAACCTTGTCCAGAAATCCTTATTCAGATTTGCCCAAAAGAAGCTGAGTGAGAATCAAACATCTTTCAAAATAAGCCTTTAAAAAGCAAAAGGTTTCTATCTTTTTAGATTATCCTCTTTCCGTCTATGTTTCCAGAGAACATGGCAGACTCCCTTAATTCATGCCATCCTGAAGTGTCTTCTAAGAATCCATATTTGAAGAAGCTTCTGCATAAATGAAGAGTGTTAGGGGTTATCATTGGAGCCCTGTGTGGACATTTTATGGGGTTGGAGGAATTACAGGAATTGTGCTTCCCACTGTTGTCTTAGAAAATGATTGTCCTGAATCGGAGCTCCTTTCATTATTGCTTCCATGGTTTTCTACCTTGAAGATACATAGACCAGGAAGAAATTACTGTATTTAAATCCAGATTCTGACAAAACTCAGGCTGAAAATATCAAGTCCTGTCTGAAACCCTCTAACTCATATTTCGTGCTTTATAAAATCAAACTACAGAGCCAGTTTCACAATCATACAAATCACAACTGTCATTTTTAAATCAAAGAAATGAATGAACGTGTTTTATTAGAAGGTGGTTCTGCATATGAAAGTGATAAATCAGCTCCAAGTTACCGGAGGCATAAATAGAAATGGCAGTTTTCTAAGGCAGTTTATTGTAAAATTTTCATCCTAATTTGAATTTATAACAAGATTTTAAAGCATGGTTTTTAAGCTTGACAAAGAATACAATGATTTGAAAGTTAAACCCTAAAAACATGAAACCTATTGTGCATATTTTCCAGAGACCTGGGAAGGATAGAGATTCCAAGTATAAACACACAAATGTTTCAGCCCATGAAGAATCTTTCTCACATGTATGTATGTATGAAAGAATGGGGAAAAAAGTATGGTGAAATGTTGCCGATGTTCTCTTTTAAACTGTCTGATGTGTCACTGCCATGTGGGTTTTTTTAAGTTAATTAATTTGTTTATTTATTTTGGGCTGCATTGGGTCTTTATCGCTGCACGTGGGCTTTCTCTAGTTGTGGCGAGTGGGGGCTACTCATTGTTGCGGTGGCTTCTCGTTGTGGAGCACGGACTCTAGGCGTGTAGGCATCAGTAGTTATAGCACGCGGGCTCAGTAGTTGTGGTGCACGGGCTTAGTTGCTCTGCGGCATGTGGGATCTTCCCGGACCAGGGCTCGAACCTGTGTCCCCTGCCTTGGCAGGTGGATTCTTAACCACTGCGCCACCAGGGAAGCCCCTGCAATGTGTTTTTATGCAAGAAAAGTCTTTTTATTGAGAACTTTTTAATTTTGTCACCTTTGGTCCCTGTTCAAATAGAGCTCAATATTATGATGTGCTGATATGAATGATACTTCTCTCTGGAAGCATGCTGTTTATCCAGTTGAGGCCCAATAAGAGATTAGGGCACCAGAATGCCACATATGACACAAGATGAGGTCACTGGCTAATGATACTCAGGAGACCTGGAAACATTAATTCACCTCACATGAGTGAGCAGTCAGCTACTCTAAGTTTTGAGCCCTTAAGAGGAAAGGTGCTATATAAATTCCAGGTGTTGTTTCTGTTACTGAGTGCACTGCAAAACGGAGGTAATTAATCTTTATAGTGGTTCTGATAAGTCACATTAATATATTTGGCTAAAGTGCACTGTGTAAGTTGTCTTAATATAGGAGTTTATGACATGATCATTTCTTTATCAACTGTGTAATCTAATGTGTTCATGACTTCAAAAATCAACCACTGTTATCCACAACAATAGGGAGGATTCGATGTAAGATATCAAGTTGGGATCAGCAAGGGGCTGAAATGGTTGGTGTGAAGGTGACCTTTTGGGAGAATATTTTGTTTATGTCTATGCAGTGGGTGTGATTACCCAAAGACAAGTATTTGATGTATATCCACATGGTTTTCATAACTTCTCTTTCTGTGGCTCTAGTCGATAAATATTTCATGAGGCTCTCATTTCCTTGCTGCAGGCAGAATGTGAAGTCTCCTTAGAACAGAGAAATTCAACCTTTGTAGAACTTGATGGAGAAGCTGCTGCTTTAAATATGAACCGCAGGTTGAGGTCAAGAAGGACCCAACAATTAACAGAAAATGTGTGAACTTAGTTACTTCCCTACTGAGTGACCTAGCGATTCTTCTTTCATCTTCCTTGCCCATCATTTATTGAAACACGTCCACCTGCCAACCAGTGCCCTGGTCCCAGTGGGAGGAGAGGTTGGACCACCGTAAGCTACCTGAGGGCAGGGATAGCCTTCAATATCTCTGTGTGACATACCCAGCATTAAACCATGCATCATTCATTTGCCATCTAGCAAGCATTTGTTGAGTACTTCCCTCATGCCAGGGAGAACACAGGGATGAATGGGAGAGAGAAATGTCTGCCTCACGGAGCTTCCATTTAGCTTTGGGAACCAGAAAGTAAACTAGTTAACAAATTAATCATTAAGAAATGCTGGGAAGAAAAGTATAGCAAGATAAAGGGAAGGAAGGAGGATGTAGGTAGTTCACCTACAAGTCAGAGATGTGACAGTCAGGCAGCCCTGAGTGGAAGGAGACAATGCTTCCTGGAAGATTCTTCCAGCAAGAGAGAAAAGCAAAAGCACTGCAGTGAGAAGGGGGTGAGCCTGGCTTGTTTCGAGAATTAGAAGGGAGCTGACGTGTCTGGGTGGAGTGAGCACGGACGGGAAGCGCTGAGGCGGATAGGGTAGCCAGGGGTCCAATCATGGGAGGCCTGGAAGCTGGGGCAAAGTAAAGCTTTTTTTTTTTTTTTTTCCCTGCCTCTTTTTTTTTTTCAAATTTTCTTCTACTTTATTTTTATTTTCACTTTTTTTACTGAGATATAATTGACATACAACATTATAGTTTCCTGTGTGCAACATAATGATTGAATATTTGTATATATTGCAAAATGATCACCACAGTGAGTCTAGTTAACATCCGTCACCACACATTGTTACAAATTTTTTCTTGTGATGAGAACTTTAATATCTACTCTCTTAGCTACTTTCAAATATACAAGACAGTATTATTAACTATAATCACCATGCTGTACCTTATCTTTCAAATGTTTTTAAATTGGTGTATTATATTGAACGTCAGAAGTTTTTAAAAAGTGCAGAGGATATAGTATTCATATGTTGAGAACATTGGCTTTTTAAAATAAAACAGTTAATTGCTCTTTTAATTGTATCCAATGGAATTTTTTTTACCAAAGCAATTTTATCTACATATATAAATATAAAAAATATATAAACAAACTTTCTTTAACTTGCTAGTTTAGCAGTTGACTGGGCAGATGACAAAAAGTATTAGATGAAGAGAAAAGAACTAAAAGAGGTGGTGAACGAATATAAAAATAAAATGAGTTTTATGGGAGAAAATCCTAAACATAACAGGTTTGGAGAATGGCAGTAAACCAAATGATCTCCCCAATTCCAGCCCTTCAAGATTCCACACACTTAGACCATAAACACATTGATCACAGACAGGCCTGTATTTTTCTCTGGAAATGGAAATGGTCTAAGTCCTTCCAGGCCCTATTAAGGAATCTGTGTTTAAGGTAGCTGCTTCTCCTCACTTCAATGAGACTGAATTCTAGTCTCAGGGACCTTCCCTTCCTGCCTGTATCAGGGAAAAGAAGGCTAGTTTAAGTGAATATACTTAAAACTAAGTACAAGACAGGAATGTTTTTTGTTTGTTTGTTTTTTGCGGTACACGAGCCTCTCACTGTTGTGGCCTCTCCCGTTGCGGAGCACAGGCTCCGGACGCGCAGGCTCAGCGGCCATGGCTCACGGGCCCAGCCGCTCCGCTGCGCGTGGGATTTTCCCGGACCGGGGCACGAACCCGTGTCCCCTGCATTGGCAGGCGGACTCTCAACCACTGCGCCACCAGGGAAGCCCAACAGGAATGTTTTTAGTGAGCTACTCCGTGGGTCCCTTATATCCCAAACTGAAGCCCCTGAATGTTTGCTAAAGATCAGTTTAACAATGACAATCTACTTTTTTGTAATACCCTAGACAGTCACCCAATGTGATGGGGAAAAGTAGAGTCCTGGAGATTTCGCATTCTCATGTCCTCCCCTGACTCACCTCAGACAAGCCACAGCAGATACTTATGTTCTTTAGGCTCTTCACCTTTAAAGGTGAAGAGGAAGAACTTCCTTTAAAGGAAGAACACTGCCTAGAGTAATGTAATATTTAATGAAGAACTCTGTAATTACATAATCACTACTAAACAAAAATAACCAAGCCTAGGGGCTTCCCTGGTGGCGCAGTGGTTGAGAGTCCGCCTGCCGATGCAGGGCACACGGGTTCGTGCCCCGGTCCGGGAAGATCCCACATGCCGCGGAGCGGCTGGGCCCGTGAGCCATGACTTCTGAGCCTGCGCGTCCGGAGCCTGTGCTCCGCAACGGGAGAGGCCACAACAGTGAGAGGCCCGCGTACCGCAAATAAAATAAAATAAAATAAAATAACCAAGCCTAGTGAAGCCACATACCTAACACAGCTGCAGCCCCAATAGGACTGCAACCGTCGTTTCTGTGTCATTGCTGTAAAGTGACTCTTTTTTCCCTTTGACTTTAGTTATTTCAAAAACTTTCGATACTGCTCCTATGCTTCCCATGTCCGAATATGTATGCCCTTGACTGACGGCATTTCTTCATTTGAGGACCTCTTGGCTAACAATATCCTCAGAATATTTGTCTGGGTTATAGCTTTCATAACCTGCTTTGGAAATCTTTTTGTCATTGGCATGAGATCTTTCATTAAAGCTGAAAACATGACCCATGCTACGTCCATCAAAATCCTTTGTTGTAAGTATGTTTCCTATATAAATGAATTAAGTATGTCTTCGGAGAGCTGTGCTCTAGATTATATTGGCATTCAGCAGATGGCGTTTAATATGAATTATATATGCTGGGCAGTTTTTTTAAAGTATGAAGGTACTATTGTTCTCTTTGGCTACTCTTTTCTGGATTGCGTGAATCTGCAGTGAGTTATGTCTTCAAAATGGGGTAACAGGGAGCCGATAAGTTAAGGGATGGATTATAGAGGACAGGTTGTGGGTTGCAGAACTATGTTTTGTTTAACCTTCAATTGCAATAGCATCCATGCTCCTCAAGCCCAGAAAATTATTCCTTTTATTAACTATGTTAGTAATATCTTTTACTGTTTAAAACCTAGACCCCCCCATTCCCCTGCAAATTATCTCCCCACCACCATTTTTTTCAAAATTATAAAACAAAGATGCAGTGTAGTACCTTAGAAATAGTACACCTTTTGAAGCCCATTGGCTTCTAGGCACTATTGTAGGTTTTCCAGTAGTTCATTTAATACAGGAAGAAGGAAGCAGACCTAAATCAGAAAACTAAGACGGAGATGCTGGAACTACCAACATACATTCTATGACTCTTCAATAGGTGCGGACTGCCTGATGGGTGTTTATTTGTTCTTCGTTGGCTTCTTTGATCTAAAATACCGCGGGCAGTATCAGAAGTACGCGTTGCTGTGGATGGAGAGCTTACAGTGCCGCCTCCTGGGCTTCCTGGCCATGCTGTCCACCGAGGTCTCCGTCCTCTTGCTGACGTACTTGACTTTGGAGAAGTTCCTGGCCGTCGTCTTTCCCTTCAGTAACATCCGTCCTGGAAAACGGCAGACCTCGGTCATCCTCATTGGCATCTGGATTGTGGGATTTTTAATAGCTGTGATTCCATTTTGGAAGGAGGATTATTTTGGAAACTTTTATGGAAAAAATGGAGTATGTTTCCCACTTTATTATGACCAAACAGAAGATATTGGAAGCAAAGGGTATTCTCTTGGAATTTTCCTAGGTAAATTATATTTTTCATTTCCTGGACAAACGTTATTTTTGTAGCAATACCATGGATTTCAGTAAAGCCATAGTTCTCCATTTCAGAAAGTAAATAAATATAGTCAAGACTGTTTCCTTTTTTAAAGAAAAGTCCTTGCTGTGTATTTATAGGAGGTTTTATTAAATTTTTTATTATAGAGATTTAGTGTGGAAAGCAAACACATACTGTCAGGATCTCTGAATGATCTTTTTATTATCTGTAAGACCCTTTGATTTCATGTTCATACAAAGTGGCAATGAGCTGGAGGAATTCTAGTTCACTGCCTTGTCCTGTGACGCTACCAAGTTATTTGAATTCATTTTTTTACAGTATAGATATGAGCTAAATAAATAATAATAAAATTCTTGAAACTGATTAGCAGGAGATTATCTGAATGGAAATACCAGGAAGGTTTATTACCTTTTGTAAATGCAGTTCCAAAGTCAGCAACGGAAGGGTGCTTAATAAAACTCCTTGCTTTTTAGTTTTCTTAATTCTCCCTAATTAAAGAGGGAGAATTAAGGGTTTTAGAAAAGAAAACGCTACCTTTTCTATTACAAATGAATGAGAAGTTTAGCCCTTAAAGATTAAAAAGACTTTTAAAATTGTCTAGTAGGTATCTCTCTTGCTTAAAACTAAGGCCATTCCCATGTCCCCTCTTTAACTAGGGCAGTATTATCATTTTGATTCTCCCTTCTCATTTTGTCCCCTCAACTAAGAAGTCAATAAGCTCCATCATCCTTTCGTTTTTTTTAATATTCGTTACCTTTTTTTTAAATTAATTTATTTATTTTTGGGTGTTCGTTGCTGTGCGCGGGCTTTCTCTCATTGTGGTGAGCGGGGGCTACTCTTTGTTGCGGTGCGCAGGCTTCTCATTGCGGTGGCTTCTCTTGTCGTGGAGCACAGGCTCTAGGCGCGCGGGCTCAATAGTTGTGGCTCGCGGGCTCTGGAGTACAGGCTCAGTAGTTGTGGTGCATGGGCTTAGTTGCTCTGTGGCATGTGGGATCTTCCCGGACCAGGGATTGAAGCTGTGTCCCCTGCATTGGCAAGCAGGTTCTTAACCAGTGCGCCACCAGAGAAGTCCTCATCCTTTCTTTTTCATCAAATATTTTTCCCTCAAAATACACCTTTGCCTTCTCTTTCTTCCAGTCTCTACCTACTGCTGTCACCTTTGCTTAAAGCCTTATGACCTCTGCCCTGAATTATTACATTAGCCCTCACTGGTCTTTTGGCTTCTGGGGTCTTCTCTTTCCTACTTATCTGTTCACTACCTGAGTACCAAAAGGACTGAGTATCTTCTGCTCAGAGACTTTCAGGAACTCCCTACAACCAAGGTCAATTTTAAATTAGTCACTTAAAGCCCATCACAAAATAGTCCTAACCACCCCTCCCAGCTATTCTCCATCTATTCCTTCTCTTCTTCCTTTGAAAAAGAAAACACTTTATTTGCACCATTTTAATAATACTCCTCACATAAACCCTATTTGACAGCCATTTTTTCGTGGCTATGCACACCTACAATGTTGTAAGCCATTCCTGGCATAGGTGCACTTCGTGGAAACCCTCTCTCCCTCACACACACATATGCACACACACTACTGTACATTCATTGGTTCAGACAGGATTTATTAAGCACCTCCTATAGGCCAGGCACTATTTGGGGAACTGGAGAAAAAACAGATTGGCCCCACAGATCTGCAGCCAGAAAGAAGGATGAAGACAAGGAAACACGTCCTCATGTCACAAGCTGACAGATGCCACGAAGGAGGAGTACAGGATGTTCTAGGAGCCCCAGATCTGAGGATCAGGGAAGACATCCCAGTAGAAATGAATCCAAACGGAGGCCCAGAGGATGAGGACACATTAGCCAAGTGAAGGCAGAGGTCGTGTTCCAGGAGCTAGAGACCCACAGCCAGGGAAAAGGCCCAGATAAAGGGCAAAAGAACTATCATCTATTGAGATGATCATATGGTTTTTCTCCTTCAATTTGTTAATACGGTGTATCACATTGATTGATTTGCATATACTGAAGAATCCTTGCATTCCTGGGATAAACCCCACTTGATCATGCTGTACAATCCTTTTAATGTGCTGTTGGATTCTGTTTGCTAGTATTTTGTTGAGGATTTTTGTATCTATGTTCATCAGTGATATTCGCCTGTAGTTTTCTTTCTTTGTGACATCTCTGTCTGGTTTTGGTTTCAGGGTGATGATGGCCTCGTAGAATGAGTTTGGGAGTGTACCTCCCTCTGCTATATTTTGGAAGAGTTTGAGAAGGATAGGTGACAATTCTTCTCTAAATGTTTGATAGAATTCGCCTATGAAGCCATCCGGTCCTGGGCTTTTGTTTTTTAGAAGATTTTTAATTACAGTTTCAATTTCAGTGCTTGTGATTGGTCTGTTCATATTTTCTATTTCTTCCTGGTTCAGTCTTGGAAGGTTGTGCATTTCTAAGAATTTGTCCATTTCTTCCAGGTTGCCCATTTTATTGGCATAGAGTTGCTTGTAGTAATCTCTCATGATCCTTTGTATTTCTGCAGTGTCAGTTGTTACTTCTCCTTTTCCATTTCTAATTCTATTGATTTGAGTCTTCTCCCTTTTTTCTTGATGAGTCTGGCTAATCGTTTATCAATTTTGTTTATCTTCTCAAAGAACCAGCTTTTAGTTTTACTGATCCTTGCTATCATTTCCTTCATTTCTTTTTCATTTATTTCTGATCTGATCTTTATGATTTCTTTCCTTCTGCTAACGTTGGTTTTTTTTTGTTCTTCTTTCTCTAATTGCTTTAGGTGTAAGGTTAGGTTTTTTATTTGAGATGTTTTTTGTTTCTTAAGGTAGGATTGTATTGCTATAAACTTCCCTCTTAGAACTGCTTTTGCTGCATCCCAAAGGTTTTGGGTGGTCCTGTTTTCATTGTAATTTGTTTCTAGGTATTTTTTGACTTGCTCTTTGATTTCTTCAGTGATATCTTGGTTATTTAGTAGTGTATTGTTTACCCTCCATATGTTTGTATTTTTTACAGATTTTTTCCTGTAATTGATATCTAGTCTCATAGTGTTGTGGTCAGAAAAGATACTTGGTACGATTTCAATTTTCTTAAATTTACCAAGGCTTGATTTGTGACACAAGATATGATGTCTCCTGGAGAACGTTCCATGAGCACTTGAGAAGAAGGTGTATTCTGTTGGTTTTGGATGGAATGTCCTATAAATATCAATTAAGTCCATCTTTTCTAATGTATCATTTAAAGCTTGTATTTCCTTATTTATATTCATTTTGGATGATCTGTTCATTGGTTAAAGTGGGGTGTTAAAGTCCCCTACTATGAATGTGTTACTGTCGATTTCCCCTTTTATGGCTGTTAGTATTTGCCTTATGTATTGAGGTGCTCCTATGTTGGGTGCATAAATATTTACAATTGTTATATCTTCTTCTTGGATCGATCCCTTGATCATTAGGTAGTGTCCTTCTTTGTCTTTTCTAATAGTTTTTATTTTAAAGTCTATTTTGTCTGATATGAGAATTGCTACTCCAGCTTTCTTCTGATTTCCATTTGCATGGAATACCTTTTTCCATCCCCTCACTTTCAGTCTGTATGTGTCCCTAGGTCTGAAGTGGGTCTCTTGTAGACAGCATATATATGGCTCTTGTTTTTGTATCCATTCAGCTAGTCTGTGTCTTTTCATGGGAGCATTTAATCCATTTACATTTAAGATAATTATCAATATGTATGTTCCTATTACCATTTTCTTAATTGTTTTGGGTTTGTTATTGTAGGTCGTTTCCTTCTCCTGTGGTTCCTGCCTAGAGAAGTTCCTTTAGCATTTGTTGTAAAGCTGGTTTGGTGGTGCTGAATTCTCTTAGCTTTTGCTTGTCTGTAAAGGTTTTAATTTCTCCATCAAATCTGAATGAGATCCTTGCTGGGTAGAGTAATCTTGGTTGTAGGTTTTTCTCCTTCATCACTTTAAATATGTCCTGCCAGTCCCTTCTGGCTTGCAGAGTTTCTGCTGAAAGATCAACTGTTAACCTTATGGGGATTCCCTTGTGTGTTATTTGTTGTTTTTCCCTTGCTGCTTTTAATATTTTTTCTTTGTATTTAGTTTTTGATAGGTTGATTAATATGTGTCTTGGCATTTCTCCTTGGATTTATCAGGTATGGGACTCTCTGTGCTTCCTGGACTTGATTAACTATTTCCTTTCCCATATTAGGGAAATTTTCAACTATTATCTCTTCAGATATTTTCTCAGTACCTTTCTTTTTCTCTTCTTCTTCTGGGACCCCGATAATTCGAATGTTGGTGCATTTAATGTTGTCCCAGAGGTCTCTGAGACTGTCCTCAGTTCTTTTCATTCTTTTTTCTTTATTCTGCTCTGCAGTAGTTATTTCCACTATTTTATCTTCCAGGTCCATTATCCATTCTTCTGCCTCAGTTATTCTGCTATTGATCCCTTCTAGAGAATTTTAAATTTCATTTATTGTGTTGTTCATCATTGTCTGTTTGTTCTTTATTTCTTCTAGGTCCTTGTTAACTGTTTCTTGCATTTTGTCCATTCTATTACCAAGATTTCGGATCACCCTTACTATCATTATTCTGAATTCTTTTTCAGGTAGACTGGCTATTTCCTCTTCATTTGTTAGGTCTGGTGGGTTTCTGCCTTGCTCCTTCATCTGCTGTGTGTTTCTCTGTCTTTTCATTTTGCTTATCTTACTGTGTTTGGGGTCTCCTTTTCACAGGCTGCAGGTTCGTAGTTCCCATTGTTTTTGGTGTCTGTCCCCAGTGGCTAAGGTTGGTTCAGTGGGTTGTGTAGGCTTTCTGGTGGAGGGGACTTGTGCCTGTGTTCTGGTGGATGAGGCTGGATCTTGTCTTTCTGGTGGGAAGGTCCATGTCTGGTGGTGTGTTTTGGGGTGTCTGTGGCCTTATTATGATTTTAGGCAGCCTCTCTGCTAATGGATGGGGTTGTGTTCCTGTCTTGCTAGTTGTTTGACATCGGGTATCCAGCACTGTAGCTTGCTAGTCATTGAGTGAAGCTGGGTCTTGGCATTGAGATGGAGATCTCTGGGATATTTTCACCGTTTGATATTACGTGTAGCTGGGAGGTCTCTTGTGGACCAGTGTCCTGAACTTGGCTCTCCCACCTCAGAGGCACAGCCCTGACGCCTGGCTGGAGCACCAAGAGCCTGTCCTCCACACGGCTCAGAATAAAAGGGAGAAAAAATAGAAAGCAATAGAGAAAGAAGATAAAATAAAGTAAAATAATATAAAATAAAGTTATTAAAAGAAAAAATAATTATTAAGAAAAAAAAATTTTTAAGTAATAAAAAGAAAACACACACACAAAAAACGGACAGACAGAACCCTAGGACAAATGGTAAAAGCAAAGCTATAAAGACAAAATCACACACAGAAGCATACACATACACACTCACAAAAAGAGAAAAAGGAAAAAATATATATATATATATCTTTGCTCCCAAAGTCCACCTCCTCAATTTGGGATGATTCGTTGTCTATTCAGGTATTCCACCGATGCAGGTACATCAAGTTGATTGTGGAGGTTTAATCCGCTGCTCCTGAGGCTGCTGGGAGAGATTTCCCTTTCTCTTCTTTGTTCACACAGCTCCCAGGGGCTCAGGTTTGGATTTGGCCCCGTCCCTGCCTGCAGGTCACCTGAGGGCATCTGTTCCCTGCTCAGACGGGACGGGGTTAAAGGAGCAGCTGATTCGGGGGCTCTGGCTCACTCAGGCCGGGGGGAGGGAGGGGTATGGATGCGGGGCGAGCCTGCGGCGGCAGAGGCCGGCGAGACGTTGCACCAGCCTGAGGCACGCCATGCGTTCTCCCGGGGAAGTTGTCCCTGGGTCATGGGACCCTGGCAGTGGCGGGTTGCACAGGCTCCCAGGAGGGGAGGTGTGGAGAGTGACCTGTGCTTGCACACATGATTCTTGGGGGCTGCAGCAGCAGCCTTAGTGTCTCATGCCCGTCTCTGGGGTCTGCGCTGAAGCCGCGGCTCGCTCCCGTCTCTGGAGCTCGTTTAGGCAGTGCTCTGAATCCCGTCTCCTCGCGCACCCCGACACAATGGCCTCTTGCCTCTTCGGCAGGTCCAGGCTTTGTCCCAGACTCCCTCCCAGCTAGCCGTGGTGCACTAGCCCCCTTCAGGCTGTGTTCACGTCGCCAACCCCAGTCCTCTCCCTGCGATCTGACCTCCAAAGCCCGAGCCTCAGCTCTCAGCCCTGCCCGCGCCGTCAGGTGAGCAGACAAGCCTCTCGGGCTGGTGAGTGCTGGTCGGCCCCGATCCTCTGTGCGGGAATGTCTCCACTTTGCCCTCCGCACCCCTCTTGCTATGCTCTCCTCCGCGGCTCCGAAGCTTCCCCCCTCTGCCTCCCGCAGTCTCCACCCCCGAAGGGGCTTCCTAGTGTGTGGAAACCTTTCCTCCTTCACGGCTCCCTCCCACTGGTGCAGGTCCCGTCCCTATTCTTTTGTCTCTGTTTTTTCCTTTTTCTTTTGCCCTACCCAGGTACGTGGGGGAGTTTCTTGCCTTTTGGGAGGTCTGAGGTCTTCTGCCAGCGTTCAGTAGGTGTTCTGTAGGAGTTGTTCCACGTGTAGATGTATTTCTGCTGTATCTGTGGGGAGGAAGGTGATCTCCGCGTCTTACTCTTCAGCCATCTTGAAGCTCCTCCCTTATTTTATTCTTAACTAAACTTTTTGACAATAGGCCTGAGATAAATTAATTTTGTGAAATTCTATTTATATGAATATATAATGAGATTCCATGGAATATGAAATCTTTTGGATAAAAACAATGGAACACCTTGAATTTGTAGAATTTTTCCCTAGACTTCACCAGTCTTACATACAGTCTAATCAGATGAACATTTTTTAAATAACTTTGAAATTATATGGAAATTTTATGTTCACTATAAGGAATAAGATGATCAGTTTTAGGATTTTTATGATAGCAAGAATATAACAGAGCAACAAAGAAGTCAGCATTATACGATAATGATAAGTGAGAATCTTCTGAACATATTTGACCCTAAAAGAGTAATTTATGTAGTTGAATTTTTAGTTTTTCTGTTATTCCTTGTTTTTCTAAAACAAGTCTCAAAGGTTCTGAATTTTAGTTTAGATTACTGTGGGCAATCTGAAGAAAAAATAAAAATGTATTTTAGTCCTATGTGTTATTTTTTGAAAACCAAAAATCATAAAAAGTAATGTTTCTGAGGCTGTTGTCTTCTTGATATTCCAAGGATATCTTTTTCATATTTATAAGTTAAAGGGATAGGGGCGTATTGATTTCTTGAGCTGTGCATGTGATTACAGTAATCCCTTAAGGTTTGAATTTGCAGAGAACTAAAAATGAAATAGCTGTTTTCCTGCTTTAAAAAAGCTAAAATTTACCTCATGATATACGTAGATCTGAATTTCAAAGTCTACAATTCTTGGAAAAGTGTTTATGTATTTAAAATATCTTTTTGATCTGACAAACCCAGTTTTTTTAACTTGTTCCAGTTTACAGCCTTGGATTCAGGGTTTTAGCTGATTTACCACTGGGCTTATAACAAGAATGCTTCCTGGAAGTACAGGGGAGGGGAAGAGGCACCATATTGAACATCTAAGTAGCACAGTATTTCTACTGTTGATTTATACACCTGAGATGTTAAGAGGTGTGCTTTTCCCAACAGGTGTGAATTTGCTGGCTTTTCTCATCATTGTGTTTTCCTATACTATTATGTTCTGTTCCATTCAAAAAACTGCCTTGCAGACTTCAGAAGTGAGGAATAACACTGGAAGAGAGGCGGCCGTCGCAAACCGTTTCTTTTTTATAGTGTTCTCTGATGCCATCTGCTGGATTCCTGTATTTGTAATTAAAATCCTTTCCCTCTTCCGGGTGGAAATACCAGGTCAGTCCCTTCTGTTATTCCCAAGTACGTTGTGCTTTCTTATGCCCTTTGTGTGACGAGGCGAGAATACAGTCTGTCACATATAGTAAGTTCTCCATAAATACCTACAACTTGAATACAAAGGTTTAGGATTTCCTAAGTGTTTTATAATCAGTATTCTAAGATAGGAGCCGAGTAATGGTGCAACCCAGACAAGAATAACAAAAACACAGGAGACAGAGGAAAACTAAGTCTTAGTGTCTTGCTTCCACTTGGCCTACGTAGTGATGCTTCACCAAGAGTACCTAAAACAACACAAAATATACATGTCCAGGTTCCACCCTGGGCCTCTGAATTTAGTCTGTAGGGGCCAAGGCCTCTACGTGGGTGTTTTGTGATTCTAAGGTGCACACCCCTGATTAAGAACCGCCGGTCTATTTCATGGCCCTAGCCACGTGGTTGTCACACTGTGCCCTGTGGAGGTCTAATGTTCCATGAACGTGCCTATCTAAAAGGCCACACCCCTACTTCAACCAGAGAAAATCACCTTTCATTAGTTAGGATTTTGCTTGAAGGCCTTTCTGGGACCTAGAAATTGTAGCCATCCTAGGGTCCACCCAGGGCTTTTGCCCAGCCCTCAGGGAAACAAACTTTGGGATCATCTTCAACTCACTTTTTCAGCCTATTGCAAATCTATTTGGAGTGTTCCTCCAGGGCAGGAATTGTCTTCTTCATCTTGGTAGAAGATGTTTTCAGGATTTGTACCAGAGGAACATCTTTAACAGTCATCTTATTTTATTCTTAACTAAACTTTCTGACAATAGGCCTAAGATAAATCGATTTTGTGAAATTCTATTTGTATGACTTTATCATGAGATTCCATGGAATATGAAATCTTTTGGATAAAAACAAAAGAAGTGTCGAGCATGGTGTTGACACATCAGAAGCCCTTATAAAAGAGTGATGAATGTACAAGTAACAAACACCTGCAACTATTTATGTCCCTCTGCCTTGCCAAATGCCTCACTGCAAAATGACATACAACATTTGCAGCATCCCCTTAACCTATGAGCTTAGTCCCACAACAAGGTTTTCTGATAGCAGGGGTAGTAATCATTATTGTTGGAGAGAGTCTAAGACATTTTAGATCATGATATGGAACTAGAACAGGAAAAAAAAACATGAAAATGTTGTTGGGCCACACATTGGTCTTTCTCTACATTTTATAGTTCAGTCCTTTGAGGTTCGTCTTGAATACCTCAGTGCACCTAGGAGAGAAGTCTTTACCACACTTGACTAAGCCCCTGCTCGCTTGCCCAACTCCCCATGGTGTTGTAGAAATTGCTACATTCATGGACCTAAATGGCCACTGTCCCCACCCTCCAAGAACTCTGGGGTCTGCTCCATCATGGTAGGTCACTGAGAGTACATGGGTTCAGCCCCAAAGATAAGCTGGCTTCAGCCCTCCCATTTCAGGACTTACCTGCTAACCTTACATCAGTGAGTCATCCTGAGACAAACAGGAAGTCTCATTCCTGATCACAACCTCCTTTCGGGACACAACAGACAAAAAACAACTGACTGTTTTTCTTCAGTCACAAACTGTTCATATCTAATTTTTTTTTTTAATTAAGGACAGATAATATAGTAATATAAAACTTCATTTAATAAATCTAAGGTATGCTAAATACAAACGTATTTCTTCCGTATTCTTTCCAGTTAAAAAGAAATAAGGAAAAGAAAGAGAAGACGGGGTGGAAAAGAGGAAAGGCAAACATAGAAAAAGGAGAAGGGAGAGATCAAAGGGAAGGAGGAAAGGGCAGATAAAGTCAGAGAAGAAGTGGAAAAGTAAACGGGAGGGAGAACAGACGGGATGTAGGGAACAGAGCAGGGCTAAGAGAAGAACAAGCAACAGTGTCTGAAGGATAAGAAATTTACAGGATGGGGAGGGAAGGAGGGGGTCACAGAGGAGAGGGGGAGAGGAAGGATGCTAGGCTTATGTCCAGCTCTCACCTGAGATGGCAGTTCTCAGACTTTTGAAGATGGGGGAGGAGACAGCAGAGTGTGGTGGGACTGGAGAACCCCAGGTTCTGAAAATGGTTGTCCGCAGAGCCGGCCCAGCTCACTGACTTCAGTCATGTAAGTTATCGTCAGCCCCTTTCACAGATAAGGCAGTTGAGGTCTGGGGAGCTTAGGGGATTTGCCCACAGGCACACAGCTAAGAAGTGTGTAACCCTGGGAGCAGGCTCTGTTTAAGGGAGAAAATAGATTTCATCCTAACCAAGCAACTGATGTACCGTCGGCCCTCCGTAGCCCTGCGTTCCAAATCCATGCATTCAACCAACTGCAGACGGAAAATATTGGAAACAAATTTCCAGAGAGTTCCAAAAAGCAAAACTTTAATTTGCCTTGTGCTGGCAAATAGCATTTACATTGTATTTACAACTCTTTACGTGGCTGTACCTTGTATTAGGTGAAGTAATCTAGAGATGATGTAAAGTATACGGGGGATGTGCATAGGTTATATGCAAATACTATGCCATTTTATTTACGGACTTGAGAACCTGTGGATTTCGGTGTCTGTGGAGCTCCTGGAACCACTTCCATGGTGGATACTGAGGGACAACTGAATTCAGAAAGGACACTGCCATCCAAAATTTCTCCTCACTTTTTCTGGCATATTTCCCTTAATATTCTATTAACCTTTGTAAGCCTTCACACAGAAGGAATTCGTTGAGTTCGGAGCTATATTCTTTTTTGCTCTTCCAATCTTCTGACTGCACTCTGAATATAGCAGCGGGGATATGAGGGAAGGGCAGGAAGACCTTCAGGACTGAAATTCAGACCAAGGTCAGAGCTGACTCTGGACCAGAACCTTCTAGTTCTGGACACTGTCCTATTGATTATGAATTATTTCCTCATTTTCTTATTTTACTATAAGAAAGGGCAATGAAAACAAGAAAAATACATTATGTATCAATTTATAGTGTATGAAGTGTTTTCACATATCTCCTCCCACGTTGTTTCGTAACAACGTGCGAAGTCGTTTCTGAAACTCAGAAAAGTCGGTGGTAGGACCTTGAATTCGTAGCTCCCGTGCTCTTCCAGCAGAGAGCTTTTCCATGAGGTGAGAGAGGACGTAAACGAGCCATGTAGCCGTCTCAAAAGTAGCTTTGACTATAAAATGTTACGTGTCTTGTGTCTATGAAAACCTCAGCTTTCTTTCACACTTCGTTTCCTTCTCAGAAACAATCACTTCCTGGGTCGTCATTTTTTTCCTCCCAGTAAACAGTGCCTTGAACCCAATCCTCTACACTCTCACAACCAGCTTTTTCAAAGACAAGTTGAAACAGCTGCTGCACAAACATCAGAGGAAATCGATTTTCAGAACTAAAAAAAAAAGTTTGTCTACATCCATCGTGTGGGCCGATGACTCGTCTTCAGTGAAACTTGGGGTTTTGAACAAAATAAACCTCGAGGAGAATATAGTGAAACCAGCTTCCTAGTACTGGTTTTGGAGCACTGGACTTTCAATGGACTACCTAAAAAAGCACAGCATTTGGAAGATGACATCTGCAGTCCTTTTCATCTTTACCAACGGCGACCCTTTCTGCACAGACAGCACGGCAGGATGATGTCAGGCCCTGCATTCCGGTGGCAGCTGTACTGTTTATCAGCCGGGCTGAGAACTGTACCTGAGAGTTCTCCTCACCGACATGCCTGAAATGCACAAGTGAAGTCATAAAGAGTAGGCTGATAAGCAGTTGTTCTCTAGCTCGTCAACGCGGCCAACCTACCAGCGGATGCCCACACGTTGGCGCTGCGTGGTCTGTTTTTAAACTGAATTGTGCTGTCCATAAAATAAAAACAGTCACGACATCTAACGCTAGCGTGGCGGGAATAGCATAAGCCTAACATCTCTCTCCTTGCTTTTTCAACGTCAAGTGAAATCATCAGCATCCTGCTGAACTGATAGCGAAGGATTTCCGAGATGTCCACCCACCTCAAGTCCTGCCCTATGGAGGCCCGTGGATTAGCGGCTCTGAAAGCAGAACTTCATACAAGGTTCGAAGTCGAACATATGACCAGAGAGGCACGCTGACCATTTGCCTAGTACCATTCACCTTTTCAGCTTGTATTTAATGTGAGAAGAACTGAGCTCTCAAAATATTTCTCTTAAGGTTGCCCATGCCATAAAGGAAAATTGGGCACTCCACCTGCCAAAAACTACATTTTAATATGTTTTAAAGTATAATTTCTTAAGAGCGGTATCCCTATTGCTGGCAAGTTCTGCCATCATAGAACACACAGATAAGAAGGGTTAAGGGGGATTTAAGAACACTGGACTCAGATCAATTCCTGTTGTTTTCAACCAAAAGGCTGGTAAGTTTGGATTTGTTTTTTGAAAAAAGTAGTTGTGAAGTCCTGGACATGTTTTTATATGGAAAGTTTATATGTCAAAAAAAAAAAAGAATCAGGTAAATAAAATTATATTTTGCATTTGTCTATACATTATTTTAAATTCAATAAAGACCACAGATAGGGCTTATTGACTGTTACCCATGTTTTTCTTGGTAGAGAATATAACTAGGAAACAAACACAGCACCGCAGTTAACAAGACACCTCTTTACACTTTTCTTTCTCTTCCCCCCTCTTTCAAAGCATGAAGCAGTAACTTAATTTCTTTACTCTTCACTTCATTCTGAGTTCCTTTAATGAGATGAAATGTAAGCAGCTGACTAAGAACTCCACATCACCTCCTACTGCATATTAAATGAGATGCCCTTTTATCCAGTAGCATCCAGGAAAGAAAGAATCCCAGAGTTTCTGCATCACAGCTGTGTCGGTAATTTACCTGTCAGTATCTAATATTGACTAAAACCATCATGGGAGTTCCTTTATTTTGATCAAGTGAGATATTTCTTACATCAGGGAAATCTTTTCACTCTTATTAGAAATAATGTCCCTACCCATTGACTAGGCCACGCTTTTGCCTTATAGTTTCAAAATTTCCTCCGTCTTATCTCCTCACTATGATTAGTTGCTTCCCAACTTGTCTGTTTTTTTAAATGTCCTTTGCCCGTCCTTGAACATCACATGATTTATTTCTAATATATTTCCCAACGTCAAAAGCATAAATAAGGACTAGACCCCGAGCGTAGGGTATCTCAATCTTAGCACAAATGTGTCTCCCAGTTTCCCACTCTCGAGCCTCAGGCATGGGCCGGGAGGCAAGGATCTGGGAGCGGTGTTTGTGAATGTCTGCGCTCTTACTGTTGAGCTTTGGACATGAGAAGCACAAGGTCAGATGCACCGGGGAATTTGGCAGCACAGTTCACGGAAAAATGGAAGCTCTATGTTGGTCAGCAGCATGACAAATAGTATAAAATTGAATTCTAATGGCTTAGTGATTTACAGTCTTATTCTATACTGCTATATAAATAGAAAACCATCAGAAATACGTTTGATTTTAGCTAATGATAGTGTTTTATCTGGGCTGAGTGAAGTCTTTTGTGTTGGGTCAGACTTGTTTTCTAAACCCAGTATTTCTATGTGGTTGTGAAAATACCACCTCTGTTCGTGAGCCATTTTCCATGACAAGATAAACATCAATTAAATGTCACTCCAGAGTTTAAGAGGCCACAGACTGTGCCATCTCTGAGTAGGAGAGGGTGAGGGCAAATTACCTGATCCACATCCTGTTATGCCTTTGTGTATAACGTATCTTGTCTTGAAAAGAAAAAGATATTCTAAAAACTCAATATGGAACCTCAGACATCAGTGCAAAGAGAGGCTTAGTGGTTTATCTGTACTAGACATAGCCAAGCTTTTCTACATCACTTTGGTTTATTCTTAAGTTTTATATCTAATTAAAGTTAAACTAGTTTATGCCAGTTACAGTTGCTGAAATAGCTTCTTGATGGTCAGGTGCTTTAAGTGAAATTAGGCATATCTGAGCTTTTGTATAAATAGTAGTATCACCTTCCCCCAATCCCATCTTGCACCCCAATTCTGCGGCTTCATCTACCTGGTCTCTATAAAATCAAGGAGCCACAGAAGCAGACCCATCTCCCCAGTGTTTGTCTCCTAAGGATGACTCGGTTGCCAGATCAAATTAGCATTTGGTGATTTGCTACCTATCTACTCATGCCACATTTTCAAGATTTTTATCTCACCCCAGGTGATTCTTCACTCTGCTTTCCCATCCTCAAGTTCATAAGCAGTGCAGAAATCCAGAGAATGCACATGTTAGAGATGAGAAATGGTAAGGACTTCACATCAATCATATCCACCCTATCGTTTGATAACTACTCCAAGGGAGTCTGAAGGAAATGTATCTGCCAAAATTAACAAGAAATACATGTAAGACATATTTCCTTTTAGTTTTTGCAGTATAACGTAAACGGGCATATGGTTCTATTTAATAAATAGACTTAGGCAACTTTACTCAAGAAACAAAACATTGAACATAAGTATTTGTGTCTTATTTCCTTATTCTGGTAGATAAGAGAGAATGATTACAAAGATCTCTCTCTGTGTATCTATTTATATATTTATCTGTTTATGTATGTTTCTGTTTATATGTCAGTTGTCTGACATCTTGTTTATGAAAGACAGAAGATGTATATTTAATAATGATAATGTTTATCTCTGACCAGGAAAATGAAATGAAATTAGATGATTCTCCTTTTAAATGGCTTTTCAGTGGGAGATCTCAAAGTCCTTGAGAAATACTTCCCAAAGCCCTGAAAGCTAGTTGAAACCTATTACTCCATGTATTTCATTACACTGGTCTTCAGGATATTTCTCTACATGACACGTACGGGAGAACCAAATTACAAATGAAGAAATAGAGGACAAAAAGGCCAAGTGACAAAATTGCAGATCCAGAGTGGGGATCTTCTGCTGTCTGAACAGCCTGGTCCCAGTCCATAGTGACACCTCCTACCCCCAGGACCTGAAGAAACTCATAACAATTTTGAGTTATAAACTCATAACTACTTTATACAGAAGAAATTATTTCTGGACTATCTGGGAGCTAGTAAAACGTTCACTTGTTTAGTGATTGACTTCATAGTGTGAGGGTGTCTGCTTCAGTATAGGTTTTGTAATGAAAGCTGTATACTTTCTTGCTAAGACCACACACATTTAATACAAGGAAATACGCTGTCAAAAGTGAGGGTGCTGGTGACGTAGTTCAAGGTCAGCCATCAACTACTTCCAAGACCTCAGACAAATATCTTTAAATCTCTATCATTCTCTATAACTGACTTTCCTTAAGATTATATCACGTAAACTGACGTCTTGGCCCGTTTCTGGGAAGATCTATTATGTGGATTAAAACACTTGCTGAAGGTTGATATGGATTTAAAATGCAAAAGTTTACATAAAGTTCAAAGATCATTCAATTCTCAATTTCCCTTTTCTCAGGAAGAATCAATGCACAGAGCCACCAATGTTCAGAAATCCACTGAAAGTGGATTTCCTTCCAGGAGGCTTCTATTCTGGAAAAAATTCTGAAGCAATGCCTCAGACATTGAAGCTTTTCTAGGACACAGGCACTTACAACAATACAGCAGTAAGTACAACTTAAAAATTAGGTGGCCTATTGCTAGCAAAATCCAGGAATGCAGACATCAGCATAATTAACAAGCAAACATCTTAACTACAAATCAGACTGATCTCTTCACTTAAGTGTAAAAATAGGTCTACTATCACCTGCATTAGCCTCTTAAACAGACATAGATGCACAGGGATGTCCAGCACTTATGACTGGGTATACTCCTGGGAAAAATGTTGTTAGGATAAAGAGACAATGACATACCTGATTTCCCCGTGGAACCAGCATAGAACATGTGGTTCTTGACCCAGGATTCAGTTCCACCTCCAACTTTGCCCCATCATCTGTAAACTCCCTCCCCGTGTCACCAGCCTCTCCCTCCCTCTGCTGGCTCTTTCTCCTCAGCTCACAATGCTACAATTCTCACCGCAAAGAAGACAAGCCCACCATCCTGCACCCTCCTTTAGCATCTGTATTATTCTCACCTTCTCTTTATAGCTAAACATTTTGAAAGAATAGTACATTCTTGGTCATCAGCATCTCACCTCCCATGACTTCCACCCTCACCACTGCACTGAGCTGCTCTCATGAAGATTGAACCACTATGTTGTACACACAAAACTAATGTAATGTTATGTCAATTACACTTCAATAAAAATAAATAACTTCTTTTCATTGAAGTATAGTTGATTTACAATGTTTCAGGTGTACTAGAGTCTCTGGCTCTTCCATCACTTCCTGTTCAGGAAGACGCATCTGGCCACCGGAGGGTGAGAGCGGAGGAGGGGTAGTAGAATCTGGCCTCTCCAGCAGCTACTGAAGAGGCCAGGGCATGTAATCTGAAAGTGCAGGGTGATTTACTCCCCTCTGAATGAACTTTGTCCATAAGAGAGAGAAGAGAAAAGATCCATTTTGGATCTTTGGATCCTCCATGTTTGGATCCAAATGGATCCAACAGATCCATTTCCACTTGTCCTGCTCCAGGGAACTGTTCCTAGGAATACGTTCCCCTAAAGCCTATCCAGAGACGCCTCACGTGGCCGAGTGGGTCCACCTGCCCAGCTGCTCGTCTTGGCTTGTTCTGAAGCTGTGGCATTTGCACAGACCTTGCATTTGCTCCCTGTCCTTCTCTGCCTCACATTCTGCTTCTCTCAGCCTCACTGCTCTAGGATTGGCTTCCTCATAAAGCACTAGCTCTTAAACCTTGCCTCAGGCTCTGATCTTTCTAAGGGATCCAGGCTAAGACATCCCACAAACCAGCAATTCAACTTGCAGGTGTTCACCCTAGAGAAATCGAAGCACATGGGCACAAAGAGATGAATACAAAGATGTTCAGTGCTACAATGTTTGTTCAATATTTGTATTAGCACAAAAGCAGAGGCAATCTAACTGTCCTGCAGTAGGAGTATGGGTAAACTATGGCTTACTAATTAAAACAATCCATTATCATACAACAGTTAAAGTGATCTCATGTATCAAAATAGAGAAATGTCAAGAACGTAATATTGAGTGAAACAAAGTTATAAAATATGGAGTACACTGTATTATTTACACAAAATTTTAAAACACAAAACAGTATATCCCTTATGTATCTTATACATGGGAATGATATTCTGCAATTTTAAGAAAGGATTTACCTCTGGGAAAGAGAGAAAAAAAATTTAATCTGTCTTTAACAATTGTTCTAAAAAAAGAAAAAAAAGACCTAAAGCAAATATCACTAATGTGATTATCTGTTTAATTTTGCCAGTGTATATATTGTTAGCAGTTATATTGGGTTGGCCAAAAAGTTTGTTCAGGTTTTCCATAGCATTTTATGGAAAACCCGAACGAACTTTTTGGCCAACCCAATATTAGTTCATAAACTTTTTTGTGGTTCCACCATCTTTTAGAATTAAAATTTCAATGACTCAAGCCCTCATCCTGCATATCATAACGTTAGAACGTCCAAAAGTCTCTTCAAGCGAGGTTTCTTTGAATTTTCAGGGGATTTACAATTGGCTAAATCGGTTCCTGTTCTGTGAGCACTTTCCTTCTCCCCTGATCCCCAGCTCTGGGCCTCCTCTAGCCTCAACTGTCTGGACCATGGGCCTCAGTCCTCCCTCGATATGGTGCTGCCACCAACACACTCACAGAGCAGAGGGATACTGGAGGGAGGGCTGTGTTATCCCTCAACTCCGTGTACCATTAACAGACTTACAGTTGAGGGTAATGAAGACAGATTACAGTTCAGTTAAAAAAAAAAAAAAAAAAAACCACAAAACTTAAATGTGTTCTAAAAGGTCATTCAGTCATTTCCCTCTCTACATTTAGGCCCACGCTGTCTCCATCTTCTGGGGCTTTTCTGTTACACACACACACACACACACACACACACACACACACACACACACACACACACACACACACACACACACACACACACACACACACACACACACACACACACACACACACACACACACACACACACACACACACACACACACACACACACACACACACACACACACACACACACACACACACACACACCCCACAAATTCTGTTAATCCCTTCTTCAGAATAGTTTTGTTTTTCACCCCTGCCCCAGACTGACTTTCAAGCCTACCCTTGCTTATCCAAAATCTGAATCCACATCGTCAAACAACGGGCCTTCTATTTAGGATCTCTGCCCTTTGGCTGCACAAAACAGAAGGAAAACCTTTGAAATTACAGGCTTTCCTTTCGCATGAACAAATTTTATGAAAGATAGCTTCCCCCTGCAAGTCTTTCTCAAAACAGAAGGAAAACAGTATGAAAATTCACTTTACGTCTGTCCAGAATAAATCTGCAAGGGTGGGGAATCTCCCCCAACGCCCCACCACAGTTTACCCAACTCAGCACCCCTACGCATATATACAAGTGCTAAAAGCCCTGAAATCTAGGTCTATTTAGTATAGGGGCAAATAATTCCGTACACCTTAGTTGATCCTGAAGAAATATCTGCATTATGATCCAGTATTAGAATTACTGTCCGTGAGGATGATGCCTTAGATGTGCATAGCCTTCCACAGTTTACAAGGAACTTTTATATAGAACACAATCTGTAAAGAAATACGTAAGGAGACGCAAATAATTTTTAGCAGAACTGAAACTAAAATCCAGTTCTCTCGACACAATAAAATTCTTTCCACTCTACCAAGCTGTATCTAAACTTATGTCACCTAGAAAAGATTAGATTAGTATGAAAGGATTAGATTAGATAGAAAGGATAAGGTGAAAAGAAAGATTAGATAGAAAGGATAAGGTGAAAAGAAATCTAAAAGACTTCAGAAGAATTCATTTCAAAGTTTAAGCTTTGGTGGACAAATGGTTGTCTAGAACAGTGCCTAATGCGTAGTAGGTGCTCAAGAATTCGTTGAATGAATGAATGAAATGTGTATGTCCCTGGCTGCCTGAAATCACTATTTAGTTATCCAGAATAACCCAAGGATTTTAGATGTTTGAAATGGTGATATCCAGATGGAGGGAGATGTGTTTATATGTATGGAGATATATATATATCTCCAGAAATTCCCCATCTCTATTACTCTCTTCCTTGCCTACATCCTTTGTCTTCAAAGCCACATTAGAAAGTATAGATCATTAATATATAAGAAAACATACCCAGGGGTATAAAAACCATACCTAGAAGAAGACACTGAGATTCAGATAAGATTTTTTCACAACTTCATTACCTACTGAATAGAGTACCCTTTGTGTAATCTTTGGTGAAATCAGACTTTCTTAAAGGAGAGAACATATGTGACTTCCTCCCTTCTTCCTGGTGCTGATGGTGAATGTGGCCGTGCAGAGCACAGAGGTAAAGTAAAACCCTTGACTTTGATTCACGAGAAGGGGAAAATTTGCTCAGAGAATGGGACGCATCAGAGAACAGACCTCGGTCCCACTCTTGCCCAGTGGCTGAGCAAACAGCAGAGTTTTATTTGGCAGAATTTGCTTCAGAGAGTTAAGAGAAGAGAGAAGGGGTCCATAGAGGAAGAGTGAGGGTCGGGTTTTAAACCCCTGTGCAAATAGTGCAGTCAGGTTGAAGCACCCTGGAGAATTTAGAACCCTAGCCAAAGTGGAATCAATATCTATCTAGCAAAAATGCCAGAATGTTATTAAGTCACCTGCAAAGCATATGAAGGAGAGAAAAGAGGTCTCTTTCTGCACCAAAAGACAGCAATCCCTGAATAGGTTCATGGTCTATCACCATGAGAAGCTTAAAGAACACCGCCAAATAATGAACTTGTATGATTGTATTGAATAAAAAATTTGCTAAAGGATTCAAACATCTTGTGATAAGTGAACGTGAATCAAAAGTAACTGCAATTATGAATCAGCAGATATTGAGGATTCAATTTAAGAGTTAAAAAGACATATGGGAACATATGTATATGTATAACTGATTCACTTTGTTATAAAGCAGAAACTAACACACCATTGTAAAGCAATTATACTCCAATAAAGACGTTAAAAAAAAAAAAGATTTGGGAAGAGTCTCTAGCCGAGGAGATAACGTCTTCCCTGGGGGTGGATTAAGGAAGTAAAATATAGCATTCCCCGACTTCCAGAGTGGCTGAATGGCTTCCACCGCCAGATCTCCTCTCCATGTCAATAAACCCCAGCTCACTGCTGGGGCTCAACAGCCTCACTCCCAGGCGACAGTGCTGCTGGAAAAGCCACAAACTGGTGATTTGTTTTCTTTTCTTTTTAACAATGTAATTAGTATTGCACAAACTAAACTATGGCAACACTGAAAGAAACATAAAAAAATGAAAATCACCCATAATCCCCTCACTTTAATACATGATTTTCATTTATTTATTTTCTATTATGTTAATAGATACGTTTTCCCTCATTGCAAACCCAGCATATATACAATTACATGGTGCTATTTTTCTTTTGCAAGAGTGTAAAAATTTTTCATGTTCCCCAGTTTTCATAATTGTTATTTTTTCTGTATTGAGATTCAGTGATTTTCCATTGAAGTATTAATCCTAATTGATTTAACCACTTCCCTGCTGTGAAGCATTTTGGTTCTTTCCAACTTTGTTCATTCATTCGGAAAGCATGAAGTGTCTTTTATGTGCCAAACACTATACTAAACATTAGACGTGTAAATAGTCCCTGCTCTTGACAAATTCAGGGGAAAAGAGATGTGGTCACTGAAGGGGGGACCTGGAACCAAACTGCCAGGATCCAGAGCTCCCCGTGGCGTTGGTCTTGCATCCGAGCTCACTTCTCCCTCTGCCTAATCTTCTTCCTCCCTCTCCTTTCCACAGGGGTTGATCCCGAGAGTACACCCTCATAAGCCCCCTGAACACTAGGCTGTCTCAGAGTCTGCCTTCTGAATACACCAACCTGTGAAACACCATAAAAGAAAGATGAGCTTTTCAAACCCTTGGGTAGAAATGGAACATAAATCTCACACCAGGGATCAAAAGACCTAGTTCAAGTCCCAGATCAGCCACAGAGAGGCAGTGTGATCTTGAACAAGCCTCTTACTGTCTTGAACCTCAAATGTTTCTAAGAGAAGAATAATCCCTCCCCATCTATCTTACAGGGTTATGGCATGAGGATTTAATAAGATGTGTCTTGGGAAAACGCTACAGAGTGTAAGATGCTGGGTAATTTGTTATTCAGTAGATTCTGGAGTTGTTCTTTTCTTTGTCTGTTAAGTTCATCCTTCTCAGCATTAAACCATTCAGATTGCTCTAGAAAAATATTTCCCTGGGTTATTCTCATAGGTGGCTGGAACGAACTCTCTAAGGCTCATAAAGAGATTTAAAAGATCAAGAACACTGAGAGAATATCAAAGCACTCTGCATATTTACAACAAACATTCCTACATAAAATATTTTATGACTACACACCCAGATCCCAGGCTACATGAAGCCCTGTAGTCTTGGGTATAAATGAACTAAGACGTAAGAGAGTCTGAGGCAGACACAGGACCAGATATAAAGAAGATTATGTGGCCCCAGTCCTGTTAATGATAGGAAATTATAGTATAATGATTTTATGGGGAGGGAGGTCTATTGCTAATATGTCAGCCCTTCCTGTCTAGAGAACTTTGTAAGCACGCCTTGGTTCATTTTTCTTTCTGTTGTTGAAATTTCTTCATAATAATTAGGAGTCTCATCAGAGAGGTGGTAGCTCGACTGGAAATCAGAAGAGTGATGGACATTTCGATTTTCGGTGGAAGGAAAGACTGGTAATGCAGAGACTGGACATAGTGGGGATGGCAGCTCTTCAGTGCACGGCGTCACTGGGAGCCTCTCCCATTGAGAAGGTGTGACCACCGTGTCACAACTTCTCTTCCTCTGACCTATGCCAAGTCGGTAAGACATAGCAGCCAGTGAACCGCAGCCACTGCAAACACTCCGTCTATGTATCCAGCTATCTATCTACCATCTATCTACCTATCTAATCTGTCAATCGTCTATCTATATCTTACTTATCTATCTATGTATCATCTATCTATCATCTCTATCTCTTTTTTTGAGAGAGAAAGTCTCAGATTAGTGTAACAATTCACTGACCTGTAAATTGTTATAAAAGAAAAATTAGGGGGGTTATAATGAGGGTCTTAGCCTCTGTCCACCTTCAGCAACCTTCAGAGATCTTTGATTTCCTCATCTCGATTCAATGAAAAACACAATATTAATTCAAAGTTAAAGCATTTTCCCTTTGCTAAGGGCAGCAATCTTTCTCTTAGCCCTTCTCCAGCACTAATGAGGAGAAAGCAAATCCCATTCAAAAAGCCCACTGTAGAAAGTGGAGCTGCTCTGTCAACATCAGCAAACAAGAGTGAACAAATTATCCTTAATTTTCCCCCCCAAAATTAATAAATAATTAATAGAGAAAGTGGGAGTTCATTTGACAGTAAACAGAATAAGATCCAGGCTAAACAAAGAAAAACGAAAAAAGCAGAGTTGGTTTAAGTGTCTCTTCTCTTCCCCTCTCTGTTTATGTCACTTTTCTCTCTCCCTTAGGGTCTGCCAACCTTTGTACAGCTTTTTTCCCCTTGCAATCCCTTGCCCTCCCAAACTCCTCACCCTAATTTGGCTGTCCATGACTCAGTGTCTTTATTTACCTCCACTCCCCAACCCAAGGCATGCACTCCTTCCCCACTCATAACCCCATTAGTCAATGGGTCTTATGCCCTCAGGTTTTAAGGGCTAACTAGCTAGTCCGGAGGCTAACATAGATTACAGAAAGAGGCTGGGTAGGGAGGGGCTACTCCCAGATAACATATAGCAAATACATGTTAATAATAACTTCCTAAAGACAAGTGGTCCACGGGAACCATTTTCCCCATTAGAGATTCCAATGGTGGACATTTCAGACTTGACAGCTAAGGAGGACCCAGCTCCGGCTGGCTGGGGGGAGCGAAGAGAACTGCAGCTGGAATGACCACTTTCACCCCAATCTGAGGAGGTTCCTCCCAGCGCTAACCTCTTGATATAGAGGCCCTCTACCTGCTAGTTTCCTTCCTTCAAAGTTCTGGGAACGTCGATACCATCTTGCCGAGAGCCTTTTTTGACTCCCTGGATTCCCTTCAGTCTGGTAGTATACCTTGGCTTCAGAACAAGGAGGACTGAACTGTCAATGATGATCTCCTCTGATCTGGCAATTCTGAAGCATAAACGTGCCGAAATGAGACAATTAGAGGAGCAGTGCCTTATGCGTGAGCACTATTGTGTATTAACGTGCTGAGTGCCCCCCAAAAGATAGGTAGTAGGTACCCAAACCCACTCGCGGTATTTTAACCTGCATGTTTTAAAAAATCGTGAAGCTTTAAAACTCCCCCAGCATATGCAACAGAATCATTCTGCGTTTCCTGAGGTAGTAGCTGTGTGAAGAGTGATATTGCCAAGGGGGTTTGATCAGCGGTGACATCAGACAGCAGTTTCCTGTGAGAAGCCCGGCTGCCATTTAGACGAGGCAGGGAAGAGCGGAAACCAAGCAAAGACGGCTCTAAGGGAGGAGATGACGGGGGACAAGTGGAGAAGCTGTACGGTCAGCAGTAAAGCCCCGCAGACGGATGACGAGCCCAGCAAATGCCTCCTACTAACACGTACCCGCTGCTCATCTACTGAAGAGTGAACACCAACATGGCAAACCTTTCCTTCTGTTCTCATGAATTGGCAAATATAAGGCCCACATCACTAATGTTGCTCCGAAGTCCTGACTATCCAAAATGACTAAAAACAAGTCATTCACTCATTCAGTGAAATGAATGGAGTGGAAAAATGGGGGATAGGGATGGGGCAGACAGATTTCACCACCTTCCACATATTCCAGCATGATTTTTATGTCTGCCATCCAGACACATGGATGTAACACATGTATGCAGTTGAAAGAGATATTTTTTCCTCTTAACATATTAGGGTAGCTGTGCTTCACATGATTCATGTACAGGTATAAGATTTAAATCTGGTCAGTTTCGCTTTTTTTTGTTTGTTTGTGGCCTTTTAGCAGCCTCTGTTTTCCCCACCCTCCCCACCCCAAGGCAACCACTTTTCTACTCTTTGTTTCTATGAGTTTGACATTTTAAAAAGAAATTTATTTATTTATTTGTGTGTTTGTTTATTTATTTTATTTACTTATTTGTTTATTTCAGAGTCCACATATAAGTGATACCATACGGCATTTGTCTTTCTCTGTCTGGCTTATTTCATGTAGCATAATGCCCTCCAGGTTCATCCATGTTGTCACAAATGGACCATTTCCTTCTTTGTTGTGTCTGAATAATATTTGATTGTATATACAGATCTTCCTCGACTTACGATAGGGTTATGGCCCATAAACCCATCGTATGTTGAAAATATCGTAAATTGAAAATGTATTTAATACCCCTAACCCACGGAACAACATAGCTTAGCCCAGCCTACCTTCAACATGCTCAGAACACAACATTAGCCTACAGTTGGGCAAAATCATCTAACACAAAGCCTATTTTATAGAATAGGTGACAATATAACAAAGTGTTGAATATCTCATGCCATGTATTGGATTCTGTATTGAAAGTGAAAAACAGAATGGTTGTTATGGGTACAGAATGGTTGTAGATGTATCAGCTGCTCACCCTTGTGAGCCTCTGGTTGACTGGGAGCTGCGGCTCACTGTCGCTGCCCAGAATCACACAAGAGAGTATCATACCACCTACCACTAGCCCAGGAAAAGATCTAAATTCAAAATTCAAAGTGCAGGGACTTCCCTGGTGGCACAGTGGTTAAGAATCTCCCTGCCAATGCAGGGGACACAGGTGTGACCCCTGGTCCAGGAAGATCCCACATGCCGCGAAGCAACTAAGCCCATGCGCCACAACTACTGAGCCTGCGCTCTAGAGCCCGTGAGCCACAACTATTGAGCCTGCGCCACAACTACTGAAGCCCATGCACCTAGAGCCCGTGCTCTGCAACAAGAGAAGCCACCGCAATGAGAAGCCCGTGCACCGCAACGAAGAGTAGCCCCTGCTTGCCGCAACTAGAGAAAGCCCACGCACAGCAACGAAGACCCAACACAGCCAAAAAAAAAACCATTCAAAATGCAGTTTCTACAGAATGCATATCACTTTTGCACCATCATAAAGTCAAAAAATCGTAATTCAAACCATCATAAGTTGGGGACCATCTGTACATATACCACACCTTCTTTATCCATTCACGTGTTGATGGACACTTAACGTTGTTTCCATATCTTGGCTATTGTGAATAATGTTGCTATGAACATGAAAGTGCAGATATCTCTCTGATATTCTGTTTTCATTTACTCTGGATATATACCCAGAAGTGGGATTGCTGGATCATATGGTAATTCTATTTTTAGTTTTTTGAGGAACCTCCAAACTGCTTTCCTTAGAGGCTAAACCAATTTCCACTCCCACCAACAGTGCACAAGGGTTCCCTTTTCTCCACATCCTCACCAACACTTGTTATCTCTTGTCTTTTTGATAATAGTCATTGTAACAAGTGTGAGGTAATATCTGATTGTAGTTTTGATTTGCATTTCCCTGATGATTAAGGATGTGAGTACCTTTCCATGTACCTATTGATCATTTATATGTCTTCTTTGGAAAAATATGTATTCAGTTCCTCTGCCCATTTTTAAATTGAATTGTTTGATTTTTTGCTACTGAGTTGTGTGAGTTCTTAATATATTTTAGATATTAACCCCTTAGCAGATGTATGAGTTGCAAATATTTTCTTCCATTCCGTAGGTTGTATTTTCTTTCATTTTGTTGATGGTTTCTTTTGCTGTGTAGATGCTTTTTAGTTTGATGTAGTCCCACTTGTTTTTTGTTTTTTTTTTTTTTTTGCTTTTGGTGCTTTTGCTTTTGGTGTCAAATCTTAAAAACATCATTGCTAAGACCAGTGTCAAGGAGCTTACTCCCTATGTTTTTTTTGTAGGTCAATTCTGTCAACTTTGGACAATTTTGTTATAATGAAACTTTATTCCTGAAGGATTTGTTCATTGAGTTGTCACTGTATAAAGAAAACCACATTAAAATGCAAGACTTAGAAAAAAAAAACTTAAGTCTTTGCAAAATCAGAGTGCTCCTCACTTTTGCTTAATATCAGATTGTCACAATTAATAATCATCAGCTGCAAGAAAGAAATAATTTATTTTTTCATAGTCTTGACTAAAGATTTAGTTTTCATAAGGTGGAGAACCAGTTGTATGATTTTGGGGGGGGATTGAAGAGTTTATTCAGTTATGTCTCAAGGCAATTACATAACTGTTTATTTTGGTTAGCATAATATTTTGTTGCACTATTAATTTATACCATCAAATTGTATGATTTTTAGTAATTTTTTTCCCTTAGGGTCTGAGTAATTGTTTTCCAATTAAGGAACAACATTAAAAAAAAGAACCTTTGAGAGAAAAATTCAACTGTGTCAGTGTCCCTAATGGATTCTAGAAAATAAACCAGATTGTTGACTTGGTCTTCCTCTCCTAATAACTGACCCAGAAAAGAAGTTTAATTTCTTAGAATGTAAAGTAGGACTATTTCCTTTGATATTTCTATTAATCAAATATCTTAAATCCAGATTTATAATGGGCATATACATCTGGCATTAAATTGTTTTTAAAATGAAGTACATTATTTCTCTGACCCAACAGCTGTTACTGAATACTATAGAGATGTCTGAGATTGCGTTTGTAAGTACAACTCTAATGGTTTCTGAAATATGATTTAAAAATCAATACCTAAAAGTATTTTAAATGCATACTTGGGCATTATTCATCCTGGAGGCATGCACATCTCATTTTCTAGAAAAATCAAAGGCATACTTTGTAAAAATGAAAACAACATTTTCAATACTGTCTGTAGGATTTGATTGTGCAGGGCCAATACTTATATTTAACCAACTTGGGGGATGAACTAAACGATGAAAGAATATTAAACTTGAACAGTTTAGACATAGATTTTCTACAGCTAAAACTCTGTGCCTTAGTCATATGGAGCTACCACAACCACTGACAAAGAAATGAATAAAGTAAAAATTAACTATAAGTTTCTTTTATCTTAATATTTCTTTTAAAATATAGGGAAAAGAGCAGTTATATTATTCGTGAGTTCAATATAATTATCCACTGATTTTTTTTTTTTTTTTTTTTTTTTGCAGTACGTGGGCCTCTCATTGCCGCGGCCTCTCCCGTTGCGGAGCACAGGCTCGGGACGCCCAGGCCCAGAGGCCATGGCTCACGGGCCCAGCCGCTCCGCGGCATGCGGGATCCTCCCGGACCGGGGCACGAGCGCGTGTCGCCTGCATCGGCAGGCGGACTCTCAACCACTGCGCCACCAGGGAAGCCCTATCCACTGATTATATAATGCTTAATTCATTTTCCTAAGGTATGTTTGGAGAAACAAGTAACAACAGTATTGTAGGGATTACATCAATGAAGAGCAATCACTAAATAATAAAGCAACAACATTTATAACAAATATAATATTTTTGTTAGGGTTTTAAAGTCCCTAGGAATTTTTGAATATTGAAAGAGCAAATAGATATAAATACATTTCGCTTTAGATGAGGTTTGCAATTTTTCTTTCCATGATTAATTTTAGGGAAATTAAGACACATTTTTATGGAAAAAAGTTTACTCTGTAATTACATATTACTTCAAGATTTTAAAATTCATGCTCTGATATATAAATAGATTATAATCAAACTAATTAATACTACATTAATCTGGTTCATAACATCAGGTTACAGTTGATTCAACACTCATTACAGTTCATCTTTATTTTCTAGTTGAATTTAAAAATGATTTTTTTCTGAGCAAAGAGAGGTATTAAGAATTTCATTTTTATTTATAATAATTGTTCAACATTTCTAAATTCATCAAAATTATATATTTTGTTGATTCTTTGCCACTTCAAAGTCTATAACTTGGGTAAATTTTCAGCACATGCCTGAAAATTACACATTTGCAATTCATTGTGCTTTTAGTCAGCAGTGATTAGTGAATTCAAATTGGAACTCTAACTATAGAATACTTAGAGCCTCTTCATACCGTGGTAGGTACTGGTTTGAAAAGATAATTGTAGAAATACATCTGTTAGAAACATATAGTCTTGGGGGAAAAATTAATGAAATACATAAATATTTCACAAGAAATTCACAAGGTTTGATATCTGTAGGCAAACCCGATGCTGCCACCACCAAACCACACCTGGCCCACGGAGTGGCAGAGAATGGGCTGTGTGCAAGAGAGAGCCTGAGAACAGTTCTGCAGATGGTGCTGAGAAAAACCTGGGTGCACGTATGTACAATCTTTCAACCTCCACATCCCAGCTCAGGTGGGAATCTCCCTCCCCTTGTCCATGCACATCCCTCAAGCTGCAATTTACCCTTCTGTCTTCAAGGTGGCTGTGAGTTTAGTTTAATCTGATTTCACTTCAATAAATTGTTAAGGGAGACGAATGCTATTGGAGCTTTTCACACTCCGCACACGGGTAGAGCTGGAACTGCCCTGATTTTCACTTCTCCAAGGCCCTTGCTGCTGGCCAGTCTCCATCTAAGCCCCCCAGGCTTCCTAGTGCACAAGCGTCCATCTGAATTTTGAATCATGCTGAGGGCTGTGGGTGCAGAGTACAAGGCCTCAGGAACCAACCCAAAGCTGAAAACACTGCAGTTGCTACTTGTATAGAATATAACATATACATGGTTCTTCCAGTAGCCACGTGTCTTTTAACCTGATAAAAGCACAGAAGTGCTAGCTGGAAATGAGAACTGAATCTGCAAAACTAGCTTAGATCATTCAAATCTGCCTGACTCCAAACCAGTCCTGGGACAGCCCTGCATCTCTTCCACCCACCACCAAAGTTGGAGCTCCTCTAGTTTCATTTCATAACTAGAATGGCATCCTTCAAAAGAAGTAAAGTAATTGTTATCATGTTAAGTGGTCAAGACAACCTGGCAATAGGAGTTTTTAAAAGTAATCAAAAAGAGAGAGTTAAGAAATACAAAAGGATAATTTGAGTTCATTTTTGAGAGAAGTTTAGCTACATCAAAAAAATGCTTCAAGTCAATTATTTAAAAGAAATGATTTCAGTGTCAGTCTGCTTTAAACACGTGCATCTGTTGGGTTTTGTTTTATTTTATTATCATTTGAAGGTAAGTAGAACTGCAGACATCAGCTTCTCTGAATAATCACTATGAAGTCTTCCAAAAGAAAGGCAAGGGCTATAACCCTTGTCTAAATTTTTGGATGTCTTCCCAGTTAAATGTCAAAACAGTAGCTTCCTTTGGGATAACTATTCTTCTTTATTGTACTGAAGAGCCTTTTAAGTGGTTTACTCTGAATAATTGCATAGCATGCTTGACTTTACTTTCACATAATATGAAAATTTTTATTTTCTCATTCTCTAGGAAACAGCCAAGTTACTTCAAGCCTGTTTCTTTTCTCTCTTAAATACAAAGCTATTTTTCTGGAAGTGGAGGTGGGGGACCTGTAATATGCAAAGTCAGAGAACGTATAATCAGTGTAGATGAACAGAAACGTGTATCCCCTCCACACTTCATCCACACCCAGTCAGCTTGCTTCCTTCTGAAACCATGTACATATTCACACCCCGGGACTTTCCAGGTGCTGTTTACTCCTGCTCTGCCCTCCCCCCTCATTCTCAGACTACTGTTCCTCACTCATCTTTCACTGTCAGCTCAAAATCCATCTCCATCATGATGCCTTTTCCCCTGATCATCCAGACGGGATGATGTGTTCTTTTCTCAGCTAGGGAATGGGTCCCCACTGTTAACTTTTTAGAGTATACAATTTCAGCATTAGTTTTGATTTAAAAAAAAAAAAACTTCACAATTTTCACATTTACACTACTTACAAAATTGTTCTTTTTCATGGGGCTACCAACGTTTGCAGTCACTGTCTGCTGGTATCCTTCCTATCCTGAAATTTTGTCATAAAGTACGTTGATTCTCCTAGAACGGCAAGGGACCCCAGGCTAGCTGACTGGAAACACCAGGATCTGGTAGATGGCTCAGCAGGGGGACGTTCTGGCTCCTCCTCTCTACCTTTGATTGTCTTTTCATCTATAGAAGCAGGTCCCGTAAATATCTCAAGGGGCAGTAGCTGTTCACTGTCCGAATAGCTCTCTGCCAAGTGACCTGGAAAGGAGGAAGCCTGCTTGAGAAGCCTGTGGAGCCATGGCTGGGGACAGTGGACGGCTGACAGCAGCTGAACCCCTCCAATGACACCACTTGCCTCTTCCCGAGGACTGTTTCCCACACGTTGTTATGTGTGGTCCAATTAAGTTGGTCCTTTCGCACAAATCATTGTTTTTCTAAATATATTAGGAAAACTGTCATGTTCATCTGCTTTTACTGTGATCAGTAAAGAACACTTACTTAGGGATCGATCTGTCTGGGGCTGATGATATTTGATAACATTCACAAAGTAGCTTGCTTATTTTCACTATCTCATTTCTTCCAGTACATCATAACTCCTCGGGGAGGGACAACATTTGCTCCTGCAGGAGGAATGGCTCCAGCCTTCTCATTGGTTCTCCCCTGCCTAAGGACTCCAGGGAGATCAGCACTCCCCCATTCTTCTGGATTCCTTAGATTTTTGCACAGAAATTTATGGAAAAGAGAATTGTAATGCTGCAGTGTTAATTAGATATTACAATCTTGTGAAGGATAAAAATGAGACGAAAAGGATGACCTGAAAAAGAAAAGAAGCAAGGAAGGTTTAGAAAAGATTTCGAAGATCTTTAAAACTACTAGGAAATTATCTCCTCAGAGTGAAAAAATTTCTATAATAAGTATTAAAATTATTCTGCTGTCAAGTACTTAGCTTAATTACTGTTAAAATATTAAAATTGTGCTTCCGTAGATTGAGACTAACTTTTAAATTTCAGGCATTTAGATTTAGGGTTCAAATCACAGCTTATTAAAGTGTGGGATGTGATTCTCTAATGTTCTTACAACTATGTCCCGAAACTCCAGAGTGTACACACTATATGGGCCAATTAATTTCCAAACTTCATAATGTATGTCAGCACTGTAAACAATTAGTAACAACAACAAAAAGATGATACCCTTTTTGATGGTAAATCATACTGAACATTTAACAGACATTCACTGAGGGCCTATTGGGTCCCAGGCACTCTCAGTACCTGGATGGAGTTGGGGAAGGGGGTGAGGAAGTGGACAGGGTAAGGATAGATGGGGGATGCAGGTGGGGGGGAAGGGAAGTAAGGAAATTAACAAAGCACAGTACCCACTTTCAAAGGTGTTCATCATCCCACGAGAGTTGAGAGAAAAGGTGGAGGAAAAGAAAAATGCTGTTGGGGACTTCCCTGGTGGCGCAGTGGTTAAGGATCCGCCTGCCGATGCAGGGGACATGGGTTCGAGCCCTGGTCCGGGAAGAGCCCACATGCTGTGGAACAACTAAGCCCGTGCGCCACAACTAATGAGCCTGCGTTCTAGAGCCCGCGAGCCACAGCTACTGAGCCCACGTGCCACAACTACTGAAGCCCGCACGCCTAGAGTCCGTGCTCTGCAACAAGAGAAGCCACTGCAATAAGCCCGCAAACCGCAACGAAGAGTAGCCCCTGCTCGCCGCAACTAAAGAAAGACCACGCGCAGCAATAAGGACCCAACACAGCCAAAAATAAAAAATACATAAAATTTAAAAAAAAAGTTTTCTCAGAGCCAGGAAATGAGTTCTGTCTCAGCTCCATCAGTTCGAAACCATACGGCCTTAAGTGCTTCCCTCACCTCTCCACTTTCAGGAGAGAATGCAAGAAAGCCCTTCGTGTACTAAAAAGGTAGAAACAAAGGCCAGCTAATGGATACTACTATGCCCCTCAGAGACGATGAAACTGGGCTTAGATTAAGACCACCAAAATCACACACTACAGGAGGGATAAGAAAGACCCAGAGGAATTCAAATTTTCACTTCCTGATTAGGCTGCCCCTCTTGAACTGAGCTCTAATCCACGGCGATAGTTTGTCCTGTGAGTAACTGTCCAGCTTCACTTCCTGCCACACCTCCCAGACAGGGCCACATCAGACATTGCTAAAAGACAGCACAACACCAGCCCCTCACACCTGTGCCAAGGTCCTGCCTTAGGTCTTAGTACCCTGAACCTGGCACTGTCTTACCTCCTTGGAGTAACACCTTATTGTATTATAACAACTGTCCCCTTAACAGTCTGGCAACTCTTTGAAGACAGAGGTCATGTATTATCAATCTGTGTACCCCTGTCAGAGTACCTGATAAAGATACGTGGTTTATTGAACGAGTGGATGGGTGCGTGCATATAAGCCATTTCTGCCCACAAAGAACAGAATCGTGACGTACGTGACGTACTCCAACTATGTGCTTACGTGTGTCTCCCTAAAGCACTACAACTCTCAATATGGTTTTATAACAGCTTTACTGAGATGTAATTCACATACAGGTATCCTCAGTTTTTTCAAAAGTTTGCCATATACCACTTTGCTTTTACGACAAACCTACATTAGTAACCATTTTCGCTAACTGAAGGAAATCCAAAGAGGGTTTTGTGTAAAACCCTCTTTGTGCTTTTATGTAAAAGGCAAAAAGCAAACATAGTATTTGTCATTTGATCTGCAACAAGCTCTTATGGAGGCAGCAGCAACCTGGGCAAGGAGAGTGGCCCTGCCAAGGTCCTCCTCCGGGAACTACACTCAGCATCGCAGCATCAATCTGCCATAGTTTTGAACTGTGTCTGTGAGCATCTGTGCTTTATCTCCATTTATTTTGTGCATGCGTTAGCAAGATGTGCCCCAAGGTAATTGATTCTGTGCTTTATGCCGTTTTGGCTTATGAAAGGCTTCATAGGAACACTCTACTTTGGGTAGCAGGGAAAACCTGTACCACAATTTCACTTAAGGTGTACAATGCAGTGGTTTTTAGTATATTCAGAATTGTGCATCCATCACCACTAACAAATTGAGGAACAGTCTCATCACCCCCAAAGAAACCCCAACCTATTAGCAGTCACTCCCCATCCCCCCTTCCCCGCCCCCTAGCAACCACTAATCTACTTTCTGTCTCTATGGATTCTTAATTTCTTGTTACACTGTGTACATAGCTCAGTTATTAGGACGCATCTCTGCATGACTGAGAAATAAAAGCTGAAGCAGCTTCGATTTAATACAGAAGTACAAAATCAATCTCCTTGCTCCGTGACCTTGGGTAAGTTGTTGAACTGGATTTAATCTCCACATAAAATGAAGTTTGGACGGTGTGTGAGGGCACCTTCAGGTTAAAAAAAAAAAAAGCAGAAACAAAACAAAAAAACCCTCTGTCTATAATTCCGAGACTCCACCCTAGGTAGCCTTTTCTGGGCGCCCAGCCCGGGACCCCACCCTTCGCTGCGCCCCTGGAAGGAACTGGCTGCCGCGCGCGCCCCCAGCGCGGGAGGGGCGCGGCGATGGGGGCGGAGCCAGCGACTCCGCAGCCAATCCGGGCGGCGGCGCGTCCCGGGGGCCGCGGCTCGCCCGGCGCGCAGGGGGCGGGGCTCCGCTTGACAGTGGCGGTCGCCGGGCAGCTGAGCCGGGGCGCAGCGAGCACAGCGCGGAGCAGGGAGCTCGAGCGGCGCAGGCGGCGGCGGCGGCGGCGGGTCCCAGCCCGCTCCGGCTCTTGGCGCAGCGGAGTAGCCTCCCGCGGCGGCGGCGGCGGCGGCGGCGGCGGCGGCAGCGGCGGCGTTCGGGCGATGCTGCGGGTCTCCTTGGGTGTCGGTGTCCTGACCTCTTCCTAAAGGTACTCGGCTGGGCTCGCCCCGTCGCCTCGGGCGTCGCAGCGCCGGGAAGTGGCTTTGCAAAGCCCTGGGCTACAGCGGGCGGGCGGTGGGCTGGGGCGCGGGCTGGGCGGGACTGGGCGGGGCTGCGCTGTCTGGGCCGCTTTCCCTGCGAGGAAGAGGGTGGCGGCTGAGGGAAGCGGGCTGGAGGAGGAGGGCTGTCTCCGGGCAGCAGCTGGTGGCTTTGCCATCCTCCATCCTCCTGCCCCCATGTGGTTTGAAAGAGGTTTTGTTCCAGGAGAAAGTTTGATGCTGAGACGAGAGGAGCCGGACTCGGGGGTCCCTGAGGCGCGCCCCATTAGAGAGAGACAGGTCACCCTGGCCAGGGACGCCCGTGACCTGAATGTAGGCATGCAGGAACGCAGGCCACTTTTTGGCCCGAGCAGCATTCCAGACGCAGGCTCTTCCCTGAGGACATTCCTCTGCGGGAATCCCCCTGGGGGAGGGGACTTTCCGGAGACTGGGCACTCAGAGCGGCCGTACTGTGGCTTTTGCCGTAGGTAGTTGTCTCCCTTACCTTCTAATTAAAGGTCCCTAAACAATGTGTCCAAGGTACCGATGATTCTTCTGTCAAATCTTGAATATTTTCTTGATGCTACATGTTTTCCCAGAGTGCTGGGGTGGAGCACGTGAAAGAGAGTAGCAGTTGTGGCCCAGCTCTTAGGGTGAGAGGTGGGAAGAAAGAATACAGGACCCACGTACCAACTTGAAGATGGGAGAAAGTTTTGACCTTCAAAAAAAGATGGATTAGGTGTGGATGATTTGCTTTACAAAACTTCCTCGAATGCAGAGAGATAAAGTTAGTGTTGAGTTTCACACATGATTGTAGAAACACATCTGTCATAAAGTAGCTCAGAGTAGAGGTGGACATGTGGATGTCCTATAGACTTGAAATGAGCAGATCTCAACGAGTGAGTGTTGAATTCTGTTTAATTCTAATCAGTCTGATACCTTTCTGATCACATGTGTGGATTCTCACAGGTACTTTCTTTTTTTGTATAAAAATTTGTTTATTTTATTTATTTTTATTTTTGGCTGCATTGGGTCTTAGTTGCTGCGCGCGGGCTTTCGCTAGTTGTGGCGAGTGGGGGCTACTCTTCGTTGCAGTGCGCGGGCTTCTCGTTGCGGTGGCTTCTCTTGTCGTGGAGCACGGGCTCTAGGCGCGCAGGCTTCAGTAGTTGTGGCACTCGGGCTCAGTAGTTGTGGCTCGCGGGCTCTAGAGTGCAGGCTCAGTAGTTGTGACACACGGGCTTAGTTGCTCCGCGGCATGTGGGATCTTCCCAGACCAGGGCTCAAACCCGTGTCCCCTGCATTGGCAGGCGGATTCTTAACCATTGCACCACCAGGGAAGCCCAGGGTACTTTATTTCTTATCAAAAATATTCATACCATAAGACAACTTGATAATGCCAACTTTTGTACCCTGGAGACACCCTTAGCCAAGGACATCAACCCCTTGCTCAGGTCCATGTGATTTATCCCCATGCCAGGTCCCATCACTTCTGTGAGAACATTTACATATTAAAGGGAAGGAAACCTCCTTGGCCAATGGTGACACAGTACATCGAGCACATACTACGTACCAGATATAGTACTAAGTATTTTATATATAACTTTAATTCTCACAGTCACCCTGACGAGTTATTACTACTTCCCCTATTTTAAGGTTTAAAGAGTTTTGCAATTTTCCCAAGATTACTTGTCAAATGATAGTGGTGGGATTTGACCCTGGATGTGTGTGACTCCCTGCCCATGCTCTTTTCCACTATCCTATGCTGTCTCCCAGCCCCTCTTGAGAGAGCGTTGCCCATGTTATGATATAGCAGGAAATCCAGATATGGCAACATGTACTGCATCTCCCAGCCTCCTAGATCAGACTCCTTCGTAGAGTATCTTCTCCCTCTGGGAACCCACCACTGTGTGCCTGTGCCCCGCAGGTATTCCCTCCACCCAAGGGTGACATCTGGGACTCCGTAGACTCTTCCCGCCACACCCGCAATCCCCAGGATGGAAATCAGATGGAAATCTCCAGACATACAAACTCCTTGCCCTTCCAGATAACTTGGTTCCAAGTGTTTCCATCACTGGCACTTAAGGAGCAGTCTGTCCCCTCTCAGCCGTTCAAGTCTATTTTAAGTGTGCACGTATGAGTGCCCCCCACCAGCTGGCAGCAGCATATCCCCTGCAGCGCTCACACTGGCACACTCATCCTCCTGTACCAGCTGTCAGAGAATTCCTGACACAGCCCTGTCTACTTGCAACGAAAGACTGAAACAAGGTCACTGGGGAAGGTGGTGTGAGTCCAGAGAATCCCTGGATTCTCCTCTACTGACCAGAAAGGAAATTCACTGAGGACCCTAGGAGCAGGAAGCAGGCCTTCTCCAGAGTGCAAAATGCCATTTGTGTGGTGTAGCCTGTTGTCAGCACTGTTGAAGATACGTATTCACCATATAGAAATGCTTTTGCCAGTTATACTGGTGATGGATGTGGCCACACACCTATTTCTGATTTGATTACTCACTTTTACACTGAGGCAGTTGTCACTTGGCTGAAGGGTATGGAAACCTTGTGTCACAGTTGTGACAGTAAGCTTGAAGCTGTGCCTAAAAAAATTTATTATTATAATCTACAACCACTGTTTTATCATTTCTCTTCCCAAGCGGGGTGTGTATGTGTGTGTACTCTCTCCCTTTGTATAGTCTTCAACTCTCTCTGGTTGCAAAATGATGCAGTACTAAGGCTAAAAAGAAAGAAATGCCTTTTGGAGCTGTGACCATGTGCTGCCTGGAGGCATATCCCCGTAGTTGGCATTTTACTCACGTTAATCTAGTGCTAAGCATCGCAAGGTCCCGTGTGCATGCTTTGGGATTTCACATGGGCTCTCCTGTCTAATTATTTTACTCCACCCCTGCAGCGTGGTGAGGTTTTAGTTTAGAAGACAGCCCTGGCACCTCCCCTCTGATATCTCTAAATGGCCAAGAACTGGAGCAGCGCTAATTAAAGTTGGGAAAGTAGAACATGAGGTTTACTCATTGTCACTCTTGCACCAGAATGGAAAATGTCCCCAAAACATACAAAAACTATACCAAATTATTGACATGGTGCAGTTTGCCTGAAGTTGGGTGCATGCAAATGCCTTACTAAGCTAAAAGTGTCCAGTATCAACAAACTTCCACTCTGCATTCTATTCTAGTTTTAAAACTTCTCATTAACTAGCAATCCATCTTTATTTCTGTATTTCATCAGATTGAAAATGTCAGCTGTAAGACATAGCATGATTTTTGTTATACAGGAAGAAAGAGAAAATACTGCCGATTATATTACGACATGCCACTTTACCAGTGGTCTTCCATGACACTGCATGCATCTGTCACGCTAGCGTCTCATTGCTTTCAAGATTCCTTCATCTCTTCCATGGGTTTTGGTACTTTTTCCTGCTGGTACCTTCAGTAGCATTGCTTATGGTATGATAGGCCATCGGCTTGTATGTCTCACTTACAAACTGTAACAGATTCCTCTTTTGTGTTTTTCTTCAGTCTGGTAAAGCATTTGGATTTTGCTTTGCAAGGTAATGTGGAAATGCCAAACAAAGACAAATGTTTCCTCTAGTAATGTAACGTTCAGGCCCCACTGCTCTGTTTGTTTGCCTTGGTGCACACACAGTAACATCTTTAAGTGCCAAATCATAGTGTAACCTTTTTGAAAACCATTTAAATGGCAGTTTACCAGAACACGTGCAGTGCTAAGGATGCCCCTAACTTAGTGGAAGTGATGACAAAATGAATAGCGATGACCAAGTTTATGCAAATGCAGGGAAATGACAATTGTGCGGTGACTGCTGCCAACTTGTCAGCCGTTTTAAGACACCATCAGTATTAAGACACATCCTGATTTCAGAGATATTAAAGTGTGAGGAAAAAATGAACCTTATCAATGAAATATGTTAATCTGTGCCCACTCAGTTTTGTGAACTCTAACCTGCCTACCACCTTGCATGTATTCATTCATTCATAGAGTCATTCATTTTGTTAAACTCCAAGCTCCAAGAGGGCAAGGGCTTCTTCTGTCTTGTTCTCTGCCGTATGCCAACCACTTAGGATTGTTCTGACACATAGTTAAGCTGCTCAATAAATATCCGTAGAACGAGTGAATGAATATCCCCTTCGGAAGACATGGAGACACGTGAGGCAGCTCACGGCTCTCCTGCCGGTTAGGAAACATATTCTTAAAATGAAGACATTGACAGAAATGCCAAACACAGAGAAAGAATACAGGCCAACATTAAGTCCTTTTTTTCTATTTACAAAGCCCAATACAAAATATTTCATGCCGTTGCAGAACTAGTTTCTGGTAGAAGAAATTCCAGTGTAGCTTTTATTGATCTTTGACCACTGAAGGAATTTATAACAACTTACATCTTGGTTCTTTTGTATGATCCAAAATCATTAATTGCTTGAATTTTATGCTTCATTCATTTTCATGTACTTGTCCTGTTATAGATGTAACACGTACCAGGTGACAGGTAAATACCTTTTCCTTCAGTAGGCTCCTCTGAAACAGAAACTCAGTGCTGGTGACCTTGTCTGGATGTACATCCCCAAGAAAATATATGTCTACTTAAAGGCCGCGCCTTACAGTCTGCTTTTTAACCCCTCAAAGAGGCCGTCTTTATATTTTGACATTTGGCAAAGAAAAAGACAAAGGAAAAAAAGAAAGGGAAAGAAAAGAGAGAGAGAGAAAGGAAAGAAGGAAGGGAGGAAGGAAGGAAGGAAGGAAAGAGAAAACCTTGATGGGCAAGGCAGACCTGCATCTGCCGGTGCCCCTGCTTCCTTATTGCTCCTGGTCAAGCAGAATGCACGTCTAGGCCAGGGCCAGGGAGCTGGATGAAGATGCCAGCAGGAGGGATGGCAGAGAAGTTGACGTAGCAGCAAAATCTCTGGAGCTGTCCTGAGGACTGAAGTGAATTAGCACTGTCCAAATCACCCCAGGTCTATGAACGTAATAGCTGGACTTGCAAAGACACACCCAGATTCCAGTCCAGGGAAATGTGGGACCTTTGAAACACATCTAACAAACCAGTGTCACTCCTGAGTTCCTCAGATTCATTTAGTCTGCTTGTTCGGGGAGAGGATAAGTGCTGTGAGCAGAGGCTGGTTACCCCTCCTCCACAAACAGGTGTGGCAGTGTGGCGTGGCAGTGGAGGCTGTGAAGGGACTTGGCACATAGGCCAGAGCTGGCTCTTTCACACAGGAAAAAATAATAATTAATTAAATCGTTTTGGTTACATACTTAAAGAGCTTACATACAATTTTATTAAGTATTGTTAATATGGGCCAGACAAAAGACAAAAAAAAAAAAGGCTTAACACTTGTTTTTACTGAGCAAAGAAGGTAGAATGAAACAAACAAACAAAACCAAAATAATCTTAGCTGCCAATTCTATGATTCTGTGATTCTCTGGGATGTTTTAGCGGTACCCAGGATTTGTTTTAATCAGGTGTGGTGAGACATGCAGACATGGAAATGACTGTCATAGTGGAAGAATTTTATTATACTCACAGCCTGCTGGAAGCAGGAGCCTTGGTATATCACGCAGTGGGGGTAGAGGGGAGAGGAAAATGTGGACAGGAGTCTTTATTGTGGTTCCACTGGAAGGAACGGAAAAGGCGCAGTAAGCAGGTTTGGGATTAGCTAGTTTGAAGAATTTCAGAGGCTCTGCCACAGTGGGGCTGTTCCCAGTAGGCTGATGCCTGGCCCTGAGGAGACAAGGGCAGGTGGAGAGTGGCCCGAGGTGTGAGAGCCAATAAGTAGGCGGTTTGCATATGGAAAGGCTTGCGGGAAGGCAAGTTGATTATCTCTAGGCATTGGCTTACCCTGGGAGGAGCAGTCCCTCCAGGGTTCTCCAGGCCCCAAGATGTCAAAAGATCAGGATACAGAAAATAAAAGGCATGGTGAGTACAAGGGGATTTTTTAAAATAGTCAGTTAATGAATTAGGCCCAGGTGCAGCCATATGTGCGGAAGCGCCTTGCTGAGGATCTGACACGTGGTACTCATCCAGTAAACATTCATTAAACCTGAGTCCTGGTGCCAGATGGTCCGACCATGCTCACGGTCAGTCTCTGCTGGATGGATACTGTGGTCAGGCGTGCACTGTTCATCTTCAGAAAAAGAAAAAAAATGAGAAACTCTACGCTGCGTAGAGGATCCCCAGAGGAAAGATGAATCACCCAGGACGAAGAGGAGGAAAAACACGGAAGTCTCTAAAGACATAAATGAACCCTTAAGCAAATACATCTTCAGCTCTAAGATCTTAAAATCTATCCGATAATTGAATGTTTGGGGTAACTCCTTATCCACCGTGGATGTGGAATGTCAATAAAAGTCAGGAAGCATGAAAGTTACAGGCAATTTTGTAAAAGGTTGTTTCTCAGAGTAAAATCGGAGTTGGGAAGTGAACTGTGCGCTGCAAATGGTGTGCTCAGGGGTAGGCTTCGAAGGGTGAGTCACTCAAAATAGCACGAAACATACTTTTCTTCTCCACCGCACGTCAGTATTGATCAGACAAGCGGACGATTTACACACGCATGAAAGCACGGTACTGGAGAGGGTTACTGGAAGGCAATTAACAGGACGTGTGGGGAAACAAGTCTAGGCATAGAATGTTTAAAGCCTCCTGTTTAACAGGGCACTGATGAAGGATGGCCACGTGTGGGCTGGGCCTGGGGTTAGACTCAAGGCATTACTCTTAAGGATGGATGGCAGGGGTGCTTGAGGGTGGGCGTGTCTGGACTCCCAGTGAAGTAATTGAGTTGTTCCTCTGTTCAGCCTCGGGACTCTTCTTCACGTGGTTGGTTAATGGTTATAACGTCTTCAAAGTCCTATGACTTTTCCTTCAAATCTTGACCATGCACGTTAAGAGACAATAATGAAAACATAAACAGGAGGGCAATCTAATCATCTAAGAAGGGTAATTCCTTCTCCATGAAAACTCTGCGATCGTCCTCTGCGTACAGGTCCTCCTAGTTTGTGACTTTGCACACATCTCTTTTGTGTTCGCGTAGGAGCTTATCTGTGTTGATGGAAATTGCAGAAATGTTTTCACTGGAACACAGCTGCTCTCCCTTTGTGTTTCCACACTGATGTCATAACTCTTTAATTAAACTAGCAATGGTAGCCTAAACTGGCCAGTGAAAGCATTTCTGCCCGGCTATGTTGCTCAGGATGGTCTTTGGATTTATCCACACCAGTGACGCATTATCTCTTAACCTCACGTACATTTTATAATCCAGGCTTTTATGGCCTCTTCACCTCTGATTTGCTACATGAATTAGGCCCATGTAAAAATGGAGTATTCAGTCAAATGAGATAATATGCAGAAACATTTGAATTGTCCAAGAAATGTAACGAACAATTACATCAACCTGTATCTTGCTTTCAGGTATTTCTCACTCATCAGTGAGTCCTTTGCTTCCTGGAGCTCTTTCTCTGTGTTGATACTTATAAGTGAAATCCCATATGGGAGGGTGAGGGGAGGGCGGCAGCCTTCCTGGAGCTGTTCTAGGTATTTGCATTCTATTTTAACTTTAACCTTTATGAATTTGAATTGCTCTCTTTTGGGGGTGGAGTGGAAAGAGGCATACCGTTGCTTATCTCTTCAGCCCTGGAGCCTTGAAAACTGCCTGCAAATGGCAGGGGCTTAATAACTACTTGCTGAATTTAAAAATATCCTTTGACTGGTTGACACAGGAATTCCCATCCTTCTTTGGCTCAAAGACTTATGAATAAAAGCCTCACCAAATACCTTATAATTTGATAGTTGAATCATCTGGAATAAGGAATCAAGAACATCAAAACTGAAATTTTAACAAATGGAAGACATGATGATAACCTTGTCTTAAATTTAAAAATCTATTACAAATGATCATTATTAAAATTCTCTGATGTTGGATTGAAAGCTAGGCAGATTAAAAATAATAGTATAGAAATTACAGATTTTGATTTAGATTAGTGAACTTAATTTAACACATACAAATAAGCAATGCAGCTTTTGAAGAAAGGATCAATTACTTAATCAAGCTTGCTGGAACAATAGAATAACAGTTTGAAGAGAAAACAGTAAGAAAAAGAATAACTTATATTTTGGTCATAACCAAATATTGTGATAAATTTCCTATAAGCCATAGTGTTATATGTTGGAGAAAAAAAAGAAATACCATAATGATGGATACATGTCATTATAAATTTGTCCAAACCCACAGAATGTACAACACCATGAGTGAACCGTAATGTAAACAATGGACTTTGGGTGATGATGATGTGTCAATGTAGGTTCATCAGTTGTAACAAATGTACCACCTGGTGGAGGATGTTGATAATGACGGAAGCTGTGCGTGTGTGGGGCAGCGGGTATATGGGACATTTCTGTACCTTCCCCTCAATTTTGCTGTGAACCTAAAATTGCTCTAAAAAATAAAGTCTTAATGAAAAAGAAAAAGAGGGGAGGGAAGGGAGGGAGGGAGGGAGGGAGGGAAAGAGAACAAAGTAATGTTTTTATCCTAAGTCTGAAGTCAGTGAAGATTTTTCTGAATATTCTTGTCATCTTACAAAAGAAGATGCATTGGAATACAGAAAACTGATCATCATTTCAATAATGAAATATAATAAGACAATTCTAAAAGGCAGAATGGCAGAATGAGAAAGTACGTAGCTAATGAGAACTTATCTAAAATACCTAAGGGGTTGACATGAATATGGAATGTGTGGCATGATCTCATATTCCAGGGGTTGAGGAGAGGAGCAGACATTTTGGACATTGATGTACAAATGTTAGATCATCACATGATAGGCCCAGAGCATGAAACACACACATTGATTGCCACCATTTAAAGGTGTAGTCAGTCTGTGCTTTGACAAAGATCAAAAGTAATTTGGGAAGTTGGAATCCTATATCCACTGACTGCTTGTTCATTTGTTGCACTCATAAACCAAAAATAACAGTCACCATCCTTGAAACACCACTGGAGAAGATAAATCATAGGGGCTTTATTCAGAAACCACTTGAGACAGAATTACATATCAGGATTTTCTTCTCTTACTTGTTTTTCCAGATGATAGAAACAAATTTGACAAAAGACTGCAGTTTGGACACTTGGAGATGCTAGTAGCACATTAGACAGTGTCTCTACCTTAGTTGTTTCTCTTAAAAACACACTTACCTGAAACAGTAGTTCAGGTTGTGAAACCTGGTCCCAATCCTCATAAAATGTTCACTTCAGCGTTGTTTTCCTTATTTCTCTGGGAAGTGGAGGTGGAAACTCTGTCTCTATGAGTGTTGCATGTGGCTGGAGAATGACCTTTTGGACCATCGAAAGGATCAAAATAGAGGTTGGGAGGCCCCTGGAGCTGTGGCTGCATTATATCTGGTGTGTCTGGGGGATGGAAAGAGCTTTGACTCAGGCTGACCTGGGATTGCCATCCCCTTGTCATGGAATGAGAAGTGCATCAGTGCCAGTTGAAGGTGGCTCTGTGGCTTGTACGGAGCTAAAGGCTCTCCGTCCTCTCCTTATGCCATTTAATCCCCATACAGCCCCCGGGGCAGTTGACCCTGTTACTATCTCTCTTTTACAGATGAGGAAACTGAACAACAAAGAGGTTAGGTATTTTGCCCTGTGTCACCCTGATAGCAAGTGAAGAAGCTGAGAGAAGAACCCAGAGTGTCTGACCCCAGAATTACGCATTTAAGCACCGACATTATGCTCTCATGGGGTGTGCTAAACATCCCTCAAATTTACCTTCCGCCTCTGTAAGATGGGGCCGTTCATCTCTACTGGGCAAGTTTGTTGTGGGTTTGCAAGAGAATATGTATGTATAAAGTATCAGGCACCCTAATGGCCTGATCAGAGTGGTTGGTTGCCTGTTGCTACTGCTGACTTTGTCGCTGTGGAAAATGGCTGAATAACAGTCTCATCAAAGTCCCAGGTATTTTCTTTGTCTCTCAGATTTAGCCCAGTCACGTCCATTGCCATGGCAACCACTCCATCCTAGCCATTCACCATTGCACATCTACAGTAGCTTCTTTACTGACCTCGGTTAAGTCCAGTCTAGAAGCCTCTCTTCTCCACCTGGACCGATCTTGTCTTCCTTACACAGAGTGACTGGATGAGCGGGAAGCAGAAGTGGAAGAGGAAGCACTTTAAAAGGGAGGGGCCAGAGCAGCGCTATTCCCTGTGGGAACCTCCACCCCCTCAGCAAAACACTAGAATTAAATCCACCAAAAATAAAACAGGAGGAAAGTTTTCACTCAACACTCTGGTGCCCAAAACTGGGGAATTATCATCTTGATTTGCTATCCTTTGAGCCCTGGATCAGTTATCTTCTCCTTCCCACACATCCAGTCACTCTGTGTAAGGAAGAAAAGATCGGTCCTGGGGGAGAAGAGAGTGTTCTAGACATGAGGAATGGGGTAGCCAAAATTTGGTTGCCACTAGTACCGCTAGTGTACTCTTGAAGCCATAACTATATAGAAAGAGTACATTTAATTACGAGTTCCATGACCTTAAACATTCTTGTAAATATATTGTAGCCAGTGAAACCTATGTTGTATTCCTCCAGACCTTTCCTTAAGGAGATCCTGGGGCATCCGTAGAAGTTTTTAGAAGTCAGTTGTGAAATTACTTTTTTATTCTCACGGGTTCAATACCATGGGTACATGATACCTCATTAATACATTTTAATGTGTTTAAAATACATTAAATACATTTTAATATTAATGTGTGTTAAAATATGTTTCATTAGGCAAGTAATATATGTTCAACGTGGAAGATTTTAAAGATTTAATTAAGCAAATAGGAGAAAATAAAAACCGTCCATAATCACACCTCCAAAATAGAATCAATTTGCATTTTTGCATGTTTCCTCCCAGATTTCTTTTTTTCATGTATAGCTATATTGTATACAAGATGGAATCATTTAATATACTGTTTTATAAGCTGCTTTTCCACATAGCACAACTTATCCCGAATATCTCTCCACGGCAGTAAACCATTACATAGATTTTTAGACAAAAAGTCATCAAACCTTGGTCCTTGTGTTTCGAGACACTAGAGAAGCCTCCACTTAGCCCCAAGGCTGAGGACTTTGTCCATCTCTATACAAAACACACTCTCTGCCTTGTGGAGTTTTTAAGGCCCCAGGCGGTTTCCCTTGTGAAGCGGGAGGAGAGGTCTGCATCTGGACTCCTAGCTCTGCCCGGTACTCTTGTCATCATGAGCCGCCTACTGTTTATCTACTGAGAGGTCTCAGTGTCATCCTGGTGGCTCTGACACAGAACTGCAAATGAGCTTTTTCTGCCTTGCCTCTTCTGATGGATAAACGTCAGGAGACACACAACACTGCCAACTGGCCTCTTAAAACCAAGACCATCTGCCGTTCAGAATGCTGACATCCTCCCCATCTTATAATTTCCATTTCTATAGCTGGCTCTCAATTGCTGCTTCCCCTGGGAGCCAAGATCCAAAGATAATTAAAACCCACAGATAAGAACCAAACTTCATGATAGTTTAAATCTCCTTCTCGTCCATCTTTCGACTAGAGCTGCTCACAAGTGGACTGATTTGAGTTTCTCCTCCTTTTATTTCCCCTGACTAGCCCCTGATTCAGAGCCTAATGAGCCATGGGGTAGCCAAAATTTGGTTGCCAGACAGACAGGCAAGCAGCCTGTCTTTATGATCCTGCAGTTTGAGCGTATCAGTCTCTGAAACCTCCCATGACTTCACTGTGAAGAGTACTAAGCAAGATATTTCACACCAGTAGAATCAGACGCTTACTGTGCCTTCGTGGTTCTTTATCCAGACGTTTTACCCAGGAACATATAAAGTGCCTTTTGCTACCTAGATTTTCCAAAAGCCTATCAGAGCTCTTGAAATAAGTTCTAAGTAATTGATATTCCTTTTTTTTTAACACTATCTTGATCTCCTCTTTCCTCAGTCTGCCATCTTACCTCCATCCTCCTGCAAAAAAAAAAAAAAATCTCTCTACACACACACATCTGTGTGTATTTATATGTATATTATATACAGACATAATACACACAAATACACATTTTAAAAAATGAATCAGAGTCACCATTCTCTAGCCGCAGATATTTTTATTCTTTTACCTTCTCCACCGAGGAACACGGAGCCTCGAAATCACTGGGCACCCAGTGCGCCCCCGTGCATGTGGCATCCTTTCCTCCCTGGCCAGCGCGGGCAGCTGCTTCAACCGTCTGGTCCTCTCTCCCCCAACTTCAAGCCTCCTGTCAGCACTGTCAGATCTCTTCTCCCCCTTCTTTCCTTCTGGACAATCCCTGACATTTTTGCCCTCTCAGGGAGGACGTATGATGTATCTGAAAGAACAAACTTGGAGACCACGGTATTTTCTGCCACCATCACAGCTGTTAAAGTTTCCTGAAGCAGCACTACCTATTTAACAGATTTTTGGGTTTTGGTCTTTGTTTTTTCTTAAAGGAAGCCATTCCATGCTTTGGCTCTCGTGGCACTCCCGCGGCGAGTTGGTTGTAACTGGAAGAAAGGGTTACGGCCTTCTGGTTACGTCACAGATGCTGAGAAGGGCCATTTTGATTGAGGCACAGCCCAGCACTTAGTTCTGAGATTTCTCCCCATCTTGTGGTATGAGTGGCTTATTCCTCAGCAGTCGTAGTGATTCAGGCCCTGTGGGACCACTCCAGCCTATTTGAATAAGCTGTCGATAACATTAAAAGCCTTCCCAGACACTGACGTTTACCAGCACTTACAGGCCAGTGCAAATGGGATGAGTGGCTTTTGGATGTTTTCGGTTTCTCCTCGGTGTTTGTTAAACTGTTAAGGTATTTATCAGAAATGGCCATTGGACACAAACACGTTCTAGTTTGTGCTTTTAATTGTAATTTTGCTGAAACTGTTGGACTCGATTTCTTGTTGGATCATGTCCTTAGCCCCGGAAAGGAATCCTGGAAGTGTTGAAAAGAAATTCTGTGTGAATTACCCCTATTTAGTAGAAGACCAGTCAGAGCTGGCACAGTCTCCTAAGCTTTCAGCCAAAACTGAGTGTGAGGAATGCCAATTAGGAGACGGGGAGAGGGGCCCAGATCTGTGCCCCCCTCCGCACCGCTCCCCTCCTATCCCACCCGACACAGCGCCCCAGGCTCACCGACCAGCGAGGTGCCAAGCCAGCTGGACCCCAGACTAGAAAACAAGGAACACGATTCAAAGCTATCAAGGGACCTGGGGAGATGGCCATGGCAGGATTGATTTCATTTGCATCCTGGATGAGATTCAGGACGTTGATGACTTCTCCCTAGAAATTTGTGTTTCACACAAATCGTGAATTATGTAGGTATTCTTTCCTTTTATTATTATTATTATTATTTTGGAGTCCATAGCTTCGATCAAGTTCTTAGATCTTAGAGGAACCCATGGCTAAAAAGTGTTTAAGGACCGTGGTTCTAATTTTCCTCTCCCGTTTAAAATAGCCTCCCCTTTGCTGACTCTAAGCTTTATTCAAGTTGTCCTAGAAGGGAAGAAGTTTGAGGTGTTCTAAACCTCTAAGTTCAAAGCTTGAGGTGTTCTAAACCTCCAAGTTCAGCTACTGGGGTTAGGGGGCCGTTTAAACCCAAACCCTCACCTTCCTGAGCACCCAGGGAGTCCAAGAAATCACAGAACCAGAGGGAGGCTGCTCAGAATCGGAGAGAGGCTTAGCAGTGTGTGTGTGGGAGGTGATACTGTCCACTCCCAACGTGGTCTGAGGGCTGTGGGAAGATGCTGGACTGCGTAGCAGAACTGGGCAAAGTGGCTGCCAGTTTGGCTCTGTGAACGAACCTTTATTATTTTGGCTCAAGTGGGCATAAATTCCCACAACTTTGGCTATAGCCCCAAACGGCTGCAAGTCCAAATACACCTGCAGGATTCTAAATTCTAAAATATACCCTACTAAGAGTAATTTAAAAGTATATGGGGGCCTTCCCTGGTGGCACAGTGATTAAGAATCCTCCTAACAATGCAGGGGACACGGGTTCGATCCCTGGGCTGGGAAGATCCCACATGCCACGGAGCAACTAAACCCGCGAGCCACAGCTACTGAGCCTGCGCACTGCCACTACTGAAGCCCACGCGCCTATAGCCCGTGCTCCGCAACAAGAGAAGCCACTGCAATGAGAAGCCTGCGCACGGCAACGAAGAATAGCCCCAGCTCATTGCAACCACAGAAAGCCCGCGCGTAGCAACGAAGACCCAACACAGCCAAGAATAAATAAATAAATTTATAATAAATAAATAAATAAATAAAAGTATATGATCTTTTGGCTCATAAGTATAGTGAGAATTGATTATAGTTATTTTGTTTTCCACTAGGGATATAATTTCCTCATGAGTATTGCTATTGGTCAATATGGAAAGAATGGGTGCTTGAATGACGTATATAAATTAAACAGAGTCTCCTTTTTATGATGACTGATCTGGGACTTCCCTGGTGGTCCAGTGGTTAGGACTTCACCTTCCAATGCAGGGGGTGGAGGACCTTCCTGGTCCGGGAGCTAGGGTCCCATATGCCTTGTGGCTAAAAAACCAAGACAAAACAGAAGCAATATTGTAACAAATTCAATAAAGACTAAAAATGGCCCACATCAAAAAAATCTTTAAAAAAAAAAAGAATGATCTGAAATGACACAAATAAGAATGAAATCAAGTCATAATCAAGTCCTTTTCATATGCAATTAGGTTTTGAGAGTTTAAGGACCATCCTTTATTGTCACACACTGTGATGAATTGACCAAATATACATACAGGAAAAAGAAATAAAGCTATGAATTTTTTATTTTTAAAAGTTTTCAGGCTTCCCTGGTGGCACAGTGGTTAAGAATCCACCTGCCAGTGCAGGGGACACAGGTTCAATCCCTGGTCCGGGAAGATCCCTCATGTCACGGAGCAACTAAGCCTGCGTGCTACAACTACTGAGCCCACACCACAACTACTGAAGCCCACGCACCTAGAGCCCGTGCTCTGCAACAAGAGAAGCCACTGCAATGAGAAGTCCACGCACCACAATGAAGAGTAGTCCCCGCTCTCCGCAGCTAGAGAAAGCCCGTGCACAGCAATGAAGACCCAATGCAGCCAAAAAAAAAAAAAAAAGTTTTCTATTAATGTCTTCATATCAACATTATTATCAGTATTGTAGACAAGGCTCAACCTTATTTTATTTTATTTTATTTTTTATTTTTTTCTGGTACGCGGGCCTCTCACTGTTGTGGCCTCTCCCGTTGTGGAGCACAGGCTCCGGACGCTCAGGCTCAGCGGCCATGGCTCACGGGCCCAGCCGCTCCGCGGCACGCGGGATCCTCCCGGACCGGGGCACGAACCCGTGTCCCCCGCATCGGCAGGCGGACTCTCAACCACTGCGCCACCAGGGAAGCCCTCAACCTTATTTTAAAGGGGAGATTCTAAGTAACTTTTATTTTGCACTATCTGATTGGCTAAATTCCCTCCTGCTAATCATTTTTTTTTTTTTAAGATTTAGTTTTATTTTATTTTTGACTGTGTTGGGTCTTCGTTGCTGTGTGCGGGCTTTCCTAGTTGTGGCGAGCAGGGGCTACTCCATTGAGGTGCAAGGGCTTCTCACTGCGGTGGCTTCTCTTGTAGCAGAGCACAGGCTCTAGGTGCACGGGCTTCAGTAGTTGTGGCACACGGGCTCAGTAGTTGTGGCTCGTGGGCTCTAGAGCTCAGGCTCAGTAGTTGTGGTGCACGGGTTTAGTTGGTCTGCAGCATGTAGGATCTTCCTGGACCAGGGCTCGAACCCGCGTCCCCTGCATTGGCAGGTGGATTCTCAACCACTGCGCCACCAGGGAAGACCCAGGCTTGACAACATTTAGTTCAGGGGAATGATGCTTATTGGTTTTAATTATTCTCAAAATGGATTTGGGTTAAAGAATAGTTTCTTAGTTCATTATTATAACATTGGTAAAATTATAAAATATATCTTGCAATTTAAAACTTTTGAGCTCTTTAGAAACTGCAAGTGTAAAGCCCCTTATCCAGCTTCATGTGAAGTCAGTCTACCAACTGTACCTTGACCCAAAGTTTTGGCGTAATTTATGTTGTACATGTTGTAGTGTAAATAACATGAATCATAAAATAATGCAAATAATAAGGACCTAAGGGAAAATAAAATGGGAGTTTTGAAGAGCTCACATCACTATGCGTGTCAGTGTAACTTTTTAGTAAGTACAGAGAGATCTAAATATATTTAGAGTTGTGTTTCTCCCATATTTAAGTTATTGGCCACACACTAAATGGCTTGATGAATTGGTTTCTGTGTATATATCCCTACAAAAAGAATCTTTTCTAGTACATGCTTAACAATCAAAAAGAGTAATTTTTATTTATTTTCAATTAATTCTTTTGTGGAATGGAGACAGTATCTCCGTATTTCATATACCTCTTCCAATATATATTTATTTCACGATGCTTTTTTCAGCATTGCAAGTGGACACCTTTAGACCGTAGATGTACACATCTACACTTCCAATATATATTTATTTCACGATGCTTTTTTCAGCATTGCAAGTGGACACCTTTAGACCGTAGATGTACACATCTACAGTTTGCTTGCTTTGAACTTCTGTATAGTTGTTCTGGCAGGGGATGTAAATAGCATAATTAGATGCTGTGTAATTAGATGGAAACATATTTCAGTTAGATAGAAAAATCTGGTTACCACAGCAGCTTCTCCTTTTGTCCTAGAGCAGCATTTAATTTTTTTTTCCCTTTTCAGTTCCCGACTAGAGTTGTTTACAGTTTTTTTTTCTTCACAAATGCCGGTCACCTGGAGATACGGCAGTTGATCAACAAAACTGATTACTGTGCAGGTGTAAACCAGAAAGTTTAGGTCCCCAAACCATCCTGGACCAGAAGAAGTATTTCGTTTTCTCCACTAATGAACTTCACAGGATAGTTCTAAACCGTCCCTTTACATCTTAGGTTTGAAAATTAGAGCCTCATCGTAATGCCATTTAGCTGGTCCAGATGGGAGCCTGTGTAATCTAGGTAAGCTACTGAGATGAAGTGAAAACTCAATAGGTCAGAGAAAGAACATGAGTTGTGTGACCGCCCCAGCATCATCATTATTGGTCAGGGAAAGGCACTTAGGCACCGGAGTTCACTTTATCTGCTCTACTGATGGGGGATGATAATTTCATCGCATATGACTTTTGATGAGAATGCCTTAGTGAGATCGGCAGCGAGGGGGAGATGAATCTCAGAGAACGATTTTCGAGTGTGTGTATGTATGTTTAAGTAGCATCCTAGTGATTCTGAAAATCACCTAAGGAAGATGTAATCAGCCAGACCATACTGGCTTATCAACATCCGGCCATGTTTCTGCATTTCTAATTTGATTACCTGGAAACTAGTATCATTAAACTAAAAGACATTGCGCTGTATGTCTTGAGAGAGAGAGAGAAAAAAAAAGACAGATTAATGATACTTCAGGAAATGCTCTGACTCTACCCAGGAAATGAACTCTTCTCACTAATTTTGCATTCCAGCCTAAAACAGCCCTGTCCATGCTCTATAATTAGAAATATAATAAATAGTCAGATCGCGGCACTAGGCAAAATGTCAGATTTATTTTCTTCGCTCCCACATGTACTATATTTGTTTGGTTTAGTGTCTTCTTGGTCAAGGAAGAAATTTTATTTACATATTAGTGTCAGAAAATATAAAAGTGATTCACCAAATTTACCATTTGGGGTATACTCTATTTTTATATAATACTAATTAACCATGTTTTGAAACATAAGGTACAGGAAAAGCTTCCCTGTAGTATTTATATTGTATCTTTTCAGCTCACAGAAGTGTGTTGCATTTTGAACCCATATGACCAGTAAATACCTCTATCCTAAATGTCTGGAAGGAAGGTGCCCAGTGTGATTTTCTGTGCACGAAAATGTGTCTCAAGACACGAACATGAGGATTACAGGGCTTTAGAGTGCTGTAAAGTTAGTTTTCTGTTTAGACCTACATCATGTCGTAAGGTATTTGGAAATTAACTGGTGCAAAATAATATACCGTTTACTAGAAATAATTTTAAAGGCCCATAGCCTTATAATCCCTTCTAAATAATCTTTATTAGGTATGTTCCCACAAGCATACTGTGGCCTGGTACATGAATTTGATATTACAGTGTTGCAGACAACCGCTTTCTCAGACTTTACAATGGATCAAAGACAATCTTTATGCTGATTGATAGGTAATTCTGGAAGAGTGTCGGTTTCCCTGGATCTCAAGGGCCTCACTCTCAGAAGCTGCTCCCATCCTAGGCTCCACTCACCTCCCCACTAGCACCCACCAGGTAGGCCCGGAAATCGTATGATTAGACCAGAGATGTAAGGTGGGTGCTGCTTGTTGCTTGAGGGAGGTGGAGGTGATACAAGAAAATCGCAAGACCACGGAATAGAGGAGATGAACATAAGAGAAACAAGGAACCAACTAAACTATGGAAAATTGAGTACTCAATTGTGTGAAGTTCAAAGTTGTTTTCTTAGAGAACCAATCAAGAGGAAATAGGGTTAACCCTTAAGCAGGGTTGATTTGTTAGACATAAGGAAAGCCAAGCTTCCCTGGTGGGTTTGATATGACGTAGGACCGGAGCTTGGTACCTTTTAGTAATGACTCGTGGTTTTAAGGGCTGCAGCGTATGGGTTGACATTCCTGAGCACCCTAATCATATACTTGACGCTGTGGCAATTTAGAAAAGGCTGTTTGGCATCAGTGGAGAAGCTGTACTTCATCTGAGGTGAAGATGAGTTACCTATATATATAATGGGTGACCTCTTGACAAAAAACTACATGATAAGCAAAAAGTTTGGTCTGTAATCTCCTAGAGGTGTTATGGGGAAGGGAGAGAGAGAAACTAGCTCGTTTGCATGTCGTCCTGCCCAGAAAAACTTTTGCTGATTGAAGCTCTATTTTTTTTTTTAACTGTGGATAGAGCACTTAACATGAGAGCTACCCTTTTAACAAAAGTTTAAGTGTATGGCCCAGTATTGTTGACTATAGGTACAGGGTTATACAGGAGATCTCTAGAACTTATTTATCTTTCTTAACTGAACCTTTATGTCAGTTGACTAGTAACTTCCCATTTCTTTCACCTCCAGCTCCTGGCAACCACCATTCTACTCTTTGATTCTAGGAATTTGACTATTTTAGATATCTCATGTATGTGTAATCATGCAGTATTTATTCTTCTGTGATTGGCTTATTTCATTTAGCATGATGTCCTCAAGGTTCAACCATGTTGTCACATATTGCAGAATTCCTTTCTTTTTTTAAAGGTTAATGGTATTCCACTGTCTGTATCTACTGCATTTTCTTTATTCATTCATCTGTCAAGGGACACTTAGGTTGTTTCCACATTTGGCTATTGTGAGTAGTGATGCAACGAACAAGGGAGTGCTAATATCTCTTCAAGATTCTGATTTCAATTACTTTGGATAAATACCCAGAAATGGCATTGCTGGATCATATGGTAGTTTTACGTTTAATTTTTTAGAAAGCTGCATACTGTTCTCCATAGCAGTTGTACCATTTTGCATTCCTACCAACAGAATGCAAGGGTTCCAATTTCTCCACATTCTTGCCAACACTTGTTGTCTCTTGTTTTGTTTTGTTTTGTTTTTAATATAATAACCATCCTGACAGGCGTAAAGTGATGTCTCACTGTGGTTTTGATCTGCATTTCCCTGATGATTAGTGACATTGAACATTTTTCATATATCTCTTGGCCATCAGTATGTCTTCTTTGGAAACATGCCTGTTTAAGTCTTTAGCCCATTTTTAAAGAGTTGTAGGAGTTCCTAATATATTTTGAAGATTAACTCCTTGTCAGATGTATGGTTTGCAAATATTTTCTCCCATTCCATAAGTTGCCTTTTTATTCTGTTGATTGTTTCCTTTGCTGTGAAGAAGATTTTCGGTTTGATCTTAGGGGAAAAGCTTTCAGTTTTTCACCATTAAGTATAATGTTTCCTGTGGGCTTTTCATAATTAGTCTTTATTATGTTGAAGTACTTTCCTTCTATTTCTAGTTTGTTTAGAATTTTTATCATGAAAAGCTGTTAGATTTTGTCAGAGGCTTTTTCTGTATTTATTGAGGTGATCTATGATTTTTATTCTTTATTCTGGTAATATGGTATCTCACATTAATTGATTTTCATGTACTGCAACATCCTTCCATCCTAAGGATAAATCTCACTTGGTTGTGGTGTACAATCCTTCTGATGTGCTGTTGCCTTCAGTTTGCTAGTATTTTGATGAGGAACTTTGCATCTGTATTCATCAGAGATATTGGCTATAGTTTTCTTTTCTGGTGGTGTCTTTATCTGGTTTTGGTATCGCGTTAATGCTGGCCTCATGAAATGTTTGGAAGTGTTCACTCCTCTTCCATTTTCTGAAAGAGTTTGAGAAGGATTGGCACTAATTCTTCTTTAATTGTTTGGTGTTATTCACCATGAAGCCATGTGTTTCTCTGGTTTTCTCTTTTGGGAGATTTTGATTACTGATTCAATTGCTATACTAATTATAGGTCTGTTCAGACTTTCTATTTCTTCATGATTTAGTCTTGGTAGGCTGTATGTTTCTAGGAATTTATCCATTTCTTCTAGGTTATCCAGTTTGTTGGTGTATAGTTGTTCATAGTGGTCTCTTACGATCCTTTTTATTTCTGTAGTGTCAGTTGTAATGACTCCTCTTTCATTTCTGATTTTATCTGAGTCTTCTTTTTATCTTAGTCTAACTAGGTATTTGTCTATTTTGCTTATCTTTGAAAAAACTAACTGGAAAATTCACAAGTATGTGGAAATTAAACAGCATGCTCTTGAACAACCATTAGGTCAAACAAGAAATCAAAAAAGACATTAGAAGATACCTCAAGGACTTCCCTGGTGGCACAGTGGTTAAGAATCCATCTGCCAATGCAAGGTACATGGGTTCGAGCCCTGGTCCAGGAAGATCCCACATGCTGTGGAGCAACTAAGCCTGTGCACCACAACTACTGAGCCTCCACTCTAGAGCCTGCAAGCCACAACTACTGAGCCCACGTGCCCCAACTACTGAAGCCTGTGTGCTCTAGGGCCCGTGCTCCATAACAAGAGAAGCCACTGTGATGAGAAGCCCGCTCGCCGCAACTAGAGAAAGCCCACGCACAGCAATGAAGACCCAAAACAGCCGTGTCCCCCGCGTCGGCAGGCGGACTCTCAACCACTGCGCCACCAGGGAAGCCCAAGTTGGCTTTTTTTATTGTAACTTTTCTTAACTCTAAAATTAAGAAAATAAGTGTGCCTGCAGTAGCCAGTGTAATTGAAGCAGGTATCTATATCCACGTGATCTGGGGCAGAATGCTTTACCATACCTCTTAGTTTAGGAATGTAGAAAATGTTCACTGTGAAAACTCTCTAAGAGGTATTTGAAGTTACTGATGGGCTGTGCTGTCAGTGACTGCCAGGAGAAAGCAGTGCATCATCCCTCTGTATCAAACCTTTTGGACCATTTGCTATAGAATCATCTTGGTCAGCTCATGTCCGCAGCGGGCTCCCAGACTCACCTACAGTTACTTAGTGTTCACTCATTCTTTGCCAGGGTGCACCATGAAATGATGCTGGGAGTCTGGCTCCTTGTTTGATTCACTCTTTTTCCTTGTCTAAAGCACTTTCCAGTGGGGACAATAACCTCATACACTGAGCTCAGTGTAAACAGGAAATCTGGCAGCAATAACTGGACCAAGGGCTAACTTTGCAAAGCCAAGTTTTAATGAGTAATTTGCAAAATAATTAATCAGGAGGCCACTGTCGCTAGAAAATGGGCTAAGTGCACCCCACACTGACTTGCTGCCTTTCCTGGCTTCCTGAGGTGACGGTCATAAGGAGAAGGTATTTTAAGGCCCATAAAATACCTTTTCCTACAAGTAAGCTTCTCTAAGTAACCTGCTGTTACCAGGATCGAAGGGAGAAGTTGTGAACTCCAGAATCCACTTCTTTAGTCTTAAAAAACTGCAGATCATGAGCTATTAATGACCCATTAATGGATGAGAAAATCAATTTAGTGGTTCAAAAACAACCATTAAAAAAAAATTAAGTGAAATAAACTAGAAATATCAAAGTGTGTCATGTATTATAAGGTTAAATATTTTGTAAAACAAATTTTTTATACACATATAAATATGTGTACACTTATGTTGGTACTGAGTTATAATATAATATGTATTTCTTAATCTTGGTCAGAGAAGTTTGTCATTACTTTATTTAAAACTTTTTTGAAATATGGAAATTTTTTTTTCAATTACATTTTAGATATAGTGATCAAGAGAGTTTATTTCTTTATGCTTAGGAAAAATAACTTCTCTAGGAAAATAATGAATGCACTTAAAGTTGCTATAATTAGACAAAAGAAATGAATATGCTTATATGATCCTCCAAAAAAATTTGACATTAGATGTAAACTGATATCTCATGCTATTAATTTAAGTATCCTAAATATTTCAAAGCTATATTTATAACTATATTTTTGTAAATGCCATTGAAGTATGCAAATCAATGATGATAATGCAAATAATTTAAGTATTTAAACATTTTAAATAGCATTTCAAAATTTAGAGTCTTGACCCTAAAAATAAAACATAAAATCTAATTTAAAAAAGCACAAACAGCAAGCTTATAGGTTTTCCCAAGGAGTAGAGGACACAATTGGGCTATTTCAAGGCTGTCACCAGTATATTTCTTTCATATATTGTCATAAAAATTCTATAAAGCCCTATTACTTTTAGTATGTAAGTAGTTTTATTCATCATTCACAGTGGCACATTTCTTTTTTTGGGTGGGGGGATCATTTTGTTTTAAAGAATTATTATTTTTACTTAAAATATGTAAAACAGAGAAGCAACATAGGAACATACACTCCAGAACCAGATTGCTTGGGTTATGTGACCAAGAGCTGGTTCTTTAACCTGTCTATGCTTCACTTTCTTCATCCATAAGATGGAAGAATGAGCAGTGTCTGTATGAAGAAGGATTAAATGAGTTAATATTTATAAATCTGGCAAGTTAGGAAGTGCTAAGTGTCTGCTGTTACTATAGCACATACTCAACCTTCATTAATTCAACAAGCATTCACATCACACCTAGAAGATCAAATGCTGAACTGTAGATGACAAGGCAGCCTCCAGCATCCAAAGAGTACAACTGGGCAGGTCAAATTCCTGGAAGGGTAAATAGGAGACAGTGATGGAGGAAGCAAAGTGCCAATTTGGTGACGGGGGGAGGGTGAGCTGGGGCGAGCAGTGAGGGTGAAAACTCACTTTTCTTAAATAAGTGCTAGTTGCCCACAGTCGAAACAAAGTCCAGATGTTGACATTTATTTTGGATTTTCCGCTTGGCCAAGCAGCCTAGTTCCTGGCTTTTTCTTTCCTTACCACCATCTCGTGTAAGCTTCTTGTTGCCATTTCTCTAGTCTGGCTTTTCTCTAAGCGTTCAGTCTCAATGAAGCTGTTGAAGGGCTGCAGTCGTGATGCAGGTGTAACTGATCACACAGGACTCCAGGTGCAGGTGTGGTTCTCTCAGAGCTGACCCATACCCTGCAGTTGGTTGGCCCACCTATCATTGGTAGAAAAAGGAATTACTGCTTTAGTTGATAGACTTTCTTACCTCCCCTTCCCAAGCCAACTGCCATACTTGCAAAATGCTTCAAATATTCTCTAATCATACTAGGTATGTAGCACAGATCTTCTAAAGTACATTTTACCTGTGAACGTGTAAGCCCTGGATGGTTCTGATTTCTCTAATAATTTGTCACGCTGTGTCTTTACTCATAAAGTCAGTATTACAAAATGAAAATTGTGCATTGAGGCCCAGTGTTGCGAGTAAAGGAGTTGTTTCAGGGAAGTAGAAGTCGTATTTGTTAAGCACTTGTAAGTCACAACTATGAGGGTCCAAATAGGAATCAGACGCTCAAGGACCTTGGACCTGGATGGGGAAACAGATGCGGTTCCAAGTATTAGGAGCATGCTAGTGAATTACAAATGTGTTTCCATGGTGGCTCAGAGGAGGAAGTGGTCAGTTACGCTTTGGGTGTGGAGGTGGTGTCAGGGACCTCACACTAGCATTCTACCCTGGGGAGAAGCAGCACATGTTAACTAAGGACCTCCTGCAGGTGGGACAAGCTGGGCTACACACCAAGATGGGACAGTGAGAAGGTAGACCAGGAAGCTGCCCATGTAGCCACATCTCACCCAGCCCTGTACACACACGGCTGCATCTGAGCTGAGGTCATGTCCTAGCCCCCTGCATACCTATATGTACCCCATGCCTGTTACTACAGGGATGGCTTAGAAGCTATGTCTCTGTCTACGGACCTGAGAATATGTTTATCTTATATAAAATATGCAGGACATGTTGAAGCAAGCAAGTGAAAGATAAACCTCTCCCCCAAATGGTCAACATCATCAGCAAGACAGAAATTTGATCCAAATATAACTGCAGAAAGTTAACAATGGGAAGGAAAAGGAAGAGAAGCTTTGGGAAGGAGTCTGACTTTGAATTAAATAACAGATGATTCACAAGCGAAGAGTAAAGCCTCAGCCTTGAAACTAAAAATGAGAAAGTCAATTTGATGCAAAAGGAGAAACATTATGATGAAGAATCCAAGTGACTGAATGAAATTAAAACTGATTTATTAGGTGATGGAGATAACAGCTGGAAGCTCAGCATCCCGTCTGCAGGAAAAAGGGAGGAGATTAACCTTCTATGTGACTCTCCTGGGCTCAATAATAATGTTGAAGGAGAAGGGAAGGGAGCCTTGGTGAGAAAAATAAGGAGGGTCAGTTATGCACAGAAGAGAAGTTTCCAGGTTGGGATCAAGAAACCAAGATGATCAAATCAACACAGAATATCATGTGTAACATAATGAAAGTGATGACAAGACCATCTTCTCAAACTGTATCCTGAGCAAGGGAAATCCCGGGATGGGGACAGCAGGGATACATGCAGATGATAGGAAATGGTTTCAGGAGTTCAGGAACCAAGAAATAAAACAATAACAATAACAACAACAACAACAACACCCCTAACCTGTAGAGCCTCAACATAAGCAAGACCTAAGATAGACTAAAAGGCATCACGTTGTTCTTCCTGAGCCACACCAGGTATGTGTTTGCCCAGCCACCTGTCTACTGAGTCAGGAAAATGTCCAGATCTAAAAAAACAAAACAAACAAGACTGAAAAAAAACCCCTAAAGATTCAAAGACAAGGGCTTGATGGTTCAAATCTGAAATGGAAAGAGCAGAAATGTCGTAACTGAGAGAGGAAAAGGAGGTTGTTACCAGAACATGGACAGGTCTTGCAGAGGAGGCAGGTTCCCTGAATTCTGAGCTCACTGCTGAGCTCACTGTTTCTCCCACCTGGCTCTGTGGTTCTAGTGATGGGGTTGCCCAGTGTGTTTCCTTTTCCTTGCTTATAAAACAAGAGGATGGGAATAAATGAATTCTAAGATCCTCACCACACTTAAAGATTTCCGTAAGGATATAGAGAGTATAAACTGAATTCAGTTCTTATGACAATTTCAAAGTGAATTCGCTACTCAGGATGTAAGAATGAGGTTTCTATCTGTTGGTCATTTACTTATTTCCCTTCTTTTTTTAGATTGCCAACCCACTCCTGATCTGTCTAGGTTCACAAAAAAAATCTGTTACATCTGGTTCCTCAGAACCTTTCTAGAATGTCATATTGTCGTCATAACTTCTCTCCCAATTTCAATAAGAATGGGCACATTTTGAATCATTAAAGGCCATAATGTCCAAAGTTTGTACATATTCTGCCTATTTTGCTCCTGTCTAGCTGCGTCTTGAGATGCCAGGGCCCTTGGTTTCCTTGGCTCTGTGGGTGCTACCTTTTGGGAAATATAGTACCCAAAGGATTTAAACAGTGTCTGTTTAAAGTTGCATTGGGAAGGGTGGGGGAAATAGGTGAAGGTGGCTCAAAGGTACAAACTTCCAGTTATAAGAAAAACAAGTCCTCGGGATGTGATGTACAGCATGGGGACTATAGCTAACAACACTGTATTGTATATTTGCTAAGAGAGCTTGAAAGTTCTCATCACAAGGAAAAAACAATGTGTAACTATGTGAGGTGATGGTTGTTAACTAAACCAATTGTGGTAATCATTTTGTAATAGACTTAAATCATTCCACAATACACCCTAAACTTATACAGTGTTATATGTCAAATATATCTCAATAAAACTAAGGGAAAATCAAGTTGCATTGTGCAATAGAATGTTGCTTGATAACTTCAGTTATAGTGATAAACATCAAGTGAAAAGTGTGCGGCATACACTGCCTCGTGTCGACTACAGAGTCGAGTGCTGTTTCTCTTGTTCAGTGTAATTGGGCAGCAACACAGCGAATAAACCAAAGGATGGAAAAGTCATTTCAGCCTGCCAGTTAAACACGGTACGGCACTGACTTTGTATACCTAGGATGCTAATGTGACCCTAAGGAATCAGAAAAGTGGGACCCCTCTTTTTCGTATAGGTTCCAAAAGAAAGACAAGTTATTTAAGAATATTGTCAAACCTTCCATGAAAATACACCCTTAAGAAGATTGAAGAAGAGGCCCTGCGGCCAGCAGGGGCAAATCAACAAGAGTGGAGTTAGAGAAAGATGCTAGAAGGCAAGAGTCAGATGACAAGACTGAGCAGCACAGGGGAAAGTCCTGCTAAGTTTTAGACAACAATCTTGGTCAAGTTACATTTGAATTGCTGATGAGCTGCCACACAGAAGATGCCGCAGAGATAACCGACAGTTAAGATTCCACAGGATGAAGAGATCTGGGGTGGACAGTCGGATGGGGGACCTACAAACAGAGGGCAGATGATAGAATTTGAGTACAGGTGATCAATAAAAAAGGTGGGTAGTAGACCACAGTAGAATCTATTTTTTTAAAAAATTAACACGAGCAAGGAAGCAAAGTCTTCAAGGCTATGTCTACACTAAACTCACAAGTGACGTTGAACAGCCCAGAACATCTTTTAGTGTTCACCGCCATCCTGAAACCTGGAGCTCCCCAAGAAGTTTTTGAAACGGATGCGCCATCTGCATTCCAGGTAGGGTAGTTTTGTGATGGGTCCTGTTTACTTTGTGTTTTGATTCTTTTCTAGTATATCCACTGGAGTGGGTTCTGGTACTCCATTTGATCTTTGGCTTCTGAAATATGAGCTTTCTAATAAGTTTAAGCTTGTACATGACCTGTCTTGAACTTGGAAAGATTGTGAGGAAACCCTGGGAAGGGCAGTGTCATTAAGAAAATTCCAGGAGAGAGACTCAAGGGCAAGGAGAGTCTCAGGTAGAAAAATCTACCCCTAGTTGGATGAGGATAAAGGGAGAATAGAGGCAGTTAGTATAATTCATAAGAAGCCAAATACAAACTTTAATTAAGACCAAAAAAAGACAAAGAAAAAACTTTAATTTAAAAATTCAGTAAAACACCAGAGAAGAAAATAATGATTATCACAGAGGATATCAGAGGTCTCTGTTAAAGGGGAGGGGAAGAAAGAGCCTATTAGGCAGGAGTAGCCATTTGGTTCAAAAGAGCCTTTTTTGAAAATTAGCTTGAGAAAGTGACAGTCATAATTGATGACATGAAGGTAGTAAAACGTTTCCTGCGCTTTCTTTTTAATTTAATTACTTGTATCCTCTGAGACATGTCAGGGCATTGGTAATTTTGCAACAGTAGTTATCTGTCCAAGTTGAATACTATAGATGTACGTATGTGCCTTATAAAAGAGGGCAAGACTGTGAGTCTGTAACTTCTAGTTCAGCTCTGAGATTCTTCACCTGGGTTGCTACCCATTAATAGAATTTAAGATATATTAAATGACAACCAACTGATTCTGTTCTAATCCTTGGCATTCAAATGAGGATATGTTTTCTTTTTTCCTCTTACTCCACAAATAAGTTGTTACATGAGTTTTCAAAATTTCTACTTCACTGGCGTACTAGGAAAAATCAGAATGGGGGCAGAATGAAAGCTCACTTGAAATTTTAACCCTGAGATAGACCCATTTTTCCCTTGCCAATAGCGGGAATCTACAGGGACCTTTTGCTTCGACAGATGGAAAATTCCTATTTTGGGAATCAACCCCAACTGTTTTTAAATAGTATTCAGCCATTACTTAATCTAAGGCATGGCTTTTGATCCACTGCTCAGAGGATTAAAAAAAATTCTGGGTTTCAAGTTAAAGGTCAACAAATGCTACATCGGCCTGTGTGGAAAAGGCAGAGTCACGTGGTTCGTTAGTGCTCACGCGTCTGAGATTCATTTGTGTGGGCCTAGCCATTTCTTTTAAGTTTCTTGGTAAAGTTTTTTAAAAATATGTTTTAACAGTTTTTTGATTTATTAAGATATTATAAGGGAGACCCAAATTCAGTTTGATCGCTTGTTTGCACTGAGGTCTCTATCTTTGCTAAGTGAAGTGTGGATAGGACTAAGACAGTTTTCAAAGTACACTGTGTCAGTTCATGACCATGATTGGTGCCTGGACATACTTCCCAGTAGACCTGTACCTTTAGCTTCAGTGTGGTCTAACTGACTGCAGATTAAGTAACAAAGGGAATTGAGACACGGTGGAAACGTGAAGCTAAGTCAGATAAAGAGCACTAGCATTACCGTCGGATGTGGATCAGTGTGGAAGAGGAATCTGGGATCCTGATGCTGTGATAGCTGCCCCTGAAATGTGATGCTCTCAGCCTATGGAGAGACCTGTTCATGTGTATGTACAATACTTCAGTGTATATCTATTTAGAAAGGACCATCTGTGATATATATATGTATATATGTAAATACACATGTACACATATATATCATAGATCATAAATACGTTCGATAATCCTCTCGAATGTATATATATATATATATAGAGAGAGAGAGAGAGAGACAGAGACAGAGACAGGCAGAGCATGCAACCAAGTGTGTGTGCGAGTGTGTGTGTGTGTGTATATTCTGTGGAAAGATGTATGCAGACACATGTATTTATGTACACTTATATTTAAAGATATATCCCAGATGGCTGGAAATCTTTCTCAGATTGTTAACCTGCTTTTCAAGTACATTCCTGAACAAGAGGGAAGTTGTAACTAGTTGTAAATGCCCCTAGACTTAGAAAGCATTACCTACCAATTTGGGGTAGATAATGTGTGAGCTTATTGATTAAAATATATTTCTGCTTTTTCTTTAACAGTTTTTCTTTTTTTAAAAAAATAAAGGCAATGGGAAACTTTTCCAGTGATTTGTGTGTGTGTGTGTGTGTGTGTAATTAATTGTTGGCCTCAGGCCCAGGAACCTTAGAGGGGAGACATCATCATAGAACCCCAGGAGCAAGCCGCTGTTCTGATGTTAGGTCTAACTTTGAAATGTAATTTCCATAGGAGTCCATGGTTCAAATGTGAGGTGTTCTGAACTAAATCTGGAATTTTCAGATTACCATGGAATCAAAATTTAATTGATGAGAAAAACCCCTGTACCTAGTGGGAACATAAGCTCTGAGACACCAGTATTCTCATGCATCCGAGTTTATCTTTAATATTGTGATGGCTATTTCTGATTCTGTACCCGTTCGCCAGGAAAGCCTGGAGATTTGCTTCCAACGTAAAGATATATATGGTATAATATCTATACTATGTAATTATAATATGATAGTAAAGAGGCATAGTTTGGTATAGTAAGTTATTTCTAAATATTGCCTTAAAACATGACAGTAAATATACTAGAAGAAAAAAATTAAGTGATTTAGATAATATAATTAGACTTTGGGTTATTACTATTATTAATGCACTGAAATCTCATTAATTCACACAGAACTTGGAGTTGATTATTTAAGTGAAATCTTGGTATAAGTCTCCAATTTCTGTACTTATAAGTATTGTAATAAAAAATAATATCTATAATAAAAGTATTTATAATAGTCTCCAATTTCTATATTTATAAGAAAGTACAGTACATAAAGTTTATAATAAAATAAATAAAAGAATTTATAATTCTATATTGATAATAGAAAATAAGTAGTATGGACAAAATAGACCTGGGAGAGGAGCAACGTGATGAGCGCCTCTCAGTGCTAAGCACTACAGGTGTTACCTAATGAATGAATGTTACCTAATGAATGAATGTTACCTAATGAATGAAGGTCACAAGTAGCCTCTGAGGTAGGTGATGTCATCTGTATTTTACCAATGAGAAATCTGAGGTTTATGGCTTCCATGACTAACCAGAGTCACGTATCTAAGAAAGTGGACTGAGGGTTTGAACTCGGGTCCTATGCTTTTTTGAGTCCCAAGGCTCTTTCTAAGTTCCTTAGGAAGTTTCATTCTTTCATTCAACAGGTATTTTCTGAGCCACACCGTGGGCATAACAGTATGCCAAGCATTAATTCTTGCTAGCAATCTGCTTATTATCATATTTAGCAATCATTCTCATCCGGGCACTCCAGCAGTGCTGCAGGGCTTCAGTGTTCTGGGACTCCTGGACTGTCAGAGACTCCTTTGCATACGTTCGAAATACTCGTATCCCTAGTAATTTATATGCTTCTGGACCTCATGCCTATCCCCAACTAGTCTAGCGAGTACTGTTTCGCTCCACTTAATTTTGTGTGTTCATGGGACTTCTTACTGCTGGAAGTCAGCATTCACTATAGGGCAGGACTCATCAAGCCCAGCCTAAGTCAACAGTAGCCAGTGCCTGACAGCACTGTGGACGAAGGCTCTTACTGAACCTACACTCTGAAAATGTTCTCACCTATCGAGCTGACGATAGCACAAATCAAAACTTTAAGGTAGAAAACCTTAGAATCTATTCTGAGTGTCAGGTGGAAGGAGGCAGCTGTGAATATGTCTTATTTTTAAAACCAAGAGCAAAGGTTCTCTTGTGTTTGTGCTGCCAGCTTCATGTTTCGAAAATAGTTGGCTCTTCTGATCGTTGAGTTCATAAAGAAAAATGGAACGCTTCCTTCTCAGCTTCAAATTCAGTTCGCTTTCAGGTTCTTAGAGGTGTCTACAGTACTTCTGTCTCCTGTTTAGCGAGACACAAACATTATTCTTACTGAAATGCACAGGAAGACCCAGCATAGTTCCTGCCATATGCAAGGCACTTGTCTTGTTATTTTCATCACTACTAATGTTAAACGTGATTTCTTTAAAGCCTTCATTTTATCTCTGAGATACAGTGAATTCTAAGCGCTCCTGTGAAATGTCAGTGAATGGAATTAAGCGGGCAGTTAAGCAGAGACAGAAGCTACGTTGGCATTACTACATTTTAGCATATATATTTTAGGAAGAAAATACCTCAAGAGATGGAAAAGTTGAAGTATTTTTAAAGGTGTCAAGGGACTTGTTAGTCATGGATGCGCTGACACACCATTTTTATTACGTACTTTTATCTTAGAAGAGTCGTGGAGTTTTACGATAACAGAGTTTTCCCCGCCTTGTGATAAACTAACGGGTTGTATTTTCTCTCTCGTGACTGGCTGAGACTTCTGCTCCCAGCCAGGCCTCACTGGCTCTGTGCCAGGATGTCATCTGTCCTCTTCTCCACTTTATAAAGCATGTCCTTGCATGTCCCATGACCCAAATGGAAATAACTCCAGTGATTGCTTCACACACACTGGAAATGAGGCATCGGGTGAGCACACTGGGAGGGTACTATTTTGTTATCTGCTTCCTTGAGAGTCAGACCTGTACAGGGTGATCCTTCGGTAGAAATAATTTATGGAGAAAAAGGAGGGAGAGCAAAACAAGGAAGACAAAAAAGGATAAACTTCTACGGTGCTCCAGGGAAGTGGCTAGGACCCCCAGGAATTTCTCTAGTAGTTACATTCATTGGTGAGGAAGAGTGGGAGGTTGTGCAGTTACCAGATGAATTACATCAGTGTATATATGCAGACTGGAAGGTGCAGTCCAAAGTACAGCTTTGCTTCAGAATTGTGTTTTCCTTGTTCAGTTGTACCTGAATTGACCCATAATTTCTTCAACGTTCACTTTCCTCTGTGTGTGGAATGAGTGTCACCTGGAAGCGTATGTTTCACCTTATATATCTATGTATTCTACACATCTAAAATCAGACTCTCACTTAATTTTAATACATCTTATTTGCTAAGAAAATAGTAATTTAAGTGGTATCTTTGCCAAAAAAAAAAAAAGACCAATCAGAATGATTCCCTTGGTCTTGCCTTATGGTCCTTTTGTCCCACACCTGCTGGAAATTAATTTTAACAGTCCACTTATTTAATTAAAAGATTTTTTAAAAGTAATTTATCCAATAAAGCCATAAACTAATGACCTTTATGAAATGCTAAGTATGCCAGCAGTCTTCAGCCTTTTGCAAAAAAGTTGTGGAAAGGGTTTACATGAATGGGTTAGATTTCGTTTTAAAGTGAATTAAGTGACATAAACAAATACGAACAATTTACCTTGTAAGTTACTGTAAGTACCTTAGGTAGAGGAAAATAGGAGCCAAATATTGGAGTGGTTATAAAGTCTCAGAGCAATGGTTAGGTACGGAGAGGAATAACTGTGTTTTAAAATGGTAGAAGAGCCATGATTTCAGATTTTTAATGTGAACTGTACTTTATATAAATAATCAATTATTTCCACCTTGGGATTGTTTTATTGCTAATAAATGGAATATGCAGTTATGCATTATAAGAAGGAGTTAATATGACACAATTCAAATGGTAATTCCCCATGGGGGGGGAAGAGTTGCAGAGATATTCTATACTGGAAAAGGCATATAATGTGAGCCATATATGTCATTTTAAATTTCCAGCGGACACATAAAAACAAGTAAAAAAAAAAAAGCAGGTGAATTGATTTTAATAGTACATTTTAACCCAGTGCATCCAACACATCATCATTCCAACATGTAATCAATATAAACAATATTAATGGGTGCGTTGCATGGTTTTCCTCCTGCCTTTTGAAAGCTGGTGTGTATTTTATACCTGCCGCACATCTCAAATTCAGACTCGCTTCATCTCCTGTGCTCAGTAGCCACATGGGGCTTGTGGCTACCGCACTGGACAGCACAGCTCTCAGACCCAAGACTTACAGGGACTAAAATGTAAGAAAAATGGAGCAAGAGGCCAATGGGGCCTGTGACAGGCTGTGACTTTTGTAGAACGGGCTGAGCTGCTCTCAGCCCAGGCTGTCCCTGCCATAGCCCTAGGGCTGCCAGGTTTCCTGATTTTTCAGGGAAACCAGACATTCAGAGTCCTGTGGGAAACTTCTTGATTTTTAAGTGCTGGCAATGAATTCAAAACTTTTAAAACATCATGTGGGTCTGGCCCTTAGGTTGCCAGTTTGTGGCCTCTGTTCTCAGCATCTCATATCTTAAATCAGGTTCTCTGGCTCATCCAACATGCAGTATTAGGTTTGGTTAAGGATAATAAAGGATCCTTGGTTTTCACCAATGCAAATGTGAGAGAACATCTTTTTAAATGTATGGACTCTATCCCACATTAAAATCTATTCAGTGATTTCCCAACTAACTCAGGTGCCTTTAGGAAAGAAAATTTCATGTATTCACAGAACCTAGAGCTGGAAACGCTCTGGGATAAGCCCCTCATTGCTCCAGCTGACTGCACTCCCCCTTTTTATAAAACATCCATCCCACCTGTAAGTGCTCGTTCAGCATCGCTATACTGTGTCAGGTTGCAGGCTTCTCGAGGGCAGGCGGAATCTGTCTTGTTCCTCACTGTATCCCCAGCATCTGGTGTGTGGCAGGCTTTGTGCAAGTGTTTACTGAATGAATGAGTAAATACATAAATAATTTAAAACCCAAGGAGGAAATGTTGGTGAGGGTGTGGAAAAATTGGAACTCTTGTGCACTGCTGGTGGGGATGTAAAATGGTGCATACTAGAAAGCAGTATCACAGTTCTTCAAAAAATTAAAAATAAAATTTACTCTATCATCCAACAATTCCATTTCTGGATATATACCCCCCAAAATTGAAAGCAGGGACACAAAGAGATATTTGTACACCCATGTTCATAGCAGCATTATTCATGCTAGCCAAAAGGTGGAAGCAACCCAACTGTCCATTGATATGAATAAACAAAATACCATACATACATACAATGGCATATTATTCTGCCTTGAGAAAGAAAATCCTGTCACATGCTACAACATGGGTGAAGCTTGAAGACATTATGCTGAGTGAAATAAGCCAATCACAAAAGAACAAATACTGTACAATTCCACTTATATGAAGTATCTAGAGTGGTCAAAGACGAATGGATAAAGAAGATGTGGTACATATATACAATGGGATATTACTCAGCCATAAAAAGGAACGAAATTGGGTCATTTCTAGAGGCGTGGATGGACCTAGAGACTGTCATACAGAGTGAAGTAAGTCAGAAAGAGAAAAACATCGTATATTAATGCATATGTGGAATCTAGAAAAATTGTACAGATGAACCAGTTTGCAAGGCAGAAATGGAGACACAGATGTAGAGAACAAATGTGTGGACACCAAGGGGGGAAAGCAGGGGGCGGGTAGTGGTGATGGGATGAATTGGGAGATTGGGATTGACATGTATACACTAATATATATAAAATAGATAACTAATAAAAACCTGCTGTATAAAAAAAAAAAGGAGTGGTCAAACTCGTTGGAATAGTGGTCCAGGGGCTGGGAGGAGGAGACAGTTGGGGAGTTACTGTTTAATGGGTACAGAGTCTGCAAGATGAAAAGAGTTCTGTGGATGGATGGTGGTGATGGTTACGCAACAATATGAATATACTTAATGCCACTGAATTGTGTGCTTAAAATTGGTTAAAATGGTAAATTTTATGTTATATATATTTTGCTACAATTAAAAACATAATTTTTTTAAAAATCAGGGAGGTCAAATGACTTATCCAAGGTCATAGTATTCTACTCTGGAGCTTTTAAAACTATCCCAGACTATTTGTAATATTTTTTTGAGGTAGCGTAATAGTGAAAGGAAGGACTTAAAGGTGGGAACCAGGAGACTTAGATCTTGAGAAGTCATTTGATGTCTTGGTGCCTCTCTTCCCAGACCTGTGTAGTGCTCTGTCCCTCGAAACAACTTACGAGTGAGGTTAAGATGATGAAATAAGGGCTTCCCTGGTGGCGCTGTGGTTAAGAATCTGCCTGCCAATGCAGGGGACACGGGTTCGAGCCCTGGTCCAGGAAGATCCCACGTGCCATGGAGCAACTAAGCCCGTGTGCCACAACTACTGAGCCTGTGCTCTAGAGCCTGTGAACCACAACTACTGAGCCCACGTGCCATGACTGCTGAAGCCCGTGCCTAGGGCCCGTGCTCCGCAACAAGAGAAGCCACCGCAATGAGAAGCCCGCACACCGCAATGAAGAGTAGCCCCCGCTCACTGCAACTAGAGAAAGCCCGCAGGCAGCAACTAAGACCCAACGCAGACAAAAATTTAAAAAATAAATAAAAATAAATTTTAAAAAATGATGAAATAAAATATGTATGAGAAAAGTATATATGCTGGATTAATCTGGGCTGAATTCATTATACTCTAGGGAATTAATGTATTATTGAGATGGAAACTTCCTGGTCAGGTAACAAATATGTAAGATCCTTGTTGAACTGATGCCCCAGCATGATCTTTCCCCTGTTCAGTTAAATGGTCGACTGAATGTAAAAGTTTGCCTGTCTTTATGATGATGATGATTTTATTTCAAAGCAGTCTTCCGTGTGTGCTGAAATGCCCTTGGAATCAGATTCGTCTTCTCTTGCTCTCAGAGTAAAGTGAGGTGGGAGGAGAATCTGATACCACGAGAGGGTATCTAGTCTCAAGATGCAGCGCCCCACGCTGAGGTGCAGCATCTCCAGGTGACTGTGACCGGCTCGGGAACTGTGTGAATGTCTGTTGTTCAAAGCAACCAGATTTCAGTGATTAGAGGGGAAAGCATGAGCATTTTAATATTTCCATTCTCTAGAGATTTGCTTTATTAGGAAAGCAAGCTCTCCCCTTTCTGTAACATGCTGTATCGAGTCTTATTGTTGAAGAGGACATTATCTTGAAGCGGAGAAAGTAAACAAGATTCTATACTAGTTCTGAATCACAGATGGCCCAGTTTATCCACCCTTATGTTTTGAAAATAAACACAGATAAACGCCTTGCATGTTGTTACTTACAAATCCGATTCTTCTCGTTGTTGGGAGAGCTTTCAGTCACATCATGCACTAAAATAAATTCAGGATTAATTAAAAGAGTTGAATGCAGAAAACGAAACCATGAAAATCAAGAAGAAAATATAGATGGAAAGTTAGTTAGACTGTTGAGGTATAAATGCAATGAAAAAAATTGCAAAAGAAAAATTGATAAATTTAACTGCAAATAATTTCTACACATCAAAAATGTAAAAGTTAAGCAATATGTTAGGAAAATATTTGAAGCAAGTATGATAGGCAAAGGGTAATATATAAATAAATCTGTAATCAATTATGAAAACCTTTACCATCCCAAGAAAATGATGGACACAGGACATGATTAGGGACATGATTCTTCTTTATAAAAGAAGAAATGTAAGTGGCTAATTAGTGTGAAAAAGTTGTTATCTTAGATATTAAAGAGATGCAAGCAAGTAAGATGAGGACTATTTCTACTATTAAGTTGGCTTTTTCTTTTCTTTTTTTTTTTTTTTACAAGATAGCCTTCAATACTGGCATTCATATACTGCTTGGAGAAGTGTAAGTTGAAGTTGATATAGCCTTTCTGGAAAGCTATTTAGCAACAGATACTAAGAGCTTTAAATGTGATCATACACATTGACTCAGAATCTTTTCTAAGGAAGTAACTAGAAATACTGGTAAAGATTTATATGTAAGGGTGTTCACTGCAGCATTATTTGTAGCAGTGAAAAATTGAAGATAACCCAGATGAACAACAATAAGGAATCATTTATATAAATTATGGTTCATTGATGACGATGTTAGAAGTCAAGAGCCCAAAGAATATTTTTAAAGCGTTCATTGTGAATTGTGCACAACTGTGTAATGTGTAATTGCGTGAATGTATACAATTGTATGCCAAGATGTAACATGGCAAAGATGTACGTATGGGTTGAAAAGGGATTACATGGGAATCAGCAATATGTTAGAAACTGTTATCCCTGATGGCCAGGTTACAAATACTTTCAATTTTCTTTATACTTTTCTGACTGTTCTAGATTTTCTACAGTAAAAAATATATATTATTTTTATAAATGGGAAAATAAAGTTTTTAAAAACTGAATTGAAGGGACTTCCCTGGCTGTCCAGTGGTTAAGAATTTGCCTTCCAATGCACGGGGTGCGGGTTCAATCCCTGGTCCGGGAGCTAAGATCCCACATGCCTCAGGGCCAAAAAACCAAAAACATTAAAACAGAAGTAATATTGTAACAAATTCAATAAAGACTTTAAAAATGGTCCACATTAAAAAAAATAATTCTTTAAAAAAACAAACTGAATTGCAACCAAAACAGATTTATTGTGAAAAAGACGCTACATCTTTTATGTAAACTTTTTCCTGGCACCATCACCATCATTAATGACTCCACCTTGTTCCTCAAATCCATCAAATTACCGGGTCCTATAAAGTCTTCCACCTCAATGCTTCCTAGACCTGGCCCTTCATTTCCCCTTCTGTAGTCAGCCCTGTAGTTTGGGTTAGGTTCTTATTACTTACGGCCTGGTCAAAACTTACATTGTCTCTCCATTGCCTTGGTTTTTTTTTTTTTTTTTTTTTGCGGTACGCGGATCTCTCACTGCTGTGGCCTCTCCCGTTGTGGAGCACAGGCTCCAGACGCGCAGGCTCAGCGGCCATGGCTCACGGGCCCAGCCGCTCCGCAGCCCGTGGGATCTTCCCGGACCGGGGCACGAACCCGCGTCCCCTGCATTGGCAGGTGGACTCCCAACCACTGCGCCACCAGGGAAGCCCCATTGCCCTGGGTTTTGAATCCTAATCCCAACATCCACCACTGTTGGTGACATGCCTCTCACCTAGCATTCACATGTTAGTGCTCAAACTCCCCTATCCCATCATCCAGACTGTCCCTCATGCAACTGTGCTTTCACATCTCTATGATGTTCCTTCTACTAGCAATAAACTATATATTTATTCATTCAGCAGACATTTACTGAGCAAATGTCATGTGCTAGGCAATCTGGGGCACAAAAATGAATTAAACACAAGTCTCTGCCTTACTGTAGCTCACAGTCAACTCGGTGAGCAAATTATAAACAGCCAGTTATACTTTGTAGGATAAGTGGTAGTTATGTTAAATATGTTCTCCAGTGGCAGAACCGGGATTTGAACTCAGGTTGACTTGCCCCTAAGGTCATTTTGCTTGAAGGTGAAGAAGACAAAAGCAATGGCGGCGTCTGATATGGATGGCGCCTCGGTATGTGTTGGGGAGGGGCAGGAGCTGAGGCTGCAGAATGGCCCGAACGCTATGCTGAGGGGTTGAAACTTAAACATCTTTGTAGCTGGAATAACAATAGTTAATAACTAACAGTCTGTGCCACACTCTGTTCTAAGTGCTTTGCATACTGACTCAGTTCATCCTTACAACCACTTGATGAGGGAGGTAAAACAACTGTATTTTTTTTAGAGATAAAGAAACTGAGACACAGGGACTTCCCTGGTGGCGCAGCGGTTAAGAATCTGCTTGCCAATGCAGGACACGTGGGTGCGATCCCTGGTCTGGGAAGATCCCACATGCCGCGGAGCAACTAAGCCCGTGCGCCACAACTACTGAAGCCCACATGCCCTATAGCCCGCGGGCCACAACTACTGAGCCTACGTGCTGCAGCTACTGAAGCCTGCGCGCCTAGAGCCCGAGCTGCACAACAAGAGAAGGCACCGCAATGAGAAGCCCGCGCACCGCAACGAAGAGTAGCCTCTGCTCGCCGCAACTAGGGAAAGCCCCCGCGCAGCAACGAAGACCCAACGCAGCCAAGAAAGAAAGAAACTGAGACAGAAAAGTCAGGTCATTTGCGCAATGTCACATAGGAACTCTCTGGCTCTGGTCAGAGACTGTCGTAGGCACTGCCGCGTCCGTAGCCCAAATCTGTGCGTTGACACCAGTAAACATTAATTGAATGGAATTGAACACACAGCTCTTGTGAAATATTCCTACTGGTTTTGTTAATTATCCAGACCTGGGTTGTGGGGGAAAGTGGAGAAAAAGAAAGGGACTGTTGAACCCACCATCTTAATCCAACACTGTATGTCCTTCAGAAGCAGATAACCCGTCTGCGTGGGCTGAATTCACACTACGTGGTTCCTGCGTGGCAGAGTCAGGGTCTCTTTAAGTCGGAAGCAGTCGTGGCAATGACCTTGCTGAACCTCCCACTGGTTTGAAACTGTAACTTGACTGAAAGGCTCTAAGAACACGATTCCGGAATGTGAGAGGCTCTTGCTTTTTTAAACTCACTTGTTCTAAGCCCATAGCTTTGTAGAGGAGAAAATGAGCCCTGCCGGGTCGGCTTACAGCGTAATAGAGTCCTAATGTGTAAGCTTGTAGGGGATGCTATGCAAATGAACACTTGTTTCCTGTTTGAGCCCGCGGTAGCGCAGTGCGTGCATCGGGACGCTTCTGTTTTACATCCTGGGGACGAGGGACTGACCTGCGCGGCCACGATAGGAACGTCACCGGAGACTTGCAGCCCGTGTGCACAGAGGGTGGACCACGCTAATTCTTTCTCTCCCCAGCCCTCACCCTCACTCACACGTGTGGGAGGAGCAAGCTGCCACGAGGTCGTGCAAGGACGCACGGTGCTTCCCGTTCCAACCATAGCACTGCGTTTGCTTTAAGAGAGCGGCAGGGCAGAGGGGAGAGATAGGGGGAGAGTGAGGACCTCTCACGCCGCCCTCTCCTGACACGGCTTTGTCACAGCTTCCCCGTCACAGCCGACCTCCATGCCCACAGATCAAGCTCGGCTTCAGCCTGTGAGGCCAGGCTCGGCCAAGGCCTCGTTAATAACAGTAAACGCAGCTAACACAGATTGAGCACGTTTGCCAAGTGACAGATTCTGTGTCCTGTTGGGAGATCAGTGCCTGTAACCCTGGGGGGCTGCATTCATTGTTCTTGTCTGCATTTACCAACTGCAGGAGCTGAGGCTCAGAGGAGTTTTGTGAATTTCCCGGGAGGGACGAGCCGGGACCCAGATCCCAGCTATGTTACTCCAAAGCCCAGGCTTTGAGCCTCTGTGCCACACTTTCTTGGCCACAGAACTTCTGGCCTCCAGATGCTCCCTGCTTCCACCTCCAGCCAGAAGTCATCTATCCTCCTTACAAATTCTCAGAGTGCTTGATCTGCATTTCTTTCATGGGGCTTCCCAGTTGAACATCCTATTACCGTTATTTATATAAAGTGTTCACTTCTCCTGTTAAACTGGGGCCGTGGAGGCAGAGTCCATTTCTTATTCCATGGCATATTTTCCACGGCCCCCAGTGTAATGTGTAGCCCCCTCAGACAAGACTAGAGAAGGTTGTTTCTGATCAGATCTGCCCCTTCTGAGCACGTGTGCCTTGATGGGAATTTGGGAATGTAGAAAACTATCTGTGGGAATTCTTCCACTCAGAAAGAAAAGTAAAGATTTACCTGAGAATAGTTGAATCATGGTTTTCCTAACAGAAGCAGGTAACTCATATACCATAGTCCACCGTACCGTGCCTTTCCTGGAATACCCCCATTCCTTGCTGTCCTAGCACTGCTCAGGGACCATTAGCATCCCAGTCTGCTCAGAACCTCTTCTTGTTTATGGTTCAGATTTCTTATCCTTTCCTGGGCATCACATTTGCTTAGTGTCAGGGTTGACGTTCCCTCGGATCCCCTGTGACAGGTTGCAGAGACACTTCTATCTCATGTTGCTTCAATTCAGACCTTAAAGTATCGAGTTGTTGTTACCTGTGCTTGTAGGTTCTACTATTGCATAAGTTTACTCACATGGATTTCAGAACATTCTGGGAGATATATGCTCAACTGTTTTTTTACACCAGGAATGCACACTCATCTCTCTTTGTGTTTCTCTGTCTCCCTTTCTGTCTGTCTCTGCAAGACTGCTTCTCTCTAATCTTGCTTCTTGGGCTGTGACAAATGAGAAGGGTTTTAGGTTCATATCCTGATCCATTTTTTGGCAGAAGAAAGCTGTTTTAAGGATGAACCCAACTCTATAATACCTCCCATGTTCCACCCTTAAACATCTTTCTGGATGCATCGCTCAAGATTTTTTTTTTTAAACATCTTTATTGCAGTATAATTGCTTTACAATGGTGTGTGAATATCTGCTTTATAACAAAGTGAATCAGTTATATCAGCTGATCTCCCTGTGCTATGTGACTGCTTCCCACTAGCTATCTATTTTACATTTCGAGTGTATATATGTCCATGCCACTCTCTCACTTTGTCTCAGCTTACCCTTCCCCCTCCCCGTGTCCTCAAGTGCATTCTCTAGTAGGTCTGCATCTTTATTCCCGTCTTGCCCCTAGGTTCTTCGTGTCCTTTTTTTTTTCAAGGTTCCATATATATGTGTTAGCCTACGGTATTTGTTTTTCTTTCTGACTTACTTCACTCTGTATGACAGACTCTAGGTCCATCCACCTCACTACAAATAACTCAATTTAGTTTCTTTTTATGGCTGAATAATATTCCATTGTATGTATGTGCCACATCTTTATCCATTCATCTGTTGATGGACACCTAGGTTGCTTCCATGTCCTGGCTATTGTAAATAGAGCTGCAATGAACATTGCGGTACATGACTCTTTTTGAATTATGGTTTTCTCAGGGTACATGCCCAGTAGTGGGATGGCTGGGTCATATGGTACTTCTATTTTTAGTTTTTTTAAGGAACCTCCATACTGTTCTCCATAGTGGCTGTATCAATTTACATTCCTACCAACAGTGCAAGAGGGTTCCCTTTTCTCCACGCCCTCTCCAGGATTATGTTTTCCTCTTTAACCATTTCATAATCACTGATTTCTAAGCTATCCTAGCACAGTATTTTGTTCGTAATTATGCACGAATATTTGTCAGTGAATGAACCAGTCAGGGGGGAAGGGAAGAAAGGAAAGTGGTGTGTTCAGTTTCCTGAATACAAGCAATGCCACCCCTTCTCCTCAAGTACAGCCCTAAACAGGACGTCCAGATGGGGCACCTCCCACCCCTCCACCCTTGCTGACTTCAGTAAATCACAAGGTGCTTATGTTTGCCCTGGGGTCAGTCTTGGCATCTGTGCTGCCTGCTGGGGAGTCCACAGCTGGCCCAGATGTTGCTGTATGTTTATATAAGTCTCTGTGCGTGTGCCTGTGTGTGTACGCAGATCACCCATTTACATGTGTCCTGTGTGTCTTCCCTGTAAAAACCATGCATGTCTCATCGTGGGCTGTTGTCCAGCAGAGTTGGAAAGTCGCAGCTCAGGGGGCCCCCTTCCTGCTGAGCCACCCCTTCCCTGCAGCCTTAGCTGCTGTGAATTCCACCACCCTTTCTGCAACCTACAAATGCTTTTTTCTTTCCTCAAAGCCAAATTGCACTTTCCTGACTGGTTGGCCGCGTTTGAGCCCTTAGTTTTTAATTCTTGCAAGATGACTGAAGGGAAAACCAGGAATGGTGATAAGCAGGCAGTAGAGAAATGGCATTTCATCACTGCCACTTGAATAATTCCTGTTGCTATTTTTGAATGCTGCTCAGTTTAATGTAGCACTTCTGCTCTTTGGAATGCGTGCCTATACCATGCTTGTGCTTTGGTACCTGGTCCTGCCTGAGTAAGATTTGCAAGGCTGAATCTTTGGCAGGTATCCATCTGCCTACGTATTAATTGAGGCAAGTCAATAGGGAGAACCCTCTAAAATGCTCAGGAATGTTGCAGAATGGCTGAATTCCTCAGGTGCAGGCTCCGTGCACTACAGCAGCAGTTCTGTGGCATCAGTGAACAAAGCATCGAGCAAACAGTGAAGCTCCTACAGAGCACCAGGCACTCAAGCATCGGACTCTGCTGCCAGCTGCTGCCTGCACACTCCAATAAAAGGCTACCGAGGCTGCCTCCTAGATGCCAACCTTCATTTCAGTGCCCGGAGCATTTGAAAAACATCCCTAGCAAATACGGTGATTCATTTCCTTAAGACAGAACTCAGAGTTGAAAGGAGGTTAAATGAAAAGGAACACAACAGGGCCAGGTTTCCAGCCCTTTCTTTTGGGCATAAATATTAATAGATACTTGGCGTAAGAGTTCTGCAGCTTTGTAATCTCTTATGATAGTGGCAGGACTTCAGGTTGGATGTGCGTCGTTAATTCTCCGTTCGCTTGTCTTTGGTACTCAGTGTATTTCTATGCCCCTGGATGAGGGTGTGACAAACCAGCGCAGTCCAACAGGTAGAAGCAGGTGATAAGGAATCTCCTTGTGACCTGGACTTCTTGTCACGTCTCCTGACCTGCTTAAACTATAAAAGGAAGACAGTACATCTTTAAAGACACTTTCCAGACCTTTGCTCGTGGAATTGAACAGAGCTGTGTTTAGCTGGGGGTGGAAGGAGGTGCCGGCTTTATGTTTTTAATGCTTCAAAATTACCGTTTGTTTATCTAAAACTAAGGGTTGGCACGAAAACACCCCCAAAGCATATTAACAAGAGGGACTTACTTTCTAGAGGAAGATGAGTGCTTTCGGTCCTTTGCTCTGTCCCAGCCAGGCAGCCTCAGCCCGGGCACTCGCCCCTCTGAGACACGATTTCTGCATGTGGTATAAAGGATCCTCAAAGCAGCTGAGTATGCAATGAGGTACATACCTGAAGATGCTCTAAACCCAGAGCACCACTCTTTCTAGTGTCTTTTTTATTGTCCTTTTATTGCATAGTTAACAATATCATATAACCGGCATAATTTAACATAAAGCCATCTGCTTTTTCAGTCTCTGGAACATGCGTCTCTGTGGTGAAGAGCACAGAACCGAGCATATAAAATTGCACGGGATGCTGTCAGGCCCATCACTTGCTCATTTGAGACTTCCTAGTGCCTGTCACATGGGAGCAGCCTGTAAAGGAGCTTTTCTACTCTTAGACACATATCAATTATTCACCAGCCTGGCTCCTCTTGTGCCTTATCTTATAGAATTCACCATGGCGACAGTGCACCTTGCTTCTAAATCTTAATCTGAAACTGATACATAAAGATTAGGTTTCTTCTGCTTTAGATTATTCTAAATGTCAGCTGATTCTGAAAATGGCTTTAAAACTTTTTCTCCTTCCCTTACGTTACATGAAGGTCACTTATTTTATATGAAACTTGATAGGAAGTTTAAGAAACTGAGAGCTGGCTGTCTTTTTTACTTTTTAGTATCAGTTATGAGATCATACTCCCGATATAACCGTCATTTAGCTTTTGAGAGAAAATATATAAGCAAGAATTTCTGCTTAAATCGATTTTATGTACTATGCTGCTTGCCGTGTTGAATGCAAGAGTATAAAATGTGTTTTCACTTTTCAAATAAGTGTAATTCAAAATTACACATACTACTGTTATTCCTTTGCACTCCATATGGAGAAAACTGTGTACGATATCAGGTTTCTGATATTTTCGTATGTAAAACGTATGTATAATCTATAAATCTATGATAGAAAAATGCTATGGACATCAAGAATTCATTCTTTTTGTAATGTTTTTATTTTCTTTTTTACCATGGGTACAAGCAAAACCTTGTTGAGGGAGGGACCACATAATGGCATTAGTTGGCTGTCCTGACAGGATGGCTAATTATCCTCTTGAGCACCTCACATAAAAGAACTAATGGTTCCTGGAGAGAGTCTAGACAGCTCAGGAAAGAAACAGAGACTACAATTATAATGTTAATAATCTTAACGAGGATGTGCACGTTACCTTTGGGGTGGAATAGTGCCCCTTGGTCCACATTCTGCTGGCAGTCTGTGCTGAATGACTGACTTCCACTTTGTAGTCATGAAAGTTAGATGGTGGATGATTTCTCACGAGAAAAGCCACATTCTTAAAGAGATGTCAGAACAACACGGTTGGACACGCTCCACATGTATCCTTGTGTCCAAAGATGGGCCCAGGAGTGCTGCCCATCAGTAATATGGCTCCTACATCACAGAACAGGCACCTGGGAACTGATTCAGCCCAGGTCAGAGGACAGCAAATGAGCGACAGGAGGGAGCTTTCACCGTCTGAAGAGTCAGGTGTTGAAATGAGTGACATTTTAGGACATAAGTTAAGGTTTAAGTAAATCGAGGCTCCAGTGAAGGAAATGAACACCACAGTTAAACAGCAAATATATTCTAAAGCGTCTTCAGTGTCCTGTTACAATATCACAGAACATTTTCACTCCACTCTTGGGGAGTTTAGATTATTGTATTAAGTAGAATATTCTGAAATATTTCTACTTATTTTTTAAATAAGAGTTTGTTTTTTTAGAGCAGTTTTAAGTTTACAGCAAAAATTGAGAAGGTAAAGAGATTTCCCATGTACCCCCTGCCCTCACACATGAACGGTCTGACCCATTATCAACACATCCACGTCTACTTATTTTCATGAATGACTGGGTATTATTTTTGACAATATTTTTCTATCCAATTTTTGTGAAGTTCCCCCCACCCTCCTGTGGACTCTTATCTATTTATTTTTTTTTAATTTTTGTTGGAGCATAGTTGATTTCCAATTTTGTTAGTTTCTGCTGTACAGCAAAGTGAATTAGTTATACATATATCCACTCTTTTTTAGATTCTTTTCCTATAGAGGTCATCACAGAGTATTGAGAAGAGTTCCCTGTGCTCTATAGTAGGTCCTTATTAGGTCTGTTTTATATATAGTAGTGTGTATATGTCAATCCCAGTCTCCCAATTTATCCTTCTCCCCCGTCCCCCAGTAACCATAAGTTTGTTTTCTACATCTGTGATTCTATTTCTGTTTTGTAAATAAGTTCATTTGTACCATTTTTTTAGATTCCACATATAAGTGATATCATATGATATTTGTCTTTCTCTGTCTGACTTACTTCACTCAGTATGACAATCTCTAGGTCCATCCATGTTGCCGCAAATGACATTATTTTGTTCTTTTTTATGACTGAGTAACATTCCATTGTATATATGTACCACATCTTCTTTATCCATTCTTCTGTCAGTGGACATTTAAGTTGCTTCCATGTCCTGGCTATTGTAAATAGTGCTGCAATGAACATTAGGGTACATGTATCTTTTCAAAGTATGGTTTTCTCCAGATATATGCCCAGGAGTGGGGTTGCAGGATCATATGGTAGCTCTATTTTTATTTTTGAAGGAACCGCCATACTGTTCTCCATAGTGGTTGTACCAATCAATTTACATTCCCACCAACAGTGTCGGAGGGTTCCCTTTTCTCCATACCCTCTCTTATTGTTTGTATAGATTTTTTTGATGATGGCCATTCTGACCAGTGTGAGGTGATAACTCATTGTAGTTTCGATTTGCATGTCTCTAATAATTAGTGATGTTGAGCATCTTTTCATGTGCTTTTTGGCCATCTGTGTGTCTTGTTAAGTTTTTTTATGTTAAAAAAAATATCCATTTGTTCAGTAAACTTTTTTAGCATCTATTGTAAGCTAAGCACTATGTTAGGGCTGGGAATGTTGGTCTCAGAATTCAGCATAGTGCTCTTTACATAAAAGACTCAATATTTAGTGAATAATTGCATAGAAGATGAATAAAATACATCGTTGAGAAATTTGACAAACTCATGGGTCAGGAGATGGAGGAAAAAGACATACGAAGTTAGTATCACAATGAAGTGGAGTTAATGGTTATAACAGACATCAAAAAGTCCTAAAAAAGTCAGTGGTAAATGAAATCATCTCCAGAAGATATTAAAGTCAAGAGATACTACATTTTATTGGTATTTACGTCTATAAAAGTTCACTTCCGGGCTTCCCTGGTGGCGCAGTGGTTGAGAATCTGCCTGCTAATGCAGGGGACACGGGTTCAAGCCCTGGTCTGGGAGGATCCCACATGCCGCGGAGCAACTAGGCCCATGAGCCACAACTACTGAGCCTGCACGTCTAGAGCCTGTGCTCTGCAACAAGAGAGGCTGTGACAGTGAGAGGCCCACACACCGCGATGAAGAGTGGCCCCCGCTTGCCACAACTAGAGAAAGCCCTCGCACAGAAACGAAGACCCAACACAGCCATAAATAAATAAATAAACTCCTACCCCCCCCCCCCCCCCCCCCCAAAAAAAGAAAAAGTTCCTTCATGTCATTTTGCCTGGAAGAAAATCAGAAGATAGCCAGCCTCTTAGAATTATGAGTTACAGACAGGCCTGTTGTGAGGAGGGTGTGGGGATCCTCAGTTCTGAGAGTCTCTTTATTCAGAAGGCATACATGTGAAATGACACTGTCAACCAGAGGAGGCCTCCCTGCAGCCCCTAGTCCTTGACTGCAACCCCCTGAGGGGCTGTAGAGGCTCCTTCTGTGACTGTGGCCTCGAAGGAAGAGGCAGGGCCTCCTGCTGGCTCACTGAATAGCCCTGAAAGGGCTGCTTTCCCACCCTCAAAACAGGACTCTACCCTCAGAATAAAGCAGACTCCATCCACAGCTGCCTAACTAAGTAATCTCTTGGGGCTTCTGGGGGCTGAAAACCACAGCAGAGCTTCCTCCTGACTGGGCATGACTGTAAGACAAGAAAAAGAGATAATTTTAGACCATAAACTTTGACCTTGTGAATAGAAGGAGAATGGTATAAAGAAAGAAAAATAAAGTGGAAGAAACGAGCAGAAAAATGATGGGATTTAAACCATTGGGTCCTAAGATCAGACCCAATTTTTTAAATGCCCTAAAACCTCATACTGGAGAGTTTACATCTTAACCTAGCTATCATTCCTTTTGTTTATTTTATGTGTAATGCAGACGATTAGGAGCTGCTTAATACTATATGCTCTTTGGACATCTATTGTTTATTTACACTTTGCTTCGTACAGATTGTACAGAATGCCCTGCGTAACCTACTCTCAGGGTATTAGTTTCCTTTGGCTGCTGTAACAAGTTACCACAAATTTAGTGGCTTAGAGTGACACGGATCTATCCTCTTACGTTTCTGGAGATCGGAAGTCAAAAATGGGTCAACAGGGATGCCTTCCTTCTGGAGACTCCAGGGGAATATCCTTGCCTTGCCTTTTCCTGCATTTCATGGCTCCTGGTCCTGCCGACTCTGACCTCTGCTTCCGTAGTTATGGCTCCCTCTCTGGCTCTGACCCTACCCTCTCCGTCTTATAAGGACCCTTGTGATTGTACATAGGGCCCACCCAAATGATTCAAGACAATCTCCCCATCTCGAGATCTTTAACTTAATCCCATCTGCAAAGCCCATTTTGCCACGCAAGGGAGCACATTCACAGGTTCCTGGGATTAGGTGGGCCTCTGAGGGTCTGTTATTCAGCTACCCCACTGAGGCTTCGCGTGTGTTAGACCATCAACCTAGACGGAAATCCATCAGTGGAGAAAACAGCAAAACGTTGGAAGTGGAAGATTGTGCAAGGTCATTTTTTTCCTGTACAGAATTCTATAGGTTAATATATTTTATATGTGAAAAATGAAAACGTATTCAAGTACATTCAGAAAAAGGAAGTTTTCCCCTTAACATTCTGTAAATATTTTACTATGTGGTCCAGAGCATCTTCTCACTCATTCTGCTGCCTGGGTAACTGTGGGCCCACCAGCCGCGAGGTGCTGCCTTAAACTCCAGGCAAACTACCCTCAAGGCAGCTCATTTCTTCTCAGGTCCAGTTTGTCTTCGCTTTCTGTTTAGCGTATAAATGGGTTGTTAGCCCTGTCCCAGAGCAGGGACCTGGACTTGCAGTCTAGCGCAGCACAGCCTCTGAAGTACAGCAGTGTGTTTCTGGCTGCTGCTGGCGTTCTTGTGGCTCGTGGTGGCGAGAAGCAGCAGGAGCGCAGTTCAGCGTAGATTGCCGCCCTGGAATGGGGGGCCGGGTTCGCAGGTGGCACCCTTGCAGTAGAGGAGGTAGTTGGGGTGTGGATGGGTGACAGTATTATGTGCTGACAGTGCCCGAGGGAGCCGCCTGCCGAGGGGAGGTCAGAATTCAATTCCCAAGGCAGGCGGAAAAGCTCACTATGGAAGCTTCCATCCTGGGGTGTGAAGCTGAGGGCTTGGAGGGTGGGGCACCTGCTCAGTCTGGAAGCTGGAAGGTTGGGGATCGCTTAATGTCCCATGTGCGGCTCCTTGGAGGCTGCTGGGGGCTCATGTTCTCCTCCCGCTGGAAGAGCGAGCGCCAGGCCAAGGCCCCAGGACTGACCTCTGCATCCCTCCCTCTGCACAGCCACGTGAGCAGAGGAGAGAGCTGAGGTGCCTGTAGCGTCCTCTCTCAGTGGGCGATAGAAAACCCCTCACGTGGTGTGTCATGTGCTGCCCAATGCATAAAGGGGATTTGTTGATGCCCAATTAAAAGTCATATTTGTAAGCATTTACTAATGTGCCAGGCGCTGTTAGCTCTTTACACAAGTGATGCCATTTAATCCTCAGAACTATAGATTGAAGATGCCTTTACAGAAAAGGGGCCCAGAGTGATTAAGTAACTTACCCAAGGCCACACAGCTAGGGAGAAGTGAAGTTGGCATTAAACGCAGGCAGCCAGACACAGAAGACCGTGCTCTGTCCTCCGCTGCTTCCCAAGAGACGAGATGCTGAATGCTCTGGAGTAAAGATCTTTAAGCAACTTGAGTGATAATGCAGACACTTAGGAGGGCTTTACATATATTCATTCATTGAATCCTCTGAAAACCCCCGAGGTAGGTCCTGTTATTATCATGTGGGAGGGGTTACTAGTTTGTCCAGTCTCACACAGATAGTAGGTAGCTCAACCGGGATTTGCATCCAGGCAGACTGCCTCTGTTCCTCTAAAAAGAAGATGTGTTGTCATATACAATAGGAGGATAACACCCAGGTTATAGATGATGGAACTAAAATGATGGAATTTATTAAGATTGTGGAAGGCATTGTAATTGGTACAATACAGAAATGAATCCAAGAAAGATAAAGTCTCTTTCCTTTCCCCAGGGAGTTTGCAGCCCAAGATAGATGACTTAGATGTAGCCAGTGATAAACTCAATGCCTTTGGGGACAGAAGGTGCTGTGACAAGAGGAAAAGGAGGTTCGGGGTGCTGGCATGCCTCATAAAGGGACAGGATGATGCCACACGACACCTCACAGCCTCACCTCTTCAAATTTCACTGAGTGTGTAATAGTGCCTCTGCTCGGTATGCTTGGTTACACCACTTCCTGCAGGAAACAGAAGTCTAAGGAAATGTTGAAGGTGAGGAGGGTACCGGCTGAAACCATGAATGAGACAAAGTAGTCGGCAGAAGGAGGGAAGTGCCCCAGCCACAGGGACCCGTGAATAACAAGGCAGGGAGGCAGGCAGGAGGTGACAAACCCGATCAGAGGGGCTGGACCTGAAAAGCAGTGACGTTAAGGATGTGAAATAAATTTTGGATGGATAGAACTGTAAGTTCCTTAGAGGCCTTTAACAAAGGGAGTAAGAAATAATGACTAACTAGAGAAAGTTAATTTATTATAATAAAGATTCTCCACAACCCTGACCTTGGGGGTTTGTGTTTTTGTTTAGAAGAGGCTCATGTTTAATTCCACTCTGTACTGAATAGATTATGGTGAGATTTGGTTGTATTTTTAATTTACGGTGACCAGACACAGGACTGGAAGCCAGAAAGGTATTCATCTCAGAGAAGAGATGTGTCAGTTTCCTACTGATGCTCTAACAAAGAACCACAAACTTAGTGGCTTAAAGCAATGTAAGTTTGTTTTCTTACAGTTCTGTCCATCTGAAGTCCAACATGTGTCTCACTGAGCCAAGATCAAGGGTATAATTCCTTTCTGGAGACTGGAGATTCTGGAGAACCTCTTTTCTTGCCTCTTCCACCTTCTCGAGGCTGCCCACCTTCCTTGGCTCATGGCCCCTTCCACCATCTTCAAAGCCAAGGAGAATCCTTCTTGTATTCCCATCTCACTGATTCTCTTTTTCATAATCACATCTTCCTCTTCCTTCCTCTTCTGATATCTGGATTCTGAACATCTTGGGATTATGCCGTTCTCTTCCAAAATTATGTTACCAGTGTTGTGGCTGCATTTCAGCTGGAGAGTTATGAATGAGGAAAAAGTGATAAAGGTGAAGGGAGAGAGAGTTGGAAAGTCTGTAGCCAGGCGTCAGAAGCAGAGGCAGATGTGAGCAATAGAGAAAGGAAAGAGCGTGGGGCACCAAGAAGTGTGTCCTGGTGAGCCTGCGCTTTGTACGTCAGTAAAAATTGTGCCTGTCAAACAAAGGCAGTGTGAGTGCTTCTAGAAAACATACACTGTTTTTGTTATTCAGAGGAGAAATTCATGGTAAATTGAAAAGAAGTTGGTGGGTATTTATTCACCTAGATAGTGTTGATACCAGAGTATTGCAAGGACTTTTCAGAAAAATAAGAATTCTGTTTGACTTGTAGAAATTATAATTCCTATATTTATTTCTCATCTATCAATTGCATTCTACATCACAACTCTGGGAGAATATAAAAATTGATCCGTATCAAACAGAAACATGATTCTGGCAGCAAAGCAGGCTTCCATAAAAATCAGGCAAAGTGGACCAAAAAAAGAGGTAGGCAGATTTTATTACATTTATTTTTGTCCATCTCCTCAGTTTTTCCTGATTTATTTTAAAACCCTGGTCACATGGGGCCAGAATCTATATTTATTGCTAAATAAACATATCCGTTAGACCTGAGCCATATAAGGAAAATATTGCTAATCTTGGTTCCAGTGGTATTTTAAAATCTTAATATTCTGTGTTGGTTTAGTAGCCTTAGGCCGTTTTTTTTTTTCTTCAGGCTTTGCACTCAAATATAATTGCCAGCTCTTCTCCACTTTTCTCACTTCCTGTGTCCCATTAAAGCTTAAAAGGATACCATTCCTTCCATGACATTATTCTCATCCCTCCATTATTCTTTTTTATTTCGATTCTTGCATTTCTGCCTTAGCTGTATGTTAATCTCATACTTCTGCTAATGAGTAACTCCTTTTGGCTCAATGGACAAGAGAAACCAAGCAAAACTTCACTCTTAAAGTAAATTATTAAACTAATTTTTACGTGATTTCTTTTAAAATTCCATAATTGCTTTTTAATCAGACACATTCGTTAAATTTGAAATGTTAGCAAGCAGAATTAAAGGCCCATAGTTATATGCTTTTCAGAATAAAGTGTTGCTGTTGCCTATAGTTTTGCACATTCTGATAAAAAGCATTAATATTTCCTTTGTTTCTGCCTCAATCATCAAGTGGTATAACGCTAAAAAGTCTCAGGATGATGACTGGGATTTGGTTAGCGGTTAAAGAAGGCAAGTCTTCTCAGAACCACAAAGACCTACAGCCTGTGTTTGAACTGTATTTACTACAGACAGGTCCTGACTCAGGTGCCAATCTGACATGACAGAATTGCTGTGCGAAGAATTCTGGATCTGTGATCAATTAGTAATGTCTGCATGGGTGCAGAATGTGAGTAGAAATATATATACCACATATTTACCATTCTTAAAATCTTGATGAAGGCTGCATAACAGCTTTTTTTTTTTACTTTTAAAGATAGCATGACTTAATGGAAAAAACTTGGGTGGGTTCTGGAATCAGATCCATCTGGGTCCAAATCTCTCCTGTACTTCTATCTAGTTGTATGATCCTAGGAAAGCCAGTTGACACTTGTGCAATCTATGATATGGGATTGATAATACCTGTATCACATGGTTGTTGGAATAATTAATCAGAATAATATATGTCAAGCCCCTGGGCCCTAGTAGAGTCTCCATCAGTGGGAGCTGTAGTTATTTCCTGTGTTATCTTCTCACATTGTTACTCACCGATCTTCCAAGACAGAGTCTTCACCAGACCATGTGCCTCTAGTGGGAGGGAGGGATTTCTCAACAAAACCAGTCACATTATGCTCCTCCCAACTCAAATCAGACCAAAACGAGTCCTTCTTTGGGGAATTTGCAGACTTGAGCTGGCGAAGGAGAGATGTTTTCTCTCTGTTGACTTGTGCTCCCATAGCCGAGGATTCTCATCTACATGACAAAGCCTGTCTATGATGGAGAGAATGGACTGATGGGACAGTGTCTGAGTGTTTAGTTTCAGTGACTGGACCCCTGGAGCAGCCCGGGATCCTCTCCTCCCAAAGCCTGGGTGTTTGGTCATCTTTTCCTTTGATTCATTAATCTCCATCCCCCACTCCCACCCCAAACACATAGACTTCTAATCCCATTTAACTTTAAACTAGACCCAGCCTCAAAACAGTTCTGACTGATAGGCTAATTATTATTATGCCTACCTTTTAAGAAGTTTGATTTCTACAGATTAGCACTTAATTCCATCATTGCTCCTCTCTTGACAGTTTTTCATTTTTTCATGGTACAGGGAAGCTTAAAATCCAAACAAAGTGGCTTTCAAAGGTTTTGCTTATAAGCATGTCATATTAAGTAACTGAGCTATGAATATTTACGGTTGATGACATATTGGGAAAATTTGTTTCTTGCAGTGGCATAAGTAGATAACATTTATATCCTAAAATGAGCACCGTTGAGTGGTCTGTTAGAAGTTCGGTGCCACGTGGTGCAAATCAAGCCGTAATCATTGTTCTAGAACCTGTTCAGGCAAGTTAGCTCTTTACAAAGAAAGCTTCACTCCACCTTACAGACTGTGTCTGCTGGGCTCCGATTATGGAGGAACCTGGGAGGACCTCGGGCAAACGTGTCATCCTGGTGGAAACTGGGCACAAAAGGCATTTCATCGCTGTCACCCTCTCCCCCCGACTCCAGTGTCTGGCCATGGTTGGTCGTCCAGAAATGTTTGTTTGATTAGAACCACAAGCAGAGAGAAAACGTATGAAACTAGTGCATCTTTTCCCTAAATCTCACCCCAACAATTGTCCCACCCTATTTTCAGGCTTTTTCTGTCTAAAAGCACCTTCCGTTCTACACTCAAAAATCCCCTTCTCAGCTCTTTTAAGAAGACATTTCATTTTCAATGAAAATTCTAAATTCAGGAGAATGATGTTTCCATAAGGTACGTAGAAAAATCAGATCCACTGCTTTCAACTTACACACTTACAAATTACCCTTGCCCTTCAGAATAGTTGGAAAAATCACAAATTCACAAACTCTCATAATTAGGAAAACTGAAAAAGAGGCAGCCATTCAGTGCTAAGCATGAATAGAGCAAACATTTGCTATTAATTTGCACTTCAACTAAAAGCCGATATAATCCTTACAATCTGTTATACCAGTTTAGCTTTTTGTTGACTTTTACTTGTTTCACCATGATTGGGCATTATAAACTCTTCATGAACCAAATCTGAATTATGTTTTTATAATTATCTCTTGGTTCCTAGATATACATCAAAGACTTAGTTGATACTTGATAACTGAATAGGGAATAATAGAGAAAATAATGTCTCTCAGAAGCTGATAGTCTAGTGGGAAACACAGGATCAACATAAAGATGACTGTAATTTCCCAAAGAGCATTCAAATGAATAATTTAACAAGCTTTTGCTTTAAAGCTGACCTAAGACGGCATTACTCAGTGGGACTGAAATTGCTGTGCCCAGAAACCCATGGAGAGGGTGTATGCTGGAGAGAGAAACAGCCGTGTGGCTGACAGGGTCTTGGCGCTCTGGCCGGGTGTCAGGCCTGGGCCTCTGAGGTGGGAGAGCTGAGTTCAGCACATTGGTCCACCAGAGACCTCCCAGCTCCACGTAATATCAATCAGTGAGAGCTCTCCCAGAGATCTCCATCTCAATGCTAAGACCCAGCTCCACTGAACGACCAGTAAGCTACAGTGCTGGACACCCTATGCCAAACAAATAGCAAGACAGGAACACAACCCCGCGCATTAGCAGAGAGGCTGCCTAAAATCATAATAAGGTCACAGACACCCCAAAACACACCACTGGATGCGGTCCTGCCTACCAGAAAGACAAGATCCAGCCTCATCCACCAGAATCCCCTCCACCAGGAAGCCTACACAACCCACTGAACCAACCTTAGCCACTGGGGACAGACACCAAAAACAGTGGGAACTAGGAGCCTGCAGCCTGAGAAAAGGAGATCCCAAACACAGTAAGATAAGCAAACTGAGAAGACAGAAGAACACACAGCAGATGAAGGAGCAAATAAAAACCCACCAGACCAAACAAATGAAGAGGAAATAGGCAGTCTACCTGAAAAAGAATTCAGAGTAATGGTAGTAAAAATGATCCAAAATCTTGGAAATAGAATGGAGAAAATACAAGAAATGTGTAACAAGGACCTAGAAGAACTAAAGAGCAAACAAACAATGATGAACAACACAATAAATGAAATTAAAAATTCTCTAGAAGGAATCAATAGCAGAATAACTGAGGCAGAAGAACGGATACGTGACCTGCAAGATAAAACAGTGGAAATAACTACTGCAGAGCAGAATAAAGAAAAAAGAATGAAAAGAATTGAGGACAGCCTCAGAGACCTCTGGGACAACAGTAAACACACCAACATTCGAATTATAGGGGTCCCAGAAGAAGAGAAAAAGAAAGGGACTGAGAAAATATTTAAAGAGATTATAGTTGAAAACTTCCCTAATATGGGAAAGGAAATAGTCTATCAAGTCCAGGAAGCGCAGAGAGTCCCATACAGGATAAATCCAAGGAGAAACATGCCAAGACACATATTAATCAAACTATCAAAAATTAAATACAAAGAAAAAATATTAAAAGCAGCAAGGGAAAAACAACAAATAACATACAAGGGAATCCCCATAAGGTTAACAGCTGATCTTTCAGCAGAAACTCTGCAAGCCAGAAGGCAGTGGCAGGACATATTTAAAGTGAGGAAAGGGAAAAACCTGAAAAAATTTTCAGATTTCAGAAAAATCTGAAAATCTCATTCAAATATGATGGAGAAATTAAAACCTTTACAGACAAGCAAAAGCTAAGAGAATTCAGCACCACCAAACCAGCTTTACAACAAATGCTAAAGGAACTTCTCTAGGCAGGAAACACAAGAGAAGGAAAAGACCTACAATAACAAACCCAAAACAATTAAGAAAATGGTAATAGGAACATACATATCGATAATCACCTTAAATGAATTAAATGCTCCAGCCAAAAGAGATAGACTGGCTGAATGGAAACAAAAACAAGACCTGTATATATGCTGTCTACAAGAAACCCATTTCAGACCTAGGGACACATACAGACTGAAAGTGAGGGAATGGAAAAAGATATTCCATGCAAATGGAAGTCAGAAGAAAGCTGGAGTAGCAATTCTCATATCAGACAAAATAGACTTTAAAATAAAGACTATTACAAGACACAAAGAAGAACACTACATAATGATCAAGGGATTGATCCAAGGAGAAGATATAAAAACTGTAAATATTTATGCACCCAACATAGGAGCACCTCAATACATAAGGCAAATGCTAACAACCGTAAAAGGGGAAATCGACAGTAACACAATCCTAGTAGGGGACTTTAACACTCTACTTTCACCAATGGACAGATCATCCAAAATGAAAATAAATAAGGAAACACAAGCTTTAAATGACACATTAAACAAGATGGACTTAATTGATATTTATAGGACATTCCATCCAAAAACAACAGAATCCACTTTCTTCTCAAGTGGTCACGGAACATTCTCCAGAATAGACCGTATCTTAGGTCACAAATCAAGCCTTATTGAAATCGTATCAAATGTCTTTTCTGACCACAATGCCATGAGACTAGATATCAATTACAGGAAAAAATCTGTAAAAAATACAAACACATGGAGGCTAAACAATACACTACTAAATAACCAAGAGATCACTGAAGAAATCAAAGAGGAAATCAAAAAATACCTAGAAACAAATGACAATGAAAACATGACTACCCAAAACCTATGGGTTGCAGCAAAAGCAGTTCTAAGAGGGAAGTTTATAGCAATACAGTCCTACCTTAAGAAACAAGAAACATCTCAAATAAACAACCTAACCTTACACCTAAAGCAATTAGAGAAAGAAGAACAAAAAACCCCCAAAGTTAGCAGAAGGAAAGAAATCATAAAGATCAGATCAGAAATAAATGAAAAAGAAATGAAGGAAACAATAGCAAAGATAAATAAAACAAAAAGCTGATTCTTTGAGAAGATAAACAAAATTGATAAACCATTAGCCAGACTCATCGAGAAAAAAAGGGAGAAGACTCAAATGAATAGAATTAGAAATGGAAAAGGAGAAGTAACAACTGACACTGCAGAAGTACAAAGGATCATGAGAGATTACTACAAGCAACTCTATGCCAATAAAATGGACAACCTGGAAGAAATGGACAAATTCTTAGAAAAGCACAACCTTCCGAGACTGAACCAGGAAGATACAGAAAATATAAATAGACCAATCACAAGCTTGGAGGAATCTAGGGGCAGGACAGGAATAAAGGCGCACACATAGAGAATGGACTTGAGGACACAGGCAGTGGGAAGGGTAAGCTGGGACGAAGTGAGAGAGTGGCGTTGACATACATACACTACCAAATGTAAGATAGATAGCTAGTGGGAAGCAGCCACATAGCACAGGGAGATCAGCTCGGTGCTTTGTGACCACCTAGAGGGGTGGGATAGGGAGGGTGGGAGGGAGATGCAAGAGGGAGGAGATATGGGGATATATGTATACGTATAGCTGATTCACGTTGTTATACATACAGCAGATTTATGTATTGTTGCTGTTATATATACAGCAGAAACTTACACAACAATGTAAAGCAATTATACTCCAATAAAGATGTTAAAAAAACACACACATGGAGAAATATAATATGTAGTACAAGCCTAGTAGGCAAGTGGAATAGTCTGGTCAGTCATATGTTCTGATTAATATAATTTCAGAGTTTGGGAAGTCATAAGGGTCTTTAATCCAAGTCCTACCTTTTGTAGAGAGAAGTGGTCTCCCCAGGATCACACAGTTAACTAGCAGAGAGCTCTATCTCAAATCCTCAAACCCCCAATTGCTGCTTTTTCGAACAAATAGGATAAGATGAAATAAACCTATCATGAAACGTTTTGCACAGTTTATCTTCTTGTTGCTACAGAGCTAAGTAACCCATGGTGGGAACAAAAAGCAGAGTCAGAAATTCTGTTGTTGAGTGCCAGCATTCTTTCCTAATGATGGCGCGACCCCAGGCATGTCATTCAGGGTCCCTGAGCCTCAGTTTTCTCACCTGTGCGATGATAGTGACAGTATCTGATACTGGATTTCAGTATCCAGTGAAACAATGCATGTGCAGATACTTTGTTCATTGTAAAGCTCCATGTAAGTGTGAGATATTATTGTTTATGTTGTTGGGATCCTGTATTACCTCAAGACCATTGTGATGAACATCATATATGGAGTTTCTGGTACTAGAGAATGCCAGTTGGGGAAATGCAGGAAACACCTGGTTTTTTACTCTATGCTTACTTACCCAGTGATGTGACTTGAAAACATTAATAAAAGTAAAGCCTGCTTTTAGATGAAGCTTTCAAAAGAAGTGTTTTTTCTGTTTGTTTTTTGGGTTGTTTTTTAGTGGTTCTCCATGTAGAGCAGTAGAGAGAAACATTGTTCTGATTAATGTCTTAGCCAGCTGTCACTTTTATTTTTGATTATTTCCTTTAAGAACAGGTCTATTAACTAACTTTTATTATCCCATCTCACACTGAATTTTCATCTCTTTATGTTCCTGCTCAAATTGAGGAAGCTCTGCGTGAATATCAATGAAAGTAAATGGAAATTCTGTTCTCCTCTCCCACCGCTGAAAAATGGTGAATAGCTGTTTTAACTGCTGTTTGCCGAATACTACATTAGGCACTTGGGGGTGTAGCTGCGGTGGGGAAACCTAAATTGTCACCAACACAATGACAACAACTCATGCCTGGGCTATGTCAGAGGAAAGTGCGCTGGTTAGCCCTTGAGTTCAGAGGACAGAACAGGAGCTCCCACCAGCAACTTAATTCAATAGCTCCACAAATGGACATTTCCCAGGCTTTGAATGTGGAGGTTGTCCAACATATAAAGACAATTGTCTAAATAAAAATAGAAAGAATAAAAATCCTTGGGTGGATCACACAAGTCCCTTTTCCATCCCTAAGATTCAGTTGCAAGTCTGCACAAAGTTGACCCTGTTATTCTGTAGTAAACTGGGGATAATATATCAGTTGAATCATTGAAGCCCAAAGATGACCACCAAATGTTATTTTAGCCAATGGTTTCAATTTTGTTTTCAGAAAAAAAATGTTTTCTACGAAGGGCAGCCATTAATTGATTTTAATTTTACCTCTTTTCCTGTACTGAATACCCTTGATTTTGAATAAAGTAAGATAAAGTAGGAAAGAAATTGAAAGGTAACTCATATTGACAAAGCCTGTTTTCAGTGTATGTATTACAACATGTATTTATAAGGTTAGAGATATTTAAGTACATACTTCGGTGGTTTGGTTATAGAAATAAGAAAAGATATGAGCTCTACGAGGTGGAAAGATGCTTCGTGTAACTTAGGGAAGAGATATGTTTATAAAGACTGTAGGGTATTCACAATGTTTGACTATAATTTCAGTTGCTCTGTTTTTGTGCAGACACCCCTTTCCATTCAATCTGGTGATGTTGCCAGATTCCCTGTTCATCCTTGTCTTCCTGTCTTACTAAGGCCCCTGGTGGTAGCTAACATGTTGATCTACCCGTGTTGTTCCCTTGCTCTCTGGACCGCACACCCTCCTGACTTTCTCGTGCGTCACTGGCCGCTCCTTTTCCGTCTTCTCTGCTGATCCTCCCCCTTTGCCCAGCCACTGGTGCAGAGTGTCCCAGGACACTGGGTCCCAAGCCTCCTCTTCATTATCTGCTCACTCTCTGAGGTCACCTCCTCCCATCCCATCCGCAGAAAACACCCCAAATCTCTGGTCCTAACATCTCCCCAAAGTATTCAACTCATATTCTAAATGCCTTCACTTGGAGGTCCTGGAGGCATTTCAGACTTAACGTGGTCAAAACCAAAGCTGATTTTCCATCACATACCTGTTCTTCCCCAGTTTCCCCATTTCAGTACATAACACCACCATCCCAACATCAAGACAAAAAAATCTAGGGCTCATCCTTGATTATTTTCTTACCATCGCCCTCCACATTCAGCCCATTCTATCAACCCGGCCTCCAAAACTGACCCAATCCATCTACTCCTTTCCATTTCCGTTACCAACACCCCAGTCCAAACCATTGTTTCCGACCCTTGCCTGTTGATCTTTCAGAAACATTAGTATTTATCGCGCCTTCCTTCCCCCATTTCTAGTTCCCCAGTGGCATCCCCTCTATCTGCCGTTAACACCCAGACTCTGCCCTGGTGTACAAAGCCCCCGTATCATCGGGGCTCTGCCAAGGTCTCCAACATTGTTTTCTATCGCTCTGCCTTTTTTCACACCCCAACTATACTGTTTACTTGTTCTCTAACACATCAAATACGCTCCTACCGTAGAGCTTTTGCATAAGCTGTCTCTGGTCTAGAAGCTCTTCTCATCTCTGAGTGGCTGTATCCTTCTTAACTTTCAGATCTCAGTTTAATTCACCTCCTCGGAGATACCTCCCATGACACCCCATCTAAAGCGGTCACCCCCTATCCTGTCACTCTGCTTTAATTCTCTCCTATGTATTCATTACTATCTGATACTGTCTTGCTTATCTGTTTATTAATTTTTTACTTTTTAGTCTGCGTGTGGGCATATGCCCCTGTACTGTAAGCTCTGAGAGCAGGGCCTTGAAGGTCTTATTTGCCATGATAACCTCCATGCTTGGAACAGTGCATGTAGAAGATGCTCAAAAAACATATTTTGAACAAATAAATGAATGCATTCAAGCAACAGGGAAATCTGTTAAGGGGGAAATTGATGACATTTTCTGTTTTATTTCATAGTGAGGTCTTGGCTAATCTAGCTAAATTCCTAAGGACTAATCAAAAAAGTAAAATTAAATTTCCTGTTTTTTGGCCAGTTCAGTTCATTGAACCCTCTTTCTTCTGCATTTGGGATCAAGGCTGCCATAAAGGAGAAGCATTATGCATTGTACATTTCTAGTTAGATCCGTGCAAGAAGAAGGCAGGATCCTTAGGACCTATGATATCTAGATTCTCATTTATTTGATAAGATTGTGGCCGTAAACTTCAAGTAGTTTGGCAGAAACGGAAAGTCTGTAGTACTAAGAACTACTCTAGTAGATGCCCCAATTCTCTCCCTCCTTCTTTTCCTGCTACAAAATGAAATAAAAAGTATAGCGGGCATGGGCCTGGGATGTTCTCAGTCACAATTAACTGTATTGCAGGTTCTCACCTGTGGGGCTAAGGCGCCTGTGTGAACCTAAGTCTCTCAGCTAAAGTACACCCGTTCCCTAAGGAGATTTCTGAGGCCAAGCCCATTGACCCATTTAGAGATTCAGGGGTAAGGAACTTTCTATTTATTTCCGTTCAAGCACTATTTATGGCATTCTAATCACACGGCACTCTTCAGACTATAATTAGAGAGTTTTATATGAGAAGAGTACGGAACACTTCTTGTTGGATTTATCCTTTGGGGGTTTAGTACTGAGAGCATTGAAAATTGTTTTATTTAGTATTGAAAATCATTTTATATGGCCTCTAGCCAGTTCCGCATTCCTCCTTTCTCTTTTCACAACTGCAGAATGCTACTGGTGCGGTTTTCCTCTGTTTTGAGCCCCACCCTTCCTGTTGCTAAACAGATGAACTGGATTGCGTAAATTGTCAGTTACTCAGCTGTGACAACGAGACAGGGCAGCAGTAGCCGGAAATGAGGACAGCTACTTCTATTACTTGGATTTCAGGTTAGATGATGAAGAGAGAGTCAAAAGGCAATAGGTGAAGTTATCATAAGTAAAAGTTTTATTTATAGTTACCAACTGGGACAATTTGGAAACAGGACAAAATACCCCGTCCCCTGGCCCTAATTTTCTTTACATATATTTTCAGAAAGACCTGAGCAAGCTTATTCTCCTTTCAGAATATTTACTTATTGAAGTGAGTTTTTTCCCCCATTGTAAAAGTAATTTCCTATCATGACCAAAAGAAAAAAAAAAGGAAGAAAGGATATTATAGAAGGAAAAAAATGAAACATAATTCTACTACTTTAGTACAAACCCTGTTAACATTTGTGCGTATTTCCTTCAGAGATTTATATTCATTATATTAGAGTAAATTGATTAGATTTGTTTGGGTATTTCTTTGTCTATGCCTAGTGATAATTTACATACTTTTAGCCTTAGTTTTAGACTATTTATTGAGTAGCAGTTATTAATCATTTTAATATTTCAGGTTAGATTGACTCCCAATCTGGAGTCAGTTCTAAATCTGTATGTGTTAAGGAGCATATTTGCATTTCTGACCCCCCCCCGCCCCCCCCGCCAAAAAAAAAAAGAAAGGAGCTGGGCTTCCCTGGTGGCGCAGTGGTTGAGAGTCCGCCTGCCGATGCAGGGGACACGGGTTCGTGCCCCGGTCCGGGAAGATCTCACATGCCACGGAGCGACTGGGCCCGTGAGCTATGGCCGCTGAGCCTGCGCGTCCGGAGCCTGTGCTCCGCAACAGGAGAGGCCACAGCAGTGAGAGGCCCGCGTACCGCAAAAAAAGAAAAAAAAAAGAAAGAAAGAGGCGTGCTGAAAATAACACCAGAGGGCGCTAGAGTAACATTGTGATGTGCCTCTGCTTTTCCCTTAGCTCTGCCATCAAAAAAATAAATAAAAGTTGTATTTATTTATTTTTATTGAAGTATAGTTGATTTACAATATTGTTAATTTCTGTTGTACCGCAAAGTGATTCGGTTATACATATATATACATTCTTTTTTTTATATTCTTTTCCGTTATGGTTTATCGTAGGGTATTGAATATAGTTCTCTGTGCTATGCAGTAGAACCTTGTTGTTTATCCATTCTAAATATAACAGCTTACATCTGCTAACCCCATCCTCCCGCTCCATCCCTCCCCCAACCCACTTCCCCTATTAAAAGCTTTTAAAATAATGCACTACCTTGTCTTGAACACATTTGCTGGAATTTACATAACACAGCTTTATGATGTGAGTCAAACATTTGTTGTTATCTAGCATTCTAATCAACGTTTTCTCAAAAGCAGGTCTTTTCTTCCTATGCTGAACCTAAGAAAAGAATCTTTAGTAATCTCTTCTTAGACAGTTTTTTTTAAGGAAAGCACGTTCTTATTCTTCCAAGATTGACTTTGTCCTCTCCCAAGAGATAGTCATATGTGTTAAAATAGTTCTAATCTGCAAGATATTAAAGAAATGAATTATTTCCAAACATGCTTTTATCATCACAGAGTGTGGTCTTTAGATCCGTATGTGCCTGCTGTTGAATTTAAAATAAAACGTATGAATGCATTAGGATAACCTAGCAGTGCTAAAACATATAAGTATGGGTAGTTAGAAGATTATACTGGCATTTATTCCTAAACAACCAATTTAGTTTAACCAGAAGGTTTTCTTTTTCAATGGTAAGCTATTTTAAAATTCTAAATAAAGTATTTTTGTTCAACATAACTTATTTTAAAAGTGGGAATTTAGTGCCTAATGTTTATGTCTATGTGCCTAGAATTGTCTTTTAAACCATTCCTGCCTTCAAGACCTGGCAGTCTACTTGAAGAAACAAGATATTTTCTCCTTTAAGAAGTTGTCACATGACAATTTAAATAATCCAAGAGATAAATAATACCTACCAAACATATATAAAAATTTGCAAATGTGTGTCAAGTAAAATGCTGTGTGTTTACAGGATGGAGATGCTGCAGGACTGGAGGGTTGGGGGAGACTTGTAGACTGGGCTTGAAGGCTGGGTAGGATTTGGTTAGGCAGAGAACAGGTGATTCAGAATAATAGCCTGGTGGGAAGGGAAAACCAGTAAGAATTCACATGCAGCAACATACCTGGCATCTCCTGGTCCCTCCACAGAGAGGTCCCAATCCAAAGTTATACATGCCATTTGTTTTTCTTTTTTGTCTTTTTTTAAAATAAATTTATTTATTTATTTTTGGCTGCGTTGGGTCTTCGTTGCTGCGCATGGGCTTTCTCTAGTTGCCGCGAGCGGGGGCTACTCTTCATTGCGGTGCGCAGGCTTCTCATTGCAGTGGCTTCTCCCTAACATGGCCTCTAGGCACGTGGGCTCAGTAGTTGTGGCTCACGGGCTTAGTTTGCTCCGCACATGTGGGATCTTCCCGGACCAGGGCTCAAACCCGTGTCCCCTGAATCGGCAGGTGGACTCTCAACCACTGCACCACCAGGGAAGCCCATTTTGTTTTTCTTTTATCTATCTGTTTATCTATCTGTGTATTTCAAAATGAGATTATATTGTAATACACAGTTTCATAACACACACTATTTTATAGTCGGTGTTTTTCATTTAATAATCTCCACATTTCCACATAAATAAGTCTGATCTTCATATGATGATGCCTATCAACAAACTTGCTGCATAAAAGTCTCCCAGGACATATATACACTACCAAACGTCAAATAGATAGCTAGTGGGAAGCAGCCTTATAGCACAGGGAGATCAGCTCGGTGCTTTGTGACCACCTAGAGGGGTGGGATAGGGAGGGTGGGAGGGAGATGCAAGAGGGAGGGGATATGGGGATATATGTATAGCTGATTCACTTTGTTATAAAGCAGAAACTAACACACCATCGTAAAGCAATTATACTCCAATAAAGATGTTAAAAAAAAAAAAGTCTTCCAGGAAAATACTTGTTAAATGCTTCAGAATCTCCAGGGTTATGGCTCTGGGATTTGTATTTTAGCAAGTGTCTAAATGCCCGAATCCTAGTCACTGATCTACAGCATTGTTAGGGGGGCGGGGGGTTGGGATAGATTTCCACTGTATAGATACACTGCAATTCATTTAGCCAAACCGTATGGGCTTAATTTTTCCTCATCTTGAGCCAGGTGATAAACATCATTTAGTGTTGAGCATGACAAGTTGAGATGATAAACATATTAAATCTCTGTGAATGTCAGCATCGCTTGATCTATTAAGTGCTAGTAATAAAACATTTTAAATCTGTGCTTAATATTGTTAGAGGGGGATCTTTGTTGTGATCCCAAAGCCACTGGATGGATCACCATAAAATGGGCTGAACTAAGACTACTGCAGGGGCCTTTCCTTCCTTCTTCTTTCACTCTTGGGCCACGGGGACATAAATCTGTGTGTCTGTGTGGGAAGCCAGATGACTCAGGTCCCCACGTCTAGTGCTCTCTCCACTGGGTTATGTGGACACATTGACCCATTTTGCCTCTGAATCCTTTTGCTGTCTGCTGACAGTCTTTCTTACCGCTTAACACCAGTGATTAAGTTATAATCAGACAACTCTGCCCAACCCACATTATTTCATCATAATATGTGTTGATAAAATTGGTCCAGTACTCCCAGGTTCTTGGCTGCCCTAGGGAAAAAGTCTGCCCAGGATTTTTTCTTATCTGTTTTTTTTCCTTTCAATTACATTCTGTAGTTCCCCTGGTTTCATGATATAATGTCAGTGGAATTAAACTTGAGCAGCTTAGAATTAAGTAATTAATTGCATGACGGTTCAATTATCATCACGAATTGATCCCCCCCTACCTGGGTGACACCTGGTGGCAGTGAGTTTCACAGTGCTATGACGGACAGATGGTAAGGCTCTGTTTGACCTGTCATGTATGAGATCCAGGTAATTAGGTTAAAAAATATTTTTCAGAGATCTCAGACGGGCCACATTTGTTAAAATGCTGTGTAAGGACACCTAGACACTGTTAGGCTGATATTTTCTAATCTGTTAAGTATAAAATTACTGATTCTGTTTCAGTACAATAGATAAGGCTTAGAAATCCATTTATTTGTTCACTACATAGTTACTGAGCCCTTACTGAGGGCAGGTACCATGCTAGGCACTGAGACCCAGTCGGTAAACAGATTGACATAGTTCCTGACCTCATGAAGTCTACAGTCTAAGGGATCAAAGACAAAAAAAACCAGGCAATTCCTACAAACACAGTTGGAACAATTTAACCCAGACTCAGAGTGCTGGGAAAGGCTTCTGTAAGTTCTGTCAAAACAAATCAAATAGGAACTGATGAAAGAGGGCAGGAGATGTCTAAGGCAAAGGAACAGCATCTACAAAAGCCCGTGAGGCACCATGCCACATTCAGGGAGCTGAATGAAACCCACTATGGCTACAGCCTGAGCTGGACTGAAATGGGTAAACCAGGCCAGGTTACCCAGCGCCTTGGAAGCCTTGGCCAGGAGTTTGGGCTTATTATAAGAACAGTAGGGAGCCATTGACGGGTTTTTTGTTTGTTTGTTTTTGCGTTACGCGGGCCTCTCACTGTTGTGGCCTCTCCTGTTGCGGAGCACAGGCTCCGGACGCGCAGGCTCAGCGGCCATGGCTCACGGGCCCAGCCACTCCGCGGCATGTGGGATCTTCCCGGACCAGGGCACGAACCCGAGTGCCCTGCATCGGCAGGCGGACTCTCAACCACTGCGCCACCGGGGGAGCCCCCATTGACGGTTTTTAAGAAGAGGGTTATAATCAGATTTATGTTTTAAAGAGATCACTCTTGCAGAAGTAGGCAGAATGGATGGAGAAGTAGCAAGACAAGAGGCCAGACGGTTCCCTCTTGCAGTCACCCTGCTAAGAGCTGCTGCTGACCCAGGAGAGAAAGGAGTCATTTATTTTATATTCGTTTAGTTTATTATGTTACAATCAGCTGATAATGTTGCACTCGGCTTAGAGTCTACATACCAGAAGCCAGGCACTGTTCTATTTAAACAGTCTGTGTTTTTTCGGAGCTTACATTCAGGTGAGGAGAAACAGACAATAAACACATTTTTAAAACTAATGCGGTTGGGCTTCCCTGGTGGCGCAGTGTTTGAGAGTCCGCCTGCCGATGCAGGGGACGCGGGTTCATGCCCCGGTCCGGCAGGATCCCACATGCCGCGGAGCGGTTGGGCCCGTGAGCCATGGCCGCTGAGCCTGCGCGTCCGGAGCCTGTGCTCCGCAACGGGAGAGGCCGCAACAGTGAGAGGCCCGCGTACCGCAAAAAAAAAAAAAAAACTAATACGGCAGTTCCCTGGTGATCCAGTGTTATGACCTGGCGCTCTCACTGCCGGGCCCCAGGTTTGATCCTTGGTCAGGGAACTAAATCCGATAAACTGTGTGTCATGGCTAAAAAAATAAAAATTAAAATAAAAAAATAAAATTAATAAATATAGTCACAATGACCAAAAGGTGGAAACAACCTAAATGTCCATTGACAGATGAATGGATAAACCAAATATGTGTATACATATATACAATGGAATATCATCCTACCTTAAAAAGGGAGGAAATTCAGATACATGCTAAAACATGGATGAACCTTGAAAACATTATGCTAAGTGAAATAAGCCAGACACGGAAGGACAAATATTGTCTGATTCCACTTGTATGAGGTACCTACAGTAGTCAAATTCATAGGCATGGAAAGATTAAAGGTTACCAGGGACTGAGGTTAGGGGCATATGAGGAGTTACTATTTAATGGGTACAGAATTTTTGTTTGAGAAGATGAAAAAGTTCTTGAAATGGATAGTGGCGATGATTGCACAGCATCGTGAGTATACTCAATGCCACAGAATTACACACGTAAAATGGTTAAAATGGTAAATTTTATGTGATGTATATTATACCACAATTAAAAAAAGAAACCCGAAAACCTCATTCCCCCCACAGCCAAACATTCTATGAGACTGTGGGGTAACGAAATGCAAGGAAGAGTGGCCAAAACTATGTTTCAGGTAGATTTTTTTTCTGGGCAGAAAAATTAATACATGGGAATTCCCTGGTGGTCCGGTGGTTAAGACTCTGCGTTCCCAGTGGAGGGGGCCCGGCTTTGATCCCTGGTCAGGGAACTGAGATCTTGCATGCCACATGGCGCAGACAAAAAAGAAAATAAAAAATTGAAGACAGATGGTGGTAAATTAAATGAAGCAATAAAGCAGGTGACGCTGGGGAGAGCAGCTTGGAGGAGCAGGTGGGGACGGGGCTCTTTCTTCAGGTGACGTGGTTACAGAAGGACTCGGAAGAGGTGACAGTTAAGCTGAAACCTGACAGACTCAGCCCTGCAGGGACCTGGGGGAGGAGCATTCTGGGCAGAGAGAATAGCAGGGACAAAGGCACTGAGGTCACGAAGAGCTTGGCAGAGAGAATGAAGAGCAGTGGGGCTGGAGGGCGGTGAATAGAGAAGGACTGGTAGGAAATAGCCAGAGAGGAGGCAGGAATCAGATTCCAAAGGCCTCGCAGGTCATGGGAAGGAGGTGAGTTTTATTCTAGTTGCTGAAGGAGGCACTGGCAGATTTTAAACACAGCAGAGATATGATCAGGTTTATGTAACAAAAAGACTGCCCAGCTTTGAGGTGAGAGCCTGTGGGGGAGACGTGGGCAGGCTCTTGGCAGTAATCCGGCTGAAATGGTGCCGGGACACAGAGCAGGGAGTGGATTTGGAAGCTGCTAGAAGGCAGAGTCCCGGGGCTCTGCGCTTGAACGACCGCGGCCGGTGAAATCTGCGATGCCCGGTTTCCACCATGTGTTTCTGGATGAACGTGCAGCCGCCATGGGGTCAGGTTATTAGAGTCCTGGGTCCACACTGTTGAGGTCTGTGTTCGGTTTCCTCCAGGGAGGCTGTATGTGGAAGGAGATGTACGGTAAAGAGTAAGAGCTTTGGCTTTGGGGTTGGGAGGCTTGGGTTTGAGTGAACACGACTTACCACCATTGGGAAAAATAAATTTCTTTAAGCCTCTGAAAATGAGGCTAAGGGTAGGAAATCTGGGTGCAGTGGCACCCCTAAAAATGATTGATGCCCGTCCCTTCTGTGAGCCCCTCACCAGCCTCACTGGAGGAAAACCACAGGCTCCCAAGTCAGTAGTAATGCAAGGTCTGGTCTGAAAGATCAGTCAGTCAGAGCTCAGAAGACACCCCTAAAGTAGCTGAAAATGGACAAAAGTAACTATTAACCTGCTGCCTACGCCTAGGCCTCAGGGAAGCCGTGAACCCAGACAGCCAGACACAAGCAAGGTCAGCCTTCTGGCACCTACATCTAAAGCCTTCTGGCACCAACAAAAAACACTGTTAAGTAATGGGGGCCAGGGGGTGGTTCTCATTCACAATAATAACAAAAGCTAAAAGGCAGGCATAAATCTAAAAGATGTTCAAGTCTTTACGGATAGAATTACAAAGCATTACTGAAGAGTGTAAAATAAGATACAAATCAAAGGAGAGATAGACCACGTTACTAGATGGTGGGATTCAATATCAAAGCCAGTTTTTACCAAACTGATTTTAAAACTTAATAAAATTTCAACCAAACTCTTAGTAGGTTGTGTGTGGGTGAGTGGGAGTGGGGAGTTTTACAAGCCAAATTCGCATAGAAAGCACAAAAAACAAAAATATCTAGGACGAGTTAGATACTTTTGTCAGATATCAGATACCAAAATTGATTTGAAATCCATACTGGTTTAGTTAAAGGAGCATCGGTACAGGGATAGAAACCGACCAAACAAAGTCGAGACCCCAGAGGAAAATTCATGCAAATATAGAAACTTGATTTATGGCACTAGATATGGGCACTGCAGATCAAGTAGGGGTAATGACTGATATTTAAGTCATGACACATATGTACAGAAATAAATTCCAGGGGCTTCCCTGGTGGCACAGTGGCTAAGCATCTGCCTGCCAATGCAGGGGACACGGGTTCAAACCCTTGTCCGGGAAGATCCCACATGCCACGGAGCAACTAAGCCCATGCGCCACAACTACTGAGCCTGTGCTCTAGAACCCGCGAGCCACGACTACTGAGCCCGCGTGCCACAACTACTGAAGCCTGCGCACCTAGAGCCCGTGCTCTGCAACAGGAGAAGCCACCACAATGAGAAGCCCGCACACTGCAACGAAGAGTAGCCCCTGCTCACCGCAACTAGAGAAGAGCCCTTGCAGCAACGAAGATCCAGTGCAGCCAAAAATAAATAAATAAAATAAATAAATTTAAAAATAAATAAATAATACTTCACCTGAAAATATTAAAAAAAAAATAAAGAAATTCCAGATGGATTGAAGACCTCAGTGTTAGCAACAAACACATAAGAAAAATATCTTCAAAAGTCTCATATTACAGAAGGATTTCACAGACAGGGTACAGAAAGCACAATCACATTTGATAAGTCTGCCTACATTAAAATTAAAGTCGTCTGTTCAGCAGAAAATACTATAAATGAAATGATAAGCTACATAATGGAAGAAAGATAGTTGCATTGGCTGTGATTAAAAATTAGTATCCAAAATGTATTTTAAAACTATAAATCAATAAGATATAGAAACATGGTGTAATATAAAACTAGGCAAAGAAAATGAACTTAAAATACACAGAAGAAATTTAATTGGTGTGAAAAGACCAAGGCTCCCTAGTTAAGAGGATGTAATGTCGAGGCCTTACAGATACCCATGCAATTTCTCAGCCACCTGGGAACATTTGTGGCAGGTTGAAGGCTCACAATCCTTAGAAGTTCACAGGGTGATACTGTGGCTTTTGGAGCTAGATATCAAGTTGATACCTAACTCTTTCAACTTCACGAGAGCTTGGAAGGTCCACGGCCAGGGTGATGTGGAATTCAGGTCTTAAGCCAAACCACGCAGGATTTTTGGAGAAAACAGAATTCAGATGAAGACTTGGTGAGATGGGGAATCCCAAAGCTATAGGGATGAACACCCCAGGGAGCTTCACAGCCAGTGGACAGCAAAAGTCACAGGAAGCTGGATCACAAGCTGAAATTTATGCTGAGTCAACCCCCATTTAGTGTGGGGCAAGTGAAGGCTGGTGCTCTAGGCATGGTGAACCCCATGGGGAAGGCGGTGACTCTGAAAATGATGTGGTACAAACCTGTGGCCACCTGCTCGTCTCTGTCCTTGTTGCAGACCTATCTCAGTCCTAACAAGTAAGCAGTGACTCTTGAGCAAGGCTAATCCCCCAAAGTCAGAATCTGTCTTCACCCATTAGTGGGGGTTTGCAGGTAATGCCATTCGCTCATCCAGTACGTGCTAATCGAGTGCCTCACGGGCGCCAGACGATGTTCTAGGTGCTTGGGACACACCGATGAGCAAAATAAAGAGACCGCTGTCCTCCTGGAATTTATATTTTAGAGGGAAGGGGGACATTATAAATAATCAAAATGAATAAGTAAATTATATATCTCAGACTCCACCCCAGCCCTACGAAAAAAAAAGGAATCTGTATTTTAACCAGTTCCTCCAGTGATTTTTATGCCTATAAAAGTTTGAGAAACACTGTGAGTCTAGGAATCACTGGCTTTTCCATTCACAATTCTGCATCCAATTATCACGGTTGGATTGGCCTTCTGCCGTATCGACACCCAGCCTGTTCTTGGTAACAGGCAGTTAGGACATCTCTTGGCGATGGGAAATAGTACTTGTGAGCAGATATTCTAGGCAACACTTACCAAGTCATTTTGAATTTCGGACTCCTTCCTTGGCTATAAATGTGCACATTTCTTATACCGAGCAACTACTGGCTATAATTAAGGCAACTTTAATGGCAACAAGTGGTTTTGTTATTTTATGCCCCTTGCTATTCTGGACCAATTTATTTTAGTTCTGGTACATCTGGTTATACCAAGAAATATGAATTCCTTTGCTACATAAAGGCGTTTTCACTCTTTTCTTCATTTTAGCACAAAGAGGTGGGCCGGTAGTAAGAGCCAAAGAAAGTGGTCAGAATTGCCTGAAGCACTCTCTCATCTGCACACATCCACCACTGCCACTTCCAGAAGGTTCTCTTCCTGTTCCTCTGCCGGAACAAACCCTTCATTTTGGTACCCAGTTCCTAGTTAGTCTATTCCGTTAATATTTTCCTGCTCATCCCCAAATGAAGTCATTATTTTTAACTTTCATCTCATATAGCACCTACAGTTTCTGTCTCTGTGATTCATTTTGAAATGAATCATATACTGACTTATGCTGACTTATACTGACTTATGCCAGCTCCACACTTGCTTTGAACTGTCATTTATGTCTCGTGAACTGTCATTGAAGTCTCAGATGATTTTTTACATTCTCATACTTTTAAATCGTATTTTCCAGGATAGATTTTAGATTCCTTACGGACAAGAACTCTGTCTCACGTATCTTAATGCACTTCACGCATTGCCTTGTACACAGTAGTCATTGGATACATACTTGTTGATTTTAGTGTGCATTTGCTCTACGGGTAAAGGTTTTTCCTTTGAAAAGCCAAGAATCCAGTATATAAGTTATAAAATTTGGGGCTGACGCCGCACAGACATTTCCATTTGCTATTGGGGTAAAGCTTTAAGTAATATGTTAAGGAACTGAATCATATTTAGCTTGGAATGACATTTCTCAGGCAGCTGGTTTGTTCCCAGCATGTGAGATGATAGAAACTGGATTCCTGTTTGAAGAGCAAAATAATTGGCCTCCACCATTAAAAAACAAGCTCAAAGGGTATTTAGAATTCAAATTGAAAGCTATTAGTTTTTAGTATGGTGTTCTTTGTGCAATGTCTTCACCAGATATTTGACAGAAAGCTATGACTCAAATGTAAATAGAATTGTCATAAAAGCAGAAAGAATATGAAAAGCATAGAGAAGTTTTTTCATACAGCACTGTGGAAAAGCAATTCCATACTGAATCCAGCACAGCTCCCAAAGAAATGGTGTAGATCACTACACTACAATGTTTAATCCATTTATTCTTTTTTTTAAAAATTCTCTTCTTTTAAGAGGTTTTCTCTCTCTCTCTCTTTTTTTTTTGACTGCGTTGGGTCGTTGAGGCATGCAGGATCTTCCACTGCGGTCTCTTCGTTGCAGCGCTTGGTCTCTCCTCTAGTTGTGTGCGGGTTTTCTCTCTCTAGTTGTGGCACACGGGCTTCAGGCGCATGGGCTCTGTAGTTTGCGGCACGTGGGCTCTCTCTTTGAGGTGCACAAGCTCAGTAGTTGTGGCGCCTGGGTTTAGTTGCTCTGAGGCATGTGGGATCTTAGTTCCCCAACCAGGAATGGAACCTTCCTGCATTGGAAGGCGGATTCTTTACCACTGGACCACCAGGGAAGTCCCTAATCTGTTTATTCTTAACAATAAGAGGAGATTAGCAGGAACTCCAAAATTGAGAGATTATTCTAGAGCTAGGATAAAAGATTACTTTCCCCGTGCAGTCTTTTTGTCTTCAAAAGATGCACAATTTTTTTTTTTTTTTTTTTGCGGTACGCGGGCCTCTCATTGTTGTGGCCTCTCCCGTTGCGGAGCACAGGCTCCGGACGCGCAGGCTCAGCGGCCATGGCTCACGGGCCCAGCTGCTCCGCGGCATGTGGGATCTTCCCGGACCGGGGCACGAACCTGTGTCCTCTGCATCGGCAGGCGGACTCTCAACCACGGCACCACCAGGGAAGCCCAAGATGCACATTCTTACTGTATCCTCTTTCCTCTTTCCAAAGACCTTCCCTTTATATTGATGAAGGGAAGAAATGGGCTATCCCATTCTTCAATTTATTTTTAGTAGCTTAGCACGTCATTCTGTGCTACATTGGGCCAACTGGGATCTTGCTAGAAACCAAACTGCCAGACTTCTAAGCGGGATGAGCTGAAGTTGCCTACAGAATTGAATCTTCGGAAGGTGGGGAAAACAAATAATAATAATAATATGAAACATTAATTACTATTACTATTAATTAATAATTAATTAAATAATCATTAATGTTGATTATTATTATGCTAAACACTGAAAGCTTATTTTGGAAAACACACAGCCTCCTTCTATTTCATGACTTCTCCAGAACTTTTACATTAACTGTAAAATTTCATATTCTAAAAGTAAATCTCCTGCTTATTTAACCCAGAGTAAGCGGCAGCCAGTGTTTTAATTTGAACTGTAGCGCCCATACTCAAATTTTCAAAAATCTGGTTGACTGTATTTCCCAGATTCAGATGTATCTAAAGGTAGGGAATGGACTTGGAGGTCCCAGTGTCCAAGAAGGATCCTGTTGCACTCAAACCCATCTTCGTGGTCAAACATTTCCCTTTTAGAATGAATTTGTTCTTCCTTTTATTTACCTATTTGGTTCTTCAAACTGTAGATGTATTTGTCCACATATAAATACTGGGTAAAAGATGAAAAAGATGACTCTTGGTACTTTTTAGTGAGGTGTTTACTGTGACCTTAACATGAGCAGAAGAAGTAATGGCCATGTTAAGGACAGTTTCGTACAGTCAGTATAAATAAACTCTTACATAAACCAAATTTTTAAATGATCGAAATCACTGATTATTTGACTTAGGTAGCATCAGCTCTCTCTGAAATATCAAATCCATGGCTCACATATTCTTTGAGGGAGTTTTGCAAAAATTGAACTAGATTTAGAGAAGATTGTCATTAAGCCACAAGGTATTTAAGCCACCTGTTATATGACAGAAGTTAAAAAAAAAGAAAAAGAAAGAAAGGGAAAAAAAGAAAGGAAGAAAAGCCTGCTTAAAAGAGAGAGGGGACTCATTAGAGACGGGAAGAATGAATTTTAAATAACTTCAGGGTTAACATCTTCCCACATTAAATTATTTTAAAATATTTTCACTGTACTTTCATCCCCCTGGAATTTAAAGAATCAAACAATTTTACTTTCTTAACAGTGTGAGCCAACACTAACTTGGGTACGCTGAATCACAGCCATTTGGGTGGAAAAACACCTTTCCTCTGAACATAACTAAAGTAGTAAAGTAGGATGACGAAAACAGGGCTAGGAGGCATTACTTGAAAGACCGTTTCAAACAACAAGAATCAGTCATCTCTCCATACTCTCCATTATTAAATGCAGGGACCAAAGAAGGGAATTGATTTCAACCAGCTGACATGTTTTGGGTTCAGGTTCTGGCATTATTCCTAGCCAGCTCACGTGATTGTCTTCAGTTACTAAACACTTACTGACCAAGCGATGTGCTGTCCCACGATGGATAAGACAGACACAGTTCTTGCCTTTGTGCAGCTTACAGCTAGTGAAGTTCTTTTGGAGGCCCTCTTTGTTCAAAGGGCAGGGTCACCCCAATGCCCAGTGATTCTACATAGTATTTACTTTTCTGACTCCTTGAAATTCCCCACCTTAAGAAGCTCTTCTCGGGCTTCCCTGGTGGCGCGGTGGTTGAGAGTCCGCCTGCTGATGGAGGGGACACGGGTTCGTGCCCTGGTCCGGGAAGATCCCACATGCCGCGGAGCGGCTGGGCCCGTGAGCCATGGCCGCTGAGCCTGCACGTCCGGAGCCTGTGCTCCGCAACGGGAGAGGCTACAACAGTGAGAGGCCCGCGTACCGCAAATAAAATTAAAAAAAAAAAAAAAAAAGAAGCTCTTCTCCCTTGAAGTCAAAAATATTATTGTCTTCATGTCTTCTCTAATTTTAGTTCTGATCTTTTTCTTTCTTTTTCATGTAAGCATTGTTGTTGTTACTGGCTTCACGCTAGCCTTGCTTACTATTCTAAAGTCTCTTTGGGGAGCAATCTTCTATTTCTTATTCAATGATCACCCAGGTACAGTACACCAATGACTGCTCCGTCAGCCCCAGCTCTGAGTCTCCTGAGCTCCAAATGCCATGTCCATAGTCCCTGGATATTTCCACAGCCTCTCAGGTAACTCAAGCTGAACTCATCCTGTATTTCCCCACATTTTTGCCTCCTCCTGTCTTATGTACCTTAAGAGCATTATCCATCTCTCAAGCTAGGAATCTTGGGGTCATCTTTGACCCCTCCCTTTCTCACAATGTGGGTTCTCCCAAGTCTGCCGTTTAGTCCTATATGGTAGGAATATTTGTAGGATTTGTAATATTCTAATTACAGAATCTCTTTCTATCTGTTTAGCTCTCCACATCTGTATTGTCCCTGTCCCAGTCTCAGGCACACCTGCTCCACATTCCCTTGAACTGGTCTCCCTGCATCCAGACTTTCTCAGCTGGCTTCCCTGCTGCTCTGGGGTGGGACTGACAGATCGACAGATCGTGGGTGTGCAAGCAGGGAGATCCACATTAGAATCCTGCAACAGGACTGTTGTAAGAATTCAATACACAGCACAGTGCCTGGCCCATAAGTAGTTCCTCCTCCTACTAAGACTTATTTCTCTATGTGTTTTTTTTAATCCCCCCATCTTTATTTTGTACTCAAAAATGTTTACTAAAACTCTTCTAACAGTTTAATTACTCTAAGTTTTCTTAGTATGTTATCTGAACGCATCCATTAGAATGTGAGCTCAACAAAGGCAGTGGTTTTTCTCTTTCCTTTACTAGTGATCCTCAGATCCTAGAAGTCTGGCACATAGCAGGCCTTATGTTTTTGAATGAATGAATCGATCAAGGAATGGCCAAAACTGTGGAGAGAACGGCTGCTACGGAGCAGTTAGGAGGTAGTGGGGAAGAACCTGTAATCTCAAATGTAGGCAGTTTGCTTCAAAAGGAAAAGGGAGGCAGCTGGGGAGAGAGGGGCACAGACAGTTAGAGACACAATTAAATTGTGATGAGTGAGAAGAAGGGTGAGTGCAAGATGCCAGGGGAAGGTCTGGAGAAAGGTATTTATATTGAGAACGAATGGATAACTGTGAGTTGGCCAAAGGACAGGGGGACTCTGTGAACATCTCTCCATAATAATAAATGTGTGTCTCTATCATGATAGCTGTGCAGTCTCCTACTGTATGTGTGTTCAACAAGGAAAATACCATTCTTTCTATTCTTTGGTAATTAGATCAGTGAAAAATCTCATTGTTGCTTGCATTTCTTTGATCATTACTAAGATTGAACGCTTTTCCCATTCATTTATTGGCTATTATTCACTCACCTCTGAGGAATTACTTGTTCATGACCTTAGCTTACTTTTCTGTGGGAGTTTATACATAATTTTTTACAATGTACGTAGTCAAATCTACCAATCTTTTTCTTTATAATTCCTGTCCTCATAGCCCTACTTTGAAAATCTCTCTGTACCCCAAGATTGACTTTCCTTAATGGTTTGAGATTTCAGCTTTCTCCTATGCTGAATTCTTACTGATACTTGTATTTGCTGCTGGACTTTCTACTCTGTTTTGTTACTCTTTCTGATTACTTATGTTACCACATTGTTTTAATTATCGTGGTTTTAAAACATATTTTCATGCCTAGGAGTATAAGCCACTCATTATATATATTATACATAATGCATATTGTACGTGTATACATGACATACATATGTAATTGTAACTTTTCCTATTGATATGATTACAAACTTATACAGGGGTTGCAAGAATGTTACAAGGAACTCTCCGATACTCTTTACCCAGATTTACCAATTATTTACATTTTGCTGTACTTACTTTACCGTTTATATTACCACTATCTCCTTCTTTCCTTCCCTTCCTCCCTCCGTCCCTATTTCCCTGTACACACACACACACACACACACACACACACACACACACACACACACAGTTTTAGCTGTTTGAGAATCAGTTGCAGACACAACTGCAGTGCAGATACCCTACATCCTTCAATGTATATTTTCTAAGATCAAGGATATTCTCTTATATTTCTACAGTACATTTATCTAATTAGGAAAAATTAGACAAGGTCCATATGCAAAATTTGTCAGTTGCCCCAATAATGCCCTTTATAGATATTTATACCATGACCACCACCACCTTCCCCTCTGCCCCACCCCCATGCCTCACCCCCCCAAATCCAGGATTCAATCCAGGATCACACATCACATTGAGTTGTTTTGTCTCTTCCGTCTCTTTTATTTTGGAACAAGAGGTCCTCATTCTTTGTCTTTCTTGACCTTTTAAGACTACAGGTCAGTTGTAGAATGTTCCTCATTTGAGGTTTGTCTGACGCTTCTTCATGATTAAATTCAAGTTAGGCATGTTTTTGGCAGGGATATCATAGTAGCAGTGCTGCGTCCTTCTTGTCATAGTATATCAAACATGCTGTCAGTTTGTGCCAGGACAGGGATGTTAGCTCTGATCACTGGTTAAGCTAGAGTCATCCAGATTTCTCTGATTATTTTAGCATTATTTTGTCACGTTCCCAGAAAAATCTTTTTTTTTAATTGTAAATCTACCTGATTTATAGATTAATTTGGAAAGAATTCGATGTTTTCTCTATTTTTAACTCCACTTTTCTGTCTCTCATCAACATTTTGGATTATTTTTTCTTCTTATGAGTTCTACAAATTCCTTATTCAGTCTTAGGTTTTAAATATTTCTGACTGTAGTTGGAAACAGCATTTCTTTTTTCTTCATGTTTTCTTTCTGTTTTTTTTTGCGGTACGCGGGCCTCTCACTGTTGTGGCCTCTCCCATTGCCGAGCACAGGCTCTGGACGCGCAGGCTCAGCGGCCATGGCTCACGGGCCCAGCCGCTCCGCGGCATGTGGGATCTTCCCGGACCGGGGCACGAACCTGAGTGCCCTGCATCGGCAGGCGGACTCTCAACCACTGCGCCACCAGGGAAGCCCCATGTTTTCTTTCTTTGTGTGGCTGCTAGATAGGAAGTCAACGTAACTTTGTATAACTACCCATCTCTGATAGTTTTTATAGTTTAATCATGATTCTCTTACATTTTTTAAGTGAATAATCTTATTACTTGCAAATAATGATATTTGTCTCCTGGGTTTGAATTCAGAGTCTACCAGTTTTTAGTTTGAGTATTAACACTTTCTAGCCACAGTTTCTTCATCTGTAAAGTGGGTATAGAAGTACTTTATATCACTGCTATGAAGAGTAAATGCTAAAATGCATATAAAACTCTCAGGACAGTATTAGCAAGAGATCAAGCTCTCAATATATGTAAGCTAGTTTTAGAAATTATAGTAAACTGGGCTTCCCTGGTGGCGCGGTGGTTGAGAGTCCGCCTGCCGATGCAGGGGACACGGGTTCGTGCCCCGGTCTGGGAAGATCCTGCGTGCCGCGGAGCGGCTGGGCCCGTGAGCCATGGCCGCTGAGCCTGCGCGTCCGGAGCCTGTGCTCCGCAACGGGAGAGGCCACAACAGTGAGAGGCCCGCGTACTTAAGTAAAAAAAAAAAAAAAAAAAAAGAAATTATAGTAAACTAATCTCATAATTCACGGCATAGATCCTGTACTTATCTTAATTTTTTTTTTTATGGACTGGATCTTTGTGGCAAATTTATATCCCAACCAATTATTGCTAATAATAGGAAAGCAATAAATTTTTCTATATTATTGTAATGAGCTTTTTTACTAAAATTACTAACTCTAATGCTTTTTACAGGTTTTACAGGTTTAAATTCATATAATCTGCAAATAATGCAACTAGTTCTTTTTCTTGTTTGATTACATTAGTCAGAATTCCTAGATCAAATTTTTCAATACTATCAGTTTATGATTTTGCTGAGACTATCTAGAGTGTTTCACCATTTTAAGGTGTTGATTGGTTTGGGATTATAATTTTATTTTATTAACAATTTATTCTTCTAATCCTAGCAAACTATAATTTTTTAATCAGGAAGTGAATTTTATTAAGTGCTTTTCAGCATCTACTGAAATGAGAATCTGTTTTCCACTTTTTTCTGAGATTAATTATAATAGAGTGAAGTAATTAATTCTTAACAAATATTCTAACGTTGAACTGTCTTTGCATTGTGGAATATAATCTATTTTGTTATAATTTTTTTTTACACTCGCTTGCTTTACTAACAGTTTATTAAGATTTCTGCATCTATATTCCTAAGAGATATCAGACTATAGATTTTTGTTTTGCTTGCTTTTTGTTTGGGGGCACTGTATTTTTCTGTTCTTTGCTGCAAGGATCTGTGAGTTTTATTAAATGCATTGGAAATCTTCCCATCTTTTTCTGTTCTCCAGAATGGCTTGAATAATACAGAAGTTCTGTTCCTTAACATTTGCTTATAAAATAACTTGGTACTAGTGGCTTTTGGAAAACTGGATTTTACTTTCTAATCATTGCTACAATTTCTTTCATAATTATCAGCATTTTGGGATGTCAAAATTGTTTCATGGGTCACTTTGGTAACAGCTTCCTCTGAGATCATCTATTTCTTACAGATTTTGAAATTTGCTAACATAGAGTGTGTATACTGTTCTTCATCGTATATTTTATGTTTTATTCCTAAAGTAGTGTATTTGTACTCTCTCCCTGGTTCAATCTACCTTTGGCAGAAGCTTTGATCTTTTATTGTCATTTTAAAGAGCCAATTCTTAGGTTCATCAATTCTACAGTTTGCTAATTGATTACTTCCTACTTTTGTATGTCTCAGATCTTTCCCTTCCACATTCTTTAGATTTCTGTACGTCTCTGTCATCTTAGGTACTATATTTAATTCGTTTTGATTTGTTCCGATTTAATAACAGTAATCTTAGTTGCATTGTGTCCCATAGAGTCACAAGAGTTTTGGAACTGGAGAAAATTGTCAAAACCATATAATTCAAACCCTTTGTTTTCCGTATTAGGAAAGCAAACAGGTTAAAGACTTGTTCACAGCCAGCCACCTACAGAACCGAAGTATCATACAATTTTCCTGATCCTCTTTTTCTACTCCACCACTCTTCCTGGATGCTTAACCGAGAAAAGACACGAGAATAAAGCAAAGGGGGATAATTTCTGGTCGGAAAGTGACTTGTTTACAGCTTGGGAAGCCCCTCAAAAGGCCAGGACTTAAAGTAGCCAGCTAAGGGCTTTCTGAGCACTGTTTTCTCTGTCTCTGGGATAGAGGTTAGTATATGTTGACACAAGCTGACTAAATAAACCTGTTGATTCAGGAAGGGTGCAGGGCCTGTAGAGGGCAGCTTTGGAACTAGACTTCAGACCAGTGGAGCCACACCTGTCGTAAAGGAGTTCACATTGCTTCAACTGCCCAGCTCTGAACCAGACCTCCCAGGTGAGAGAACCTCCCTCTTCCCACTCAGAGTTCCAGTCTGACCGCTCCTTCCACCCCTGCCCATTGTATCCTGACCTGATTGCGTTTTCACCCCAGAGACGCCTGGAAGAAGGATTGCCATCTGCTTGAATTATAGCTCCCAGGGCAGGGCCAGGAAGCTCAGCAGTGGGGGTGGGGAGAGGAGAAAAGCAAATGGAGTAAGAGCAGCTCAAGTGATGAACAGGCTGGCCTGTGTGTAACCGTTGAGCGCCCTCCATTTTTCTCCTTTCTTGCCCTAACTTGTATTAGTGAAGGTGGTGGAATGGGGCAGGAAACAAAGTGGTGTAGACACGGATTCAAAAATGAGTTTTTCTGGGCTTCCCTGGTGGCGCAGTGGTTGAGAGTCCGGCTGCCGATGCAGGGGACACGGGTTCGTGCCCCGGTCCGGGAAGATCCCACATGCCGCGGAGCGGCTGGGCCCGTGAGCCATGGCTGCTGAGCCTGCGCGTCCGGAGCCTGTGCTCCGCAACGGGAGAGGCCACAGCAGTGAGAGGCCCGCATACCGCAAAACAAAACAAAACAGAATTTTTCTTCCTTTTTACTTACAAAGGCTTATGAAAGTTCATTACTTTCATTTAACATTGGATATTGGTGATCTTTTGAGAATGAAGATGTAAAAAGACGGATGTGTGTGTACAGACGTGTATTTGTAGCTACATATGTACATACGCACACGCATTTTACACACATGGAAGAGTCTGAAACCCAAGGGAATCTTGTGATGGAGCCTCTTTATGTAAAGTGATGAATGTTTTTGCCTTGGGAATAATTTTACTCCTTCTTTAAGTGTCTGTTTTGTCTGGGTGTTTTACGTATAGAATAATGCTCAGTATATATTTTTTTATTCCTATTTTTTGCCCTGCATGAAGATAAGAGATGTTTTACTGTTGTTACCTGGAATGACCTGTAAAAGTCAGTGCAGCTCACAAAAATTCGGAGTCCACCGATGCTTAGTAAGGACTAACTCTGTGCCCAGGGGCTTTCACAGGAATTACCTTGTTTACTCTCCCTTAGCCACTTCCTGCATAGTGAATGCTGTCATTCTTGCTTTACAGATGAAGATGCAGAAGCTCAGAGAGGTTAACTCACTTACCCTAGATCACACAGCTAATAAATGCCAGAATCTAAAATCAACCCCAGATCTTCTGATTTCAAGTTGGATATTCTGTCATCTGCCTGCCAGACCAAAGCCATTTCATGCTACATGGTCAGCTCCTTAAGGTCTAGGATAATGCCTCATTTATCTTCATACAGTGCATTGTCAGCTGTTTCCCAGGAGATTATATACTTTGTGGATTATTACCTTTTATTGATTTTTATTTTTTCAAGATATTACATGAGCATTCTTTGAGAGATCAGGTAACAAAGCTATAAGACCTTTCAAAACTAACCATCTCCTGACCCACCACCCTACATAATAAGTTTTTTGTTCCAGAATTATTCCATGCAATTTGATTTAGAATTTGAAAGAGAAAGGAATAAGAAATTGCTTTTACTTAGCAAATACTATATCCCAGGCAGAATGAGTTACATTTCCCCAAAGGTATCTTATTTCATCCTCAGAAGGACTCTCACTTATCCTGGGACTCCAGCCCCTGTGCTGTTTCCACCTCACTGGACTGCCCCCAGTGCCATGAGAAACGCATCTATTATCAAGTGTCAAGATCATCACCGTGATGGTTAATATACCATGTGGAAGTTCACTTGGTTTTCAGAAGTTCTTCCCTCTAGTCACAATTGATTGGTTACTAATAAGTTAAAAACGAAGTTAAAGCAATCTGCACCAGCACTTACTTTAAATGAAAACCAAGTATTCATCCCTATTCTCTTCTTTCTGAAAACCGATGTACATCTTAAAACTTTATTTGAATTTTTGTAGTTGGAAGCTACACAAGTCAGAAGTAGTATGTAATTTTTAAGTAAATGTTCTTCTAAAATATTGCATTTTATCCTCCCCCCGACCCCCCACTGCTTTTTTTTTTTTGCGGTACGAGGGCCTCTCACTGTTGTGGCCTCTCTCATTGCAGAGCACAGGCTCCAGACGCGCAGGCTCAGCGACCATGGCTCACGGGCTCAGCCGCTCCGCGGCATGTGGGATCTTCCCGGACCGGGGCATGAACCTACGTCCCATGCATCGGCAGGTGGACTCTCAACCACTGCGCCACCAGGGAAGCCCTGCCTCCCACTGCTTTTTATTATTCAAGGTTTACCCTGGCTGTTCTCTATAGTAGCCAGACAGTTCATCTGGTCAGGTAGTGTTGTTCTCTTTGGTTCATTAAATTGTAAATTCCTCAAGCTCAGGAATTGTTTTCTTCTTTTATTCCCACCTCCCTTCCCTGGACTTACATTGCTGATACATTAAAGAGCTCAGTAAATGTGTGATGCGTTGAATGGAGTGGAACTGCAGCGTTCACCCACCTCACTGGACTTGGTGGGTGTCCTGGTTGTCCGTCCACCAGCCCTGTGGTGTGTTTAGAGACCAGTGCTTCCAGAAGCGGACTGAGGTCCCTTGGAATGGGGCTGTTGTCATTGCCCAAATCTATTATGTATCATTTAGAATCGAAACTATATGTCAGTTAAATTAGCACTAGAATTCTCTTCCCTCTTTCTCTTTACTTGGTATAACTTTAAAAAAAAATACTATTTTGTGATTCTTTGCACTCACTCCTTTTGAAACTTAACCAAAGCAGTTGTTCGTAGTCATGTTTGAGCCATTTGTGAATCAAGAAAATCAACCTTAGAAGGTTAGAGTCAAGTGTTCAGGCCTTATCTTGCCATATCAGCCTTTTACCTACATATTTCAGTGGGTATTGAACTCATTTTTCTTTTTCTAACTTCCTGTCTTCTGCTGATGTCAACTAGTTAGGTATTTGTGTTTAAGTGTATGAAAATGTAACTCCTGCAGCCCCAAACTGCTTCTAGAAGCTGCAAGGACTCAGAAGACATGGTTCTCCTGGCACCACCTCCACTCCCCAGTTTTAGCCCTGGGAGCCTGGCATGGGTGACCCCAATATGCAAGGAGAGTGAACCTCCAGTTCCACAGCCGAGCAAGCAAAGGTGTGTAAGACATGAGTTACACGCCAGCGAGGGAGACCGATGCGTGGGCAGATCAGCTATACAGCAGTGTAGGAAAGGTGATGGTAAATAGTCAAGCAAGGGAGTTAGGAGCTCAGAGGGGCAACTAAGGCAGCTGGGAAAAGCCAGAGACAGTTTCTTAATGGAGCCTGGAGAATTGGGGTTGGGAGAGGAGAGAGGGGTGGTGCAGGGAGCGAGCGAAGGGAATTAAGGGGTGAGGAGAGGGTAAGAAAAGGACTCCAGGAGGAGGCAGCCACGTGAACTAGGGCACTGACTGAGCGATGGCTGGGAGTGGGGAGTGTTCAGGGCACCAACCGTGTGCAGCTGAGCATTGCTGAACAGGCACATGCAAAGAAGGCAGTTGTAAGAGGTGAGAGTAAGGAAGCAAACTGGCACCAGGTCATGGAGGAGAGGCTTGGTAGTGCCAAGGTGCTGAATGGAGCCATCATTGCCTTTCCACCTACAGACCCAGGGAGCCTTGAAGACAGTTTAAGCAGAAGGACCTGCCATTTGTCTTTTCAGTGGAGCCATTAGGCACCAACAGTGAGGACACGTGTGAGGGGCAGAGGCAGAGAGAAAGCCATCGCAGAGTCTAGGCAAGAGTTAGTGGAGACCTGCCTTAGGACAAGGGTGACAGGAATAGAGGAAGCGATGAATTCAAAGTGGTAAAATTGGCAGCACTGGGTAAGCGCTGCGTGTGGTGGCGGGGAGAGGACGGAATTTAGAATGATTCCCAAGTTAGAGATTCAAGTGGTCAAGACAATTCAGGAGGGGTAGCAATTTAGAGCCCATGATGATTTCAGTTCTGGACCTGTTGAGCCTCGGGTGATCTTGAGTATCTGGATGGAAATATCCATCATGTAGTTGGATGTGAGCCCCGTGATGAGGTGGTAGCATAGATCTGAGGAGTTTACGTATCTGAAGAACACACAGCCACTACTTGAGAATGCGAGCACAGGGTGATTAGATTTTATCCCTTGGTTAATAGTACCTGTGTAAAAATTCCAGGCTGCTTAGACATACGGGATAAAGATATAGACGTGTGTACGGACACACACACACACACATGTGTGTGTGTGTGTGTGTATATATATATATATATATATATATTCCCCCTGCTCCCCTCCCCCACTGAGGATTAGTAAAATAGTAAATATCCTGTGAAGCATTGCATCAGAAGAAGCGTTTGCAAGGAATGTAGACAAAACAACATAAACCAAAACCACATACCTCCTCCAAAAAAAGAGCAGTGCATGTAGAAAATTACAGCTTTGTATCCACGTCAAGGAAGAGTGTTTGACAGCTACAGGATGTGAGAAGGAGATTCAAATGACCAGTTTGTTTGGTTTGGGGAAAAAGAATGTTCACATGAAGTCACAAGAGAACCCCTTACATCCTCCGTATCGCATTAAAGTCACCATTAATACATCCCCGGCCCACTCACCCTAACAATGTGTTTAATGTGTTCACCCAGCCATTTTTCCCCCACCCCGGCCCCCGTAAGTATGAAACTGTACAAAATACTACTGATTTTTTAGATCTGGGCATCCACTAAAGTCATTCTGATATTTCAAAGTGGAAGTTAAGCTAGATGTTTTCTAGGGAAAAGAAGCTTCGTATGGATATCTGTAGATCACGATATACACAGCGGGCCCTCCGTTATCTGCTGGTTCTGCGTTCTCGGATTCAGCCAACTGCAGCATTTTACAAAGGGACTTGAGCAGCTGTTGATTTTGGTATCAGCTTTTGGGGGTCCTGGAACCAGGGCCCCTTGGATACCGAGGACGACGGTGTTACCTTACTAAACGACAACTCAATGCAGGGAACTCTTGCATTAAGCGATTTAAAGAATTTTATTTCTTATGGCTCCTCTCCTGGAATGGCAAAGAAATAAAACATTTGTAACAGTTGATGAATACTATATCATTTTTTCAAGTCTGAGTTACACTGAGAATCCTATGCTAGTTTCTCCAAGACTCCAAAATTTTCCAGAATTCTTCAACATTTCATTACTGTAAGAATTCTCTCTCAGTGTAGGAAAGGGGAATTAGAGAAACTGACCTGACCTCTACCTATAAATACCTGACCTTTCAGGTCAACAATAAATAAAAATAAAGACACACACATGCTGGAGCTGAGGTAGTGGTTCATCTTTTGAGAATTTCAGAAGAATTACTGTGGGAAAATGGAAAACCACAAAACAGCATGTATTAAATTCCTAGTCAAACTTCTGCATCTCTGTAAAGACCAAAATGAAACCACAAGCGATCATAAATGGCAAAAAACTGACTTCCCTAACAGGGTAGCATTTCATCAAGGTGGTGTGGTAGCTGATCTTTGTGGAGAAACTTGTTCAACAACAAGAAGAATACAGGTTTGTGTATAACAGAGTAACTGCTGATTGAGTGAGAACACTGTTGAGTTTCAGTTATTTTCTGTCTACTTGGAGGACAATCTGTAGAAAAATATAATTATATTTTGACTTCCCTTGCCCCCTTCCAACCGTTGGCATGTGTTGCAAGAGTAGAAACTCACTTCTTCAGTTTCCTGGATAAATTATAAAGACAGTTTCTGTGGCTTGTATTGGACTCCTGAGCCTGATATAAATTGTTTGAAGTTACTTTCTCTGGTCCATCTTCTTTAGCACAGGCAAAAGCAGTTGATTTTGTATTCATTGCATAGCACCGAGGTCTGTTCTCCTTGTAGGGGAGGGGGGACCTGGCAAACAACGTGCAGGGATTTAAAGCTTGTTCGTTTCTTCTACACGGGCAGTCACGATGCCCAAGAGGCCATTAACAAATGGCTTTTTGTTTTGCAGAACATTAGGGTCAAAACATACTAATAGTTGTTTGTTACCTAGAAAACAGGGGGAAAGAAAGTTCTCTATTCAGCCAAGTTTGGAAAATGCCAGTTAAACAGAGTTAAGTAGGATCGATTCTTTGCTGCAAGATTCAAGAGTCTTCAACATGGACCCCTGCATGGTGACGCTACAAAAGAGATTTGTTCGCAGAATTTCCTAGACGTTTCTCACCTAGGCACAGCTTTGTCACACAGACCCACTGTTTGAAAATCGTGGGTTAAGGTACGGACTCCAGAAGTTCTGTAAACACTTGACTGTGTGGCCTGGGGAAGGCCTCAACTGATACACAGCTTTGGTTTCTTCGGCCCTATACACTGTCTTTAAAAACATGAAGCCAACATTTACAAATCAGGATATTTCAATACAAAAATCAGGGTTGCAAGCTTCTCTTGAAAAATCAGAGGATGAGGCAGACTGGGCCTTCAGTACTCCACAAGCACAGTCCACTGGACCTTGGGAAGCCACTGCCCTTCAGGGGAGAGATGTTCACCCCATTCATCACTGTCTACCCACCCCATTTCCGTACACACGACAGCCTCACTCGTTGATCTCCCTTGGGTGGCTCCAGGCACACTGGCCCCTCCCAGCCACATGGTACCCTTCACATGGATGAGAGGGGGCTCTGAGGTTGAATCTGGGTGGGTGGTGGATGGCAGGACAAAGCCTGGAATCTGGAACCAAATATGCCAAAATGTTGACAGGGGTTGTCATGACTCATGAGGTTATAAAGTGTTTTCTGCTTCTTTTTATTTACTTTTCTGTGCTTTCCAAATATTCTGCAACAAACATGTTTCCTTTGTAATAAAAAACAGAATTAAAAAAGAAAAAACAGCTAGAAAGAATCTGAAATAGGGATTTTTTTTGAGATTTAGCTGCTATGAAAATATCTCCCTTCCTTTAAATCCTGATTACTAATAGAACTTATAAAACCAGGAAGAGAAGCATGAATTTATGCAAGAAACCAAAAATAGGTCTGCTTCAAGAGTTGTCTTAAGATCCTGTCTCTTAGCTATTCATCATGAGTTAATGATATAAATTTGTAGTTATATTTTATGGAGGTGGGGTTGAAAGATGTTGGTTTGGCTTATATGAAGTTTGGTTTCTGATACTTGGACCTTTCCTAGCTTCTAGAATATGACAAAAAAAATAAATCATCTTTTGTATGGAAAACGATAAAAATAAATAAGTAGAAGGATAGTTAGATCTTTCTGAGATGATAGAGGAAGCTGGGAGAATTGAAGTGGAAAATTAAGGCCCACCTTACTTACTGGTGAAGATAGTTCCAAGTTTTGATAAAATTTCCTCCAAGCTGGCTAGGACTCAACAGTGAGTAAACAGACATGACACATTCTTAAATCTTGCGTGAAACAGACATTTGGAATCCTTAGTGGGAATTTAATTCCTGGACAAAGGAAATAAAAGGGTGGCTCCTTTCAGCACCTGAGGGAGAGATACTGGAAGGACACCATTGGAAATTTCTCGTTTGATTCAGTTGTCAGTTGCTCTTTCCTGGTCATAAAAGAAGGCCCAGAAATGAGGGTGGGGCAAAGGAGATGCTTTGTGGGTAAGGATGAGGAACCAGGGAGAGGGAAGACAAAATCAGAAGGGAAAAGCCTGGAGGTAGCTGGGAAACAAAGAATCACAGGGAAAATGTATATTTTAGAGAGTTTGGTATTAAAGGAAGACTAGACTTGGTTGTAATCAGTTACTGCTGCAGTTTCTTGGCCTCTCTTAACGAGTTTCCTCCTCTGTCAAGTAGAGAAAATGGTAGTACTGCATGAGAAATGTCAATACTTAGCATAGTACGTGACTAGAGGGAATACACAATAAATACTGTTACGAGCACTGGATTAAAAGAAAATGTTGCTATGTTTTACATTGACTCCCAGTTTTTGGGTAGATGAGAGAATGTCTCATAGGGTATGACAACAAAAAACAAATTGGTATCTTGAGATTTGTTTCATGGCCTTGTACATGGTCCATCATTTTTTTAGATGTCCTACAGAAATTTAAGACATTGTTTTTGGGTACAGAGTTCTCGGCCCACTGGATCAGGCTTTTTAATTGTGATATTTAAATCTGTTTTCTTACAGTTGCTGTTTTTTTTTTTTTTTTTGACCGCTTAATATCAGCTTCTGAAAAACTTTACTCTTACTTTTGTTTGCATAAGAAGCAATACGATGTTTGTAAAAATGCCAACCATATGAAGCTAAACTGGGATTTAAATGGCCGTGAGTTATAAAGTTTCTCTATTGCTCACACCTGAATTTGCAGACTAGAGCTAGCTCAATGACTAGGACATTTCACATTTTTTCATTAAATAGGTGGTGTCACCTGAATAATCAGTGCAGTGTTTGATCCAGCTCCAAAGCCACTGAAGGCATTCATGCTGCCCACTTACCTCTGGAAAGTTCAAATCGTAGAATCTAAAGGACATCGGCAGTGTCGGAAATTGTGGGAAGAATCTTCAGACTAGGTCATTTCATCCAGTCCTTGGGTGTTTAGCAAGGCTGCACCCAAGTCGCCTAAGATAACCGATGTTTATCCCGATCGTGAAGTTCTTTGCCCTAAAAGATTGCACACTTTTGCTTGGTGGCTTGTGAGGAAACTTCCTGTTAAGATGTGCCTTCTTTTTTTTTTCACTGCAGTTTTTTACTCTTTTACTTCTCCATTCATTCTGTAATATTTATTGAGCACCTTCTCTGGGCAACTCACTGTAACAGTGAATGTGTTACCTGGGAGTATCGTGTAGACATCTTTCGGGCATTCTTGGAGTTCTACAGTGTGTAAATTAAACACTAAAGACATAGTTCAGGATAAGAAAATTCTTCAGTGAAAATGACTCACATAACACTTGAGTCCATGTATATTTTTCTCTCACTCTTGAAGTAGATGATGGAATAAGAAGATTGTTTTCACTTTTATTTATTAATTTTATTAGCTGAAAGCCGGAACATGTCTGAATCCTGGCCGAATGCACTGGGGGGGAGGTATAACGTTGCCTTTTTAAAAAAAGTTTTATTGAGGTATAATTGACCTATAATAAATTGCTTATATTTGAAGTATAGAAGTTGATTCGTTTTGACATATGTGTACATCTATGAATCCATCACCCCCCAACATTTCAAATCTAGAACACTACGGAGAAGTTTGGGATGGGGCTTTGGACTTCACGTCATTGGCACACAGATGAAAGTTGCAGTCGTGGCTGAGAACGTCTGCTGAGCGCCACTAATAACTCCTGCCATCGGAGTGACAGCAGTCACTTGCCAACCTGGTTTTAGCTACTGCATTTCTGAGGTTACACCGTCTAGTGTTTGGACAAAATATTTTAAAAGCTTTGATTCTCTTATGAATGCAAATTTCAGTTTAGTTCCTTAAGCCGAAGAATAACTCTCCATCCTTCCTCTCAGAGACCACGTGGGTGTGTCAGGGACGTAGTACAGGGAGGAAGATTTGTTTATGCTGTACCTTCTCACCAGAGAACTCCACAACAAGCCCAGAAAAATGTGTCCTTAAGCCCTACCTTAATTTGAGAAAAAGCCCTGCAGTTATGCTGGTATTTTGCTGAGACTTGCAAAATTGAACAAAGAGGAATGCAAGTGCAAATGAAGTAGGATTTCAAGCCAGTAAGACCTGGTTCTAAAGATTTTTTTAAAAGGTACAGTCTGCAGGACATTAAAAACTTGCCTAAGGGTCTGCTTCAGCAAATCTCTGTATCTTAGACTCTGGAATAAATAAAGATGATTCAGGAGAAGGGTTATTTACTGGAGCCAGATTTTTTTAAATGTCTTTTTACATTTTGTTAGGAATTACCAAATTGTTTGAACAGGTTAGAGCCAGGTTTTTAATACTGATTTTTTTTAAAGGAGGTGTCCTCTGTATGTCTAATTTGTGGTGGTGTTTGAAAAGATATGTAATAATGCCAACTTATGGTTTTTCCTTCCGTTCCCAATTTGCTAGGATTGCTCAATCTCACTTTTCCAATGTCTGTACTTTTGCATGATATAATGCCCCAGTGTAGGTACGGGATTGCTGTGTTTGCCATTTTGTGGGCATTTGGTGTGATGTCACGTCTTAGTGCCTTTGCACTGTTTCCCTTCATCTGCCTTGTGAACTCTCCGCTTCTCCCCTGAAAATGCTTCACTTCCCATTCCCCTCCCATCAGGAAGAGCTGACCGAGTAGCTTTTTTTACGTCACCTCTGCACAGAGTGATCTCTCTGTGTTCCAGTAACTCGTTTGTTATAGGTCTGCTCCCTTCCTAGATCAAGAGGTTCTTGAGAGCAGAGACCTTGGACTTTGCATGGTGTCAGACACATAGCAGATGTGTCCAATCAGGGGGCTTGCCAAAGAGAAGGAACGAGGGAAGGAGAGAAGAAAATACCCTTCTAAGGAGCCCCGGAAGAATCTGAGCAGAAGGGATCTGAGACATAGGAGGAAAACAAGAGATAATAGTGTCATGGACTCCAAGGGAGCAGAGAATTTGAAGAGGGAAAGGCTGGTCATGAGTGCTAATTGCCAGGGAGAGCCAATGAGATAAGTACTGAAAATATCCATTGTATTGTTAGGAACTGAGAAAAGATTTCCTCAGCCATGGTCACACCCTAGGTAATACTGCAGGTGTGTTAACAACACCAAGCAGAGATGTGTTGGCAGTAAGCGGTGGCAGGTGACCTCTCAGAGGGATGGGTCAGTGGAGTTCCTTGGCTCGGGGATAGCCTTCATCATGACGTTCTATACGATGATTTTTTTTTTTTTTTCCTGGTGGCAAACCCACTGAATAATTGGTCCTCTCAGTTTACAAACTGAATGAAGAGTTCAAAACTCAGAAATATTTGCAGGATATACAGTACAGCAGAGTCAGATTGAGATTCGGAAGCTAATTGGTTGAATCTTAACAGGCCTAAAATCTTGGTGGATCATTTCTCAAAAGGTGATAATGAGCAAGGTGGTTACAGTTGTAAAACGGTACAGTTCTCAACTTGCAGCCTTCTCAAAAAATCCAAATGATTTAGTAGTGCTATTTAAAATCTCTCAAAATTCACAAGGAAATTATAGCTGCAAATGAGGAAATAAATGTCTTTCTATGGAATATTTGAACATTCTAAGAGCAAGAAGATAGTGTCTTATTAGCAGGAGGAATAAAATGTTCATGAGATGGTAACAGCATTTAATAAAAAATACACAAGTGCTTAACAGAATAGAGTCACAGATGTAGAAAATAAACTTATGGTTACCAAGGGGGAAAACAGGGGAGGAATAAATTGGGAGACTGGGAGTGACACACACTACTGTATGTAACATAGATAACTAATTAGAATCTACTGTATAGCACAGAGAACTCTACTCAATACTCAGTAATGACCTATATGGGAAAAGAATCTAAAAAAGAGTGGATATATGTATATGCATAACTGATTCACTTTGCTGTAGAGCAGAAACTAACACAACATTGTAAGTCAACTATACTCCAATAAAAATTAATTTAAAAAACAAAGAGAGCTCTAAGGCTTTTGGTGCCACACAGAATTAAATTTAATCCATTTTGGTCAAAAAAAAAAACCCAAACAAACCCAAAACACAAGTTCTTGAAGAATAAGAAATTAAAAGAATTCAAAAGAGATTAATATATTGGGTTTTTAGGAGAATGGAAACTTTTAAAACGTAATGGTTATTAAATGTATAGGAATAGAAAATGTCCAGTTATAAATCTTAAATTACTTAACTATGCTATAAGTTTTAAGATTTCTTTTAGCTCAGAGCCTAATATATCATCATTCCTTTGACTACCTGAAAAAAAATGAAATGCCACTTTTGCTGGTAGTATGAAAGAGGGAGGAATGGACTTAACATTACAGTTTGTGAATATTCTCGTTTAGCCCAAACCAAGCGAAATTATTTGTGGCCAATTGTCACTCATATTGTCAGCCAATTTAAATATTTTGAAAAGAAAGTTTACTTTTTTTATGTTCACAAATTTAATACTATTTTAAAATAAAATTGTCCTTTTTTTCATTACCCTAAAATTTGAATAATAGCAAATTCAAGCTGTTCTCACTTTTCTCTTTGAGAAAATATAGTAAATGAGCTAGATTCATATCTGTTTATATTCCCAATGAGTGGAGAATAGTTGGGCAGGAGAGGAATTAAATTGCGCCTATCAGGAACCCTGAGCCCTCTCTTACATCGTTTTATTTTTAGAGGATCAGGAGATTAGGGGCACCTTCACAAGTAGGGTAGGATTTTTTTTCCCCTAATTATGATTTAAATCTCAGGAAAATGGAATACGTTTATCTAAAATGCATTTTAATATGCAGAGTCTCAACATGAATACTTTATTTTTAAAGCATAAATCGGAATTCTCCTTCTGTTTTCTCATACTTTCATTCCATGGATCTTAAAGATGTCCTGACAGCTGGGTTACACGGGGAAGGCCCAGTTAGATCAGCCAGACCATTCCTCCCTCCCTCAGTGATGCAATGGAAATCTGCCTAAAACCAAGAATTGTGCTAGGGAAATAGAGAAAGACTTTAGAGTTCTTTCAGATTTCATATATACATTTAATAATGCAACATGGTGTTCTTTTGTTTTTATTTAATTTAATTAATTTATTTATTTCATTTTAACATCTTTATTGGAGTAATTGCTTTACAATGGTATGTTAGCTTCAGCTTCACAACAAAATGAATCAGTTATACATATACATATGTCCCCATATCTCCTCCCGCTTGCGTCTCCCTCCCTCCCACCCTCCCTATCCCACCCCTCCAGGCGGTCACAAAGCACCGAGCTGATCTCTCTGTGCTATGCGGCTGCTTCCCACTAGCTATCTACCTTACACGTTTGGTAGTGTATATATATCCGTGCCTCTCTCTCGCTTTGTCACAGCTTACCCTTCCCCCTCCCCATAGCCTCAAGTCCATTCTCTAGTAAGTCTGTGTCTTTATTCCTGTTTCACCCCTAGGTTTTTCATGACATTTGTTTTTCTTAAATTCCATATATATGTGTTAGCATACGGTATTTGTCTCTCTCTTTCTGACTTACTTCACTCTGTGTGACAGACTCTAGGTCTATCCACCTCATTACAAATAGCTCAATTTCGTTTCTTTTTATGGCTGAGTAATGGTGTTCTTTTGTTTTGAGTATGGCGTAGTTTTTTGTGTTTTTTTCAGTGTGGTGTAGTTTAAAGCATGGCCTTGGGCATAAGCGTTGGGAGTCAGGTCAAAGCTGTGTTCAGATCTTCTCCCAGTTCCCCGGGCATTTGGCAGTCTCAGTGTGCTCATCTGTAGAACAGGGGGATTAGGAAGAATCAATGAGATGATGCATGTCCAAAGCTTAGCACAGAACCTGGCTGGTATTAAGCATGCAGTAAACCACAGCTATTGTTACAGTGCCTTCCAGGTGCATACACTCTTAACCCTGTGTTTGCAGCCAGCCTTTCCAAGGTGCAGCCGTACCTGTTCCACACTCTGTGTGATAATAACACCTTTCCTCTAAGACTCCATTTCATCTCATACACACTCTTATTTAGCCCCGTGAGGATACCGTGAATTGGGAAAGAAAGTCACTAAATAGTTCGACTTTCAGCTTGTCTTTTGGTAGATTTCTCCCTGTTAGCATCCAGTATTTTGTACCCTAGGGCTCTACCTTGTTAGGTATTCAAAACTTAAACACCGTTCCTGAGATTTACATTATGGAAATGTTTTCTTTCTCCTATTAAATCGTTATCTCAAACTTCAAGTAATGCTTTACTTTTTATTTCTTTACTAGAAAAAAAAATGTATCTTCATTAAGCTAAGGGAGATTGAAGAAGTCTCATGGGCTTTTCAAAATAGTTTTGTACAAGCCACTCATTGTTTTGAAGTTCGTGATACGTTCCAACTTGACAAAATAGTTTTAAGTCCTGCAAGGGAAATGGTGTAGATGTTTCTCAGAATTAGTAAAATAATTTAATAATCTAATATGTAAATAGTTTGCTGGATTATAATGATAATTTATGGGTTATAATGCAACCCTAATCTGGACACACTTGTTAAAAAAATACTTTTCTCTTCAGAAAATCTGTTGTAGTTTGAAGACCTATTTGCTAAAAGGAGCAAAGAGAATGAAACTTATACTTGTGTTGAAGTGTATCCTCAGTTAGGTGAAAAGACCCAGCTCCTAAGTTCTACCAAGCAATACAACCTACTTGGCAGCCAGGAAACCTAAGTAAACAGTGATTTCTGAAACAACCCCTAAATCTTTTATAATGGTATGTATCTACTGCTTCCAGGCGCTGGGAAGAGAAAAGGCAGATTTTATCTTCTTTATCTTCTGACTCACACTGCAACCAGACAGAACATAAGAGGGGTGTGTGTGTGTGTGTGAGACAGAGAGAGACAGAGGAGGGGGTGGGGGAGAGGAGACCCAGCCCTGGAACATGAGGGAATAAATGATTGAGTTATGATTTCTGCACAGTCAATGAAAGAAAAAAGGGCAGAACATTTCCACATAAATAGAGCAAGGGGGAAGGGAGCAAAGGACACAAAATGCAAACTCCGGAAGCGAAAGAAAGAAAGTATGGGACAGGTCAAGCAGGAGTCTAGTCAATGCTGCTTTTTCTCAGACCACCAAACCAGTTGACCACGTTAGTTTCAAGGTGTTAGTTTCAAGTTGCAAGGCAGAATGCCCGCAAAGGTCACAGAGTTTCCTTTCCATTTGCTGAGTGGAGGCTGCCGTCACTGATAGGTCACAGCTCATTTGCTAGACCTCTGACTTCGCCGCCAGACAGCTGACCTTTTCAAGAAGCCGTTTGCCAGGTAGAGCGCAGGATGGAAGGGGTGGGTAGGAAGCGGCGCAGGGTTCCCGGCACTGCTGCTCGGTACACGCCCACCACGGGTTCTTTCCTCATCTCCGCAGCCATCTCTCATCTCCTTCGTCCAGCCAACTTCCAGTCGGCTGCCTGCCAGATAAGGAATTTAATAAAGACAGATGTTTGTTCTGCGTGTGTAGTTTGAAACAGAAAGGTAGGAGGAAATGTAAAATGTTTCCCAAAAGCTTGTAAAAAATCTTGAATAGTTTGGGAAGTAATAATAATTAGGCTTGCGATTTGCATAGGTATTCATTCTTAAGAGCAAGTTGTGTTTGCTCTATGGCATCGCACTAATAAAACAGAAATTTCACACAGTAACCATCACTTTTATTACCCGTGTGCCACATCTGTTCAACTTCCTCAGTCTTCTGAACCTAATGATATTTTGGATCTCTCCTCCCTGGTGCTATTAGCGGTGGATAGGAGGGGCTCCTTCGTAATTCTACACCTGTTCCAGTCCACACCCATCAACTTGCTAAGCTTCCCAGACAAGTGCGGGGTAAAGCATGAGAACATCTGAATCTGGGGTGGAGACGCAGATGGCTGAGGCTGGGCTTGGCTTTTCAGATTTTGTGAAGAAAATCTAATGTATTTCCTACCATGGCAGTTGATGACGGCAATTTATATTCCAGGACGAAGAACAAACTAAATTCATCTCAGAATGATTGTAAATCATCGAGACGGAGTAGCCTGCCGCCTGAACTACTCATAGGAAATGACATTAAAGGAAGACTTCAGAGAAACATTAAAAACTTGGAACCCGTTCACCTGAGGCGCCCGAAAAAGAGACCATCCATATTTCCAGGTAGGATTTGTTTTTGTGGATGCCTGCCAGTTAAAAAAAACACACCAAAAGCAACAAGGACTGTATTTCGTTTGTAATGATCAGATGTGTTACATTTAAAACGAACTCGGGACATGTTTGAGTATAAAATATAGAATGATTCTTTCATCTGAAAGCACCCCCATCTTTTTTTCTTTTCTTTTCTTTCTTTATTTTCATATCTTTAAGGGTCTGGAAATAGGCGGCTGTTTTATTCTCAGGCAGCAGGATCAGGGAACCGCTTTGCTTGCAGTCCTGGAGAATGCCATGCTGCATTTCATTCTCTGGTGTGTTTTCTTTATTTTGCAAGATTATGGGATTGTTGAGTGAAGCTGATATTTGTGTGCCCCAGAAATTAACACCATTAAATACTCGAATGCATGCTTCAAATTCCTGTCTTGCATCAGAGCCTGAAACATTTGTAGTAAAGGGCTCAATTAAACAATGTGGATGGTGAAATGTATTGGAGCACAGAAGACTCAGGGATTTCAATCTTGATAAAGAGACTCTGATGGCAGCTTTAGATGTCCATGCCTGGTATTAGAGGTGTGTAAGCTTGTAGAAGACGCCTGTGATTGTGAGCTCTCACGGAGGTGTCACTGGTGGGTGTGTGGTCACTGGAGAGGATGAATTATTTAGTCAACTTATTTCACTACCGTTTGCATTGGAATCTCCTGGAGAAACTGAAAGTGGCCTTTTTGTTTGTGATTGATTGATTGGAGTCTTTAAGGAGGATAGATTAGACACAACTCCTGAGGGCTAACTCTGTGATGATAGAAAATAAACAAGAATAATTCATTCAAGCTTTACTTCATCATGAAAATGAAATGAACCCCCCTAACAGTTGAGTTTTTTTAAAAAATATTTATCTATTTATTTGGTTGTGCTGGGTCTTAGTTGTGGCAGCTGGCTCCTTAGTTGCAGCTTGCCAGCTTCTTAGTTGCGGCATGAGAACTCTTAGTTGCAGCATGCACGTGGGATCTAGTTCCCAGACCAGGGATCGAACCTGGGCCGCCTGCATTGGGAGCGCAGAGTTTTATCCACTGCGCCACCAGGGAAGTCCCACAGCTGAGTCTTTATATGGAGGTGGGAGCTCAATGGATTCTTGTCTAGACTGTGTCCCTAAATGGTACTCCAAGCCACCTCACCGACCCCTGTGGCCTTCAGGTACATTATTTTTTCTGCCTATTTCTGCTGCCATTCCCCTTCTTGGGGACAGCAACAGGAGATGGACTCTTAACATCCTCCCTATCTGCTAGGGTCTCCAGTTGACAAGGTAGAGAGTTGTCTGCCCAAAGTTTGAACAATAGTGGCTACTTTTTTTTCTAAATTCCCTTTCACATGAACCACAACTTCATTGTCATGTAGGTCTCACTAACTTCTTTTTACAGTGGTTGACTTAGAAATGCCACCAGGCTGCAAATCCCACCACAGCTCCTAAACATCAGCTGAAAACAGAAATGTACATAGGTTGTGATAACCATTCCTATGTTATATGCTGTGTGGTTACACATAAAGAGTGGATATAATGTGGGACCTGAGCGTCAGAGAAATTAAGACGCAACTCAAAATTAGTAACTGGCAAAACTACGGGTCAGACATGGGTCTTTTAACTCCAGTGTTGAAGCTATTTCCCTCTGTTACCCTGTGCTGCGTTGTCAACTGTTGTTCTCATTTGTCTGATGAGATGTAAGATTGAAGACATGTCAGCGTTCCGATGTGCATTCACTCTGACCCTTACATACACACAGTCAACTTTATCCTCTCTCTCAAGTCTCCTGTTTTCAGTCCTGCACTGAGTGATTGAATGATGGGTTGATCAGCTCATTCATTCACTCATGAAATATTCATGTAGTTCTTGCGCTGGTCTAGGGTGGACCTTGAAGAACCGAGCTACATGGTACTCTTGTGTTCTTATCTCCCGTTTCTCCTCTAAGGGCCGTCTCACACTGCAGATAGTTATCTACCCAAAATGCAAATATGTTTGGGTCATTCCCTTACAATTCTTCGGTGGCTACCCTCGCTCTTCAGATAAAGTCCAGACTCCTTAAAGTGAAGTACACGAGACTGCCTACCTGGCCGCTGCTTCTGTCCCCGGCCCATCTCTTTGCTCTCCTCCCCTTGCAGTCCTGCAAACTCAGCCAACTTTAGATCCCCGTGGTCCATAATGCTTGCTCTTCTAGGGTAGGTGCTATATAACCTACCTGCGTAGTTTCACCCAACTAATTCCTACCTTGGCTTCAGGTGTCAGCTTGACAGCCCTTGTAGGGAACGTCTAGGAAGCTTTCCTGACCCTCCCATCTGGGTGGGGTCCATTCTCCGTCCTTCTCATAACACCTGGACTTTTCCCTATCACAGCACGTATCACATTGTATTGTAATTATCTGTTTACTTGTCTGTATCTTCCACTGGCCAGTGAGCCAGGGACCATATTAGTCTTGTTAACCATTGTGTCCCTTGTACCTATCACAATGCTTGGCACATAGCATGAACTAATAAATATTTATTCAGTTGACTCAAATCGTGATGGACAGAATGAACCCTTGGCATGCCTTGTATGCTCTGCTTTCTTCCACTTTCGCATCCTCCCTCACCTCCCAACGCACACACAGGTGCACACACACACACGCCTGTGTTCCTGTTATGCCCTTTCTTCCATTCTCCACCTGGGCTCCGAGGCCTAATTCAAGACTTCTGTCTTCTGTAATCACGCAGTCTTCCCATCTCTTTGAGTTCTCCTTTCATGCCTACCACTCACCTCCTTGGCCTCAGTACTGCACAAAGAGTCCTTCCCTTTCTTCCTGGGATTGTGTTCAATTGTCTTAGGTTGTGAGTGGGTTCGGTGGTCACTTTGTGGCAACTAAGTTTCTATTTGTATAGAAATTCTTTGAAAACAGGGGCAATATCTTATATGGCCCAATTGTATCCGAGAGGGAATTGCACATAGTAGGTGGTCAGTTAACATCTGGTGGTAAATTAACTAATTTGCTGTGAGGCTGTGTCCATCCTGTGGGGCCTATCTGATTCTAGCTCCAGGAAAGAACTAGTTGGCAGTAGAGACTATCAAAAGGGAAGGTCTTTATACTGATTTTCATCACCATATAGGAACTCCTGGTGGGGGAAATGCAGGTACCCCTTGTCTCAGTGTGTAATTCATTTGTTAAAACATGTGTTAGGATTCTGCTATATGCCAGGATCATTCTAGACCTTGGGAAGAGAGCAGAAAATAAGACAGTTTCTTATGTGGCTGATGGGAAAGAATTTTCCTAGCAGGATGCCTTGCATATTGTGCAACCCGACAAATACCTCTTGAGAAAAGGGGTGAAGGGGGTACCATACTCACAGCAGTGAATCTTAAAAATCAAAACCAATACATTTAAAAATCATATTTTTATGATTTTTACAAAAACATCAAAAACTAACTGTTTTTCTTCCCTTGAAGAAGCCTCAACAGTAGAACTAGTTTGAGTTGCTCAGCTGAAGTTCTTCCATCTCGGCTTCACCAGACCAGGCATTAAGAGTGTAGGTAGGTCTCTAGCGGGCAGCTAACCTTGCTTCCTTGTCCTCCTGAAAGAACTCCAGCAGCTCCAGAGCAGAGGGCTGAGCTCCGTGAAAGAAAGCAAAGGAGGAGAGAGATGTGGTCCTTACACATACCACATCCATAGGCACGGCAGATTGAAATGAGCATCTCATCCTGCACCTAGAAGAAAGTGGGGCTCAGGTGCCAGGTGTCATGGGTTGTTCACTCAGCACTCGTAAGCAAGCAAGTTGGTGTGTCTGATCAGCTCATTCTTAAAATATCCTGCTGATTTTACAATCATCTGTTTGAAAAGCGAGGAGCCATCTGCTTGGAGGAAACAGGCAGTTCCACGCACTTCCTTGTTGCTTAGTCAGAGGATGAGTGTGGGACCTCGAGGAGGAGGGCCCTCTGGTCAGGACTCACATGGCAGATAGGCCAGCACGTAAGCTAACCTCCATTCTCCTTTTTAAGTTGGTTCTGTTCCAAAGGGATTTTTTTTAAAAAAATCCTAAACAATCTAAAAAAAATTATTTAAAATCATTTTAATAAAAAAACAGATTTTGAACATTTTCTAAAGTAAAACTCCTTTTTTTTTTTCTTGCTGTATGTAGGATTTTATTGGAAACACAGGGAAGTAGTAAGAACACTGGCAGCTAGATGGTTCCAGCCTCCCTGAGGGTGGCCAGAAGGATACAGTGCAGCTGGGCAGTTGGGTTCGGGCTCCCTCCTGGGCGCCTGCTTATCCCAGGCACAGGGAAAGACACTCTGTAATTAAGCCCGCCTCCTCCAGTTGTGTGCTCGATGTTAGAATTCTGTCACTCTGCGGACTTTCCTGGCTTCGCCTTCCAATGCAGGGGGTGCGGGTTTGATCCCCGGTCGGGGAACTAAGATCCCACATGCCTCGCGGCCAAAAACCAGAACATGAAACAGAAGCAATATGGTAACAGATTCAATAAAGACTTTAAAAATGGTCCACATCACCCCCCCAAAAAATCTGTAAAGAATAAAAAAAAAAAAAAGGAATTTTGTCACTCAGAATCCCTGCTGAGTAGTGATTTGATGACGTTTCAGCAGGGCCTTTCAGGGACAAGGAGGACGGGGGAGGACCTCCTTAAGGTCGCACCGTAAACAGTGCTTCCTGGGAGTGTGTGCAGTTGGATTCAGTGGCTCCTCTTGGTGATGACAGGACCCATGTTTCGTACACCTGGGTGTCTTTGATGTGGGAGGTGCCCTGGAGGTGGTGAGGTGTGCAGGCAGGGTGGCGGCACGTGAGAAGCACCATGTCATGGCCTCTCCGGAGCCGCACCCCCGTCCATCTGGTGGTGTGACTTCCTACCACGGCTGCTTCCAGAGGTGGCTGTGCTCAGGGCCTAAGACAAGGGAGCCTCAAAGGCACGAGTCTGAACTTGTCCTCTCATGAAAGGATTTCAAGACAAAGGATTTCACCAAGGAAGTATCTACCTCACAACTGGGTTCACGTTCTGATCCCCCATCTTACTAAACGTGTGATGGACGAGTCACCTGATCCCTGGGAACCTGTTTATTTCTTCATCTGTGAAATGGGAGCGAAAACACCAGTGTCACAGGGTTACCTGAAATGCAAACGAGATAGTCCGTGAGGATGAAATGATACACAGCTGGAATTGACTGTGTTCGCTTATTCTTTGTTGATATCAAAGGTTTTGTTTCACATAATTTGTACTTTACATGGGTGGGTGGTAAGTGTAATTGGAACACTTTTGCAAATCTTCATGGATGGAAAGTTATCCTAAGTCGTCAATCAAACCCTCTGCTAAGGTAAATTATTATTATTATTACTTTTTTTTTTTTTTTTTTGCGGTATGCGGGCCTCTCACTGTTGTGGCCTCTCCCGTCGCGGAGCACAGGCTCCGGACGCATAGGCTCAGCGGCCATGGCCCACGGGCCCAGCCGCTCCGCGGCATGTGGAATCTTTCCGGACCGGGGCACGAACCGGTGTCCCCTGCATCGGCAGGCAGACTCTCAACCACTGCGCCGCCAGGGAAGCCCTGCTAAGGTAAATTCTATATAATGAGACACCACTAAAAGACCTATTAATTTTCCATGAAAAGAGGGTAACATGGAAGCTCTTCTTAATAAAAATAGCCATATATTTTCTCAACATGACCTCATTAAACTTGAGAGTATTGTCATGTCAGGCCTCTGAAAATTGTTCTGTATTAGAAACAACACTATCTGTGATTTCAAAACTTACTTGTGGCCTTGTGTTCAATGATTTTGCCTAACTTTGTCTAACACCTTGCTTTGGGAAATTCAACTTAGGCTTTTTTTTTTTTTTTTTTCGGTTGCACCTCGTGGCATGTGGGATCTTAGTTCCCCAACCAGGGGTCAAATCTGTGCTCCCTGTAGTGGAAGCACAGAGCGCTAACGACTGGACCACCAGGGAAGTCCCAGCTTAGGCTTTTCTTTGAACTATAAGTTGGAATAGGATGGTCGTTCATTCACAATTACATATGATGTATAGCTTATATGTAAGATTAAAAATGAACTCACCACTTGAAATGAATCTTTTTAAATATTAGGAGTATTTAGACTTCCAAAAGTTTTGAAAAATCAACGTTTGACATTTTGATTTAAAATATTTATAGCATTTCTTACTCAAAAATACTAATGCAACAAAGACTGAGGTATCCTGTTTCCTTAAATAATCGTATTTGTTTTATGGATAAGTTTATTCAGGGAGGTGAAATTTCTGTTATTGTTTTGCTTTGTTTTTTTTCTAAAAAGAAACAACGCCAAAAACTTAATGAGGATATTAATGGTAAACCAGTTACTTTTAAGAAAAACAAAAATGCTAGTACTAGTCACATGTGTGATAACCAAAGGGAAATATGTTTTACCTTTATGCAGGGACACAGAATAAGCAGAAGGCATTAGATTTACGGCTTGACTTCAGGCTTTTCCTCCTTGTCATAAAAAAATAAATAAATACAAATATACGGTTCTGAATGCAGGACTTATGATATAAGTATATTGAGAAGTGGCTTAAATGCTCCTGTTCTAAAAGCAGTTCGTTTCCATTTGCTGATCTATAGCAAATGTATAACTTTTCAGATTTGAGAGCTCCCACACACTTTTCTTCCCATTCTTAAATCTAACACTGTAAGGTCTAGTAGTGACATCTAGACTATGAAAAGATTGTGTTTTTACATCCACATAACTTTATATTTACTCAAGATAGTTCAGTGATAATTTTAAGCATTTTAATTGTTTTCATAAATAATGTACTTTTAACAAATATTTAGCAGGGGATATGGCCATCCAGTCACTCAGTTATGCAGAGAAATGACCATACCCCAACATTCTTTTGCTTCAGATACTCTGGGACTCTGTACAGAATGTTTACCTTCAAAGTTTAATTAGAATATCTCCAGCATTTCTTTAAAATCTAGGAGCTTAAACAGGTAGTCATTTTTGGGTGACATGCCTGGAAAAACTCTCATTACAAGATGGTCAGAGTGTTTTAGGTCACGACTTCCAAACCTTTCCATCCTAAGTGGGGCATGAGTTAATTTTTTTGTGCCGAACAATAGATTGTCAGATTTACCTTTGAACATCCTGGGAGTTCAGAGCACAGAGATGGAGGAACTACAAAGGTGGTATGTACTTTTGTCAGTAGGTCAGATTTCTCCACGTTGCTCCCTCAGCTATCAAATCATGCTCTTCTCTCCCACCCTGATACTTAAGAAAGACTAAGTCATCTTGATGGATAATAAATACTGGATGGCGTTTTGGAGTAATTATGGGCCAGAAAGATTCAATTCAAAGAAACATTCTTTAATTTTAAGTATCAAAATAGTGCCCAAGGATAAATGGAAGATATGCATATGGGAAGGACTACAACATCTATTCAACAAAAATCTAAGCTATCTTGCTGAACGACTACTAGATGCAAAATGCTGCGGAGGACAGGTTGATGGTTAAGACATTGATACACAGCAATTTGTTCTCCTTTCTAATTTTTTACTAGGAGAGCAGGGTGCACTAATTTGGGTGTTCATGCTTCTCGGGCACAAGTGTTTAAGCTCTGTGTTGCACCAGCTAATGGCAATACTGACTGTGTCATCTGGTACAGAAACCCTAATTGGCAGTGAAACATCTCCCTACAGGAAAGTCCCAGGGGATCTTAATTGTCCTCTGCATCGGGGTTTCTTTGCTGGGAGATTGTTTACCTTTTGTAAATTGTGACTCTTCTGCACCCTCTAAAACACTTCTGGCCTGATCAGCCTCCTGGACTTGAGTTTTTTCAGCTGAGGAACCTGAGCACAATGAGGAAAGAACACCAGGGCCTGGTGACGGCCCTGAGTTCAGATCCAGCTCCGGGAAGGACAGGTGGAAGAAAGCCACGCCCCTCCCTAAGCTCTGGGCCCCTGGGCAGGGCAGGCAGATCCTGGGGCACTGCTGGCATCTCCGTGCTCCCCTTCAGGCCACACTCCACTGACCTCCCTCATCTGGGCTGGAAACAAAATAAAGATCAAGCCTCCTGGACGCCAAAAACAAAAACAAAAGTCAGTGAGAAAGAGTTATAAGTCGAGTGGTCCTCCCCGGGGCCCAGCTCAGGAAGGGTTTCCAGTCTTCTGAGATTTTCAAATGCTTATACAACTAAGGGACTATTAACTGAGCAACTTAAGGCATTCATTTTCAATTAACTGCACAAATGCAAATTACTGGAGAAGTTTTTTCAGAATCCACAGGCACCAGCCCTGGAGATTTGATTGAGGAAGTCTAGGCTGGGGCTGGGCTTCTAACCGCTTTGTGAAAATTATCCCCAGGTACATGGGACGTTTGTCCCATCCCCTAGTTGAGAACTGCAGACTTAAAGGAAGTGGAAAAGATCCTCAAAGATCAAAGTCATTCTTAAACTATCCCCGATTCACATGTAGGAAGCAGTAGGCATCTATTCATGGCAGGCCCCCGGCCCTGCCTCTTGTCATTCAGTCCCCTCTCCCACACACCCAGCCATCACCACCCTCAAAGGTCAGTGTATTCTTGGGCAGGAAGAGAACCTGTATTTTCTCTCCTAATAGTGCCTGGATTTGAGTTCCATTATATATAGGCCTCCTCCTGGTTCCGCCTCATAATCTTACACACTACCATCTAGGTCTTTGTTGTAACCCCTGCTCACAGCAGAGGGTAAAACACTAGAACTGTTTCTGCCACCTCTTGATCAATTTTTAAAATGTTAACGATGTGCTGAATGTTTGTGTCCCCCCCACCCCAGAATCCATTTGTTGAATGATCCCCAGTGGGATGGCATTTGGAGATGGGGCCTTTGGGAGGCAGTTAGGTCATGTGGATGGAGCCCTCATTAATGGGATTAGTACCCTTGTGAATAAAAGACAGGAGAGAGATGATCTCTCTCGATTTCTCTCTCTCTGTCTGCCATATGAGGACACAGCGAGAAGTCAGGAAGAGGGTTCTCACTAGACACCAAATCAGCCAGCACCTTGATCGTGGACTTCCCAGCCTCCAGAACTGTGAGATGTAAATGTTTGTTGTCAGAGCCACCCGGTCTATATTAATTGGCTATAGCAGCCTGAATTGACTAAACCAATTGGATGAATGAGAAATATTTGAGTCCGTAAGAGAAGAAAAACTCTTAATACAACAAACAAGTAATATAAGAAAATATAGAAATGTTCAGTGAATGAAAGTTGATGAATATCACGCACGATACTTAGTGCTGCACAGAAATTGCATTATTCGGAAATAAACTATAGCGACTTATTTTCTTTGGTTATTGAATCACATCCATCCAAAATAAATAGCAGTTGGGCAACTTCTCAAAAGAAATATTGCCAAAATGTAATTACTTTTAATAAAGATGCCACAAATTACTACATAATTATTTAAACAAAAGGCAGTGCAGTTTTGGAAGACTGTAAACATCCCGACGTTGTGACCTTGTACTTTGTCTTAATTTCTGCTGAATTAGAAAGGGCTTTGCTGTTTCAAATATACCCATGCTATTCAGTCCTTCAGCAAAAAAGTAGGTGACTAAAGTCTGTGTGCTTAACCATGCTTGATGAATGTTGATAATGATAGAAGCCATTTTATTGGTGGTAAATCAGCTTCTGATTTCCACACCAAACACTCCCACAAGCACAAACATGGTTGGGCAGGAGGCAGAGAAGTGGTCTGGAATCATATCCTTCATGGACAAACTGAAATGAAAATGCAAAATCTCCATCAGTGGGGTGCTGGTTGGGCGTAAGGGGGTACAGAGGAAGCCCAGAAGGCATTTATCTAACATGCTCAGAAGAGGGAACTTAAGAAAAAAAAAGCAAGCAAAAAGAAAATAATGTTACATCTGTCCCCCACAGCAGGAAATTTGCGGGGTGGTTTTTATATTGAACATTTTACTGCTATGGACGGGGCAAAATGACTTGCAGAAATGAAACTGTGTTTGGTGCTTGCGTCTGTGGAATAGGGAAGCTCCCTGAACGTCACCGAGATGGTGAAGAGGGAGGGTGGTGGCAGGAGTGTAATCCTTGTTTATTTGATAAGTAATGGTTCTCTCTTTAAAAGGCTCTTTTAAAGTTTCCCGACCTTGAAAATAATGATGAGTGAACACAAGACTGGATAGAGTGAGATAGAAAGAGTGGAAAGTTTCTGTTCCATCCTCTCCCCGAGACAACAACGGATTCTATATCTCTATCCAACCACTGCCTCGGGGGATTGACTTATTGGAAATTGAAGCAGTGGGAGGGAGACAGAGCCAGCCGGGAAGAGTCCATTGGCTTCTCATTGTCACACTCCTCCTTGAAAGGCTCCCCAGCTCAGCCTGCATGTTATTGCTTTAAAACAGTGTTAGGATCTAGCTCAGTTGTATTTGCGCAGCAGAGATAGAAATGACCAACATATGAGCTGTTGATGTTCAGACAGAAGTCCAGCATTGCATGTTGCTTTCATTAAGTTGGAAAATACAGTGCGTAGAAGTTGATGAAAAATTTACTCAAAAATCCACCACACTCTTTCAGGGGCTATAGTAGAGGGGTACATATATGGTTCTGCTTCTTTAAAGTGTGGACATTTGAGATTAACACTGTAAAATCGATTAATATGTAATTGTTGTGCGCAAAATACAGATTAATCAGCCGTCTGGAATTCTGTCCCTGCTCTGGACCAGAGTGTTTACAGGCCTGGGATCTTGCTTACTGTACAGTACAGTTATCATCTTAACATCCCACATTGCTGTATGCTACTCATTGCTAAATGGAATGGCTCATAACATCTGTTTAAAAGCAGCATAATAAACTATTCCATAGTTTAGGACTTTAAGTTTTAAAAGTTATAAAATGTCATGAATTTCATCCCAAGTGGCAATATTTCTCCAATCAGTTTTTAAGGAATATGATTAGATGAGAAGTATACCTCACTTTCAAAATATTTTAATTTCATCATTGAGAAAATTGGAAGGACACCCATTTTAAAGTCGTGGGGATTCTTCAAGCTTCGATCTTGCCAATTCTGGGCATTAATGAGCTAATTCCGCTTTTTGGTCATCATTGCTATTGTTTTATTCAATGAGAGGGCATCTTAGAAGACTTATGATGTTTCTCCAAAAGTTGAATTCTTAATTCCTTGCTAATTATTCATCTTATAGATACGTCTTTGAGTCCTGGGATTTACTGTTTTTTCAGAGCTCAAACTGCAAAAAGTGCTTGGTGGTTGTGTTGTTGAAGAACTTAGACAAGCACTTGGCAGGGAGCACAGTGGAAAATCAGAGCATCGTTGAATTACGGATCTGAAAGAAATCTTAGAGAGCATCTAATTCAATGCACTCATTTTACAGATGAAGAAATACAGACCTACACAGACAGCTTACATTGAGGGTCTCCTGCTTCCCAGCATAATCTTCACGAGATCATCACCAAAACCTAGTTTAAGAACCTCTGGGGTCATTTTTTGTGAACAAGAAAGTGAGGAGAAAATGATGCCCACAGCTTTCCTTGTGGGTCCCAGAGACAAGCAATCCACACACCAGCCTGTGTTATTTAAGCCTCCACACACCCACCCTTCTGCACAGGACACTGCAGTGGAGAGGCAGGGCAGGGGGAGGTTGAAGCTTTAAAAGGTACATGTCAGTCACAGGTGGTGACATACCCAGCTGAAGGGCGAGCCTGGCCCAGTGCACGGCATCAAGATCTCAGCTGGCTTTGTTTTTCATTCTGTCCTTAAGAGATGAAAAGCCTGTTTCTTTGATGAAAGGAATCAAGCGAGAGAGGGGGAATTTTAGTTTTGGGAAACTTTTGTTCAAGGAAATGTACAGGAAACATGATTGTCCTCAGAGATGTGATCCAGGGGAAAACCTAGACCCTATATAAACATTTCTTTTGTGGGGGGAAAGCTGTAGGAATATTTTCCTCTTGAACGGTGAAAAGGTCTACTAAATTGTCATTGTTCTCACAGACTAAGATCACCATTCCCGTGTCACAGTGGGGAAGCTGAAGCATATGGAAATAATCTGTTCAATGTCAAGAGGGCAAATTTGAGACAAGATAAGATTTCACAACTTTTCAGTTTCAAGTTCTCCTTCACCAGATATTCTCTGAGGTTTATTGCATTCTCATGTTCAAAAAGTTATAACCCAAAGCAGCTTTAAAACCCTGTATCTTAGTGATTGAACAAAAAATGTATATGTCTTTTTTTTCCACACAGGGTATAACCAAATCCCTAATTAAAAATCAGTTAATAAGGCCCCTGATTAAAGGGGCATCGAAGGTAGACAGTAGACTTAGCCTGACTGCGCTTGTGGAGCAGCTGTGTGCCTGCGTCTATCATTGAAAAGTAAATACTTTGCTCAGTTGAGGGAAATGTATTACTTTTTAAGGTTGTCAGGGCTCAATTTAATCTTTGAAAAATAGGTCACCCTGTTGTTTTGTGTGGTCCTCAGTTTAAAAAATGATCTAATCGCAGGTTCTATACCTCTGAAGGGGTATGTAATAAATAATCATTACTTTGGGAAAAGGATTCTACAAGAGCTCAAAATAAAGCAAAAAAAAGGTTTTTTTTTTAAAGCTTATTTCTTCTAAGCACTAGGGTTTGAAAATACAGAAGATTTTTTTTTTCTGTTTTAAAGTTTTAAAGTAATAGAAGGAGAAGATCATATAACCTCACATAACCTAAAAGTCAGCTGGGAGCAATTTGCTCTTAAAATTTAAGTAAAGATTGATCAAGCTTCCATGCCAATACCTACAGAAAGTCCCAGGCCGAGCTCCCAGATCTCTATAACTTCAGAGACACTGTCCTTCTGCTTAAGTTCCTTCTTCTGCTAATTTTTTTTTCAAATATTTCCAGTTTTTATTTCTTTCTAGGCATATGACAGGATTTTACTTCCTTTCCCCTAGAATTTAGTATAACCATTTGACATTTTGTGGCCAGGGAATTTTGAGAGTTACAATTCAGTGTGTCATGACTGGGTAGAAATTTTAAGCACCATATCTGAGACACCATATCCCCTTTCTTCTACTTCAGTGATTGTAGAAATTGATGTCAAGATAAGGCCTTCGTCAGCCTGAATCCAAAGAAGCATAAGTAAACACCCTGTAAATTCTGCACATGTTTTGTTTGTTCTCTTTTGCCGTTTATGGATTTTCCCATTATCTTCTATGCTGTGTGAATTCAGAAGGGAAGTTCATGCTCTTTCCTTGATTTCCACAAACAAAAACTCAACCATAAAAGCCTGTGTGTATAGCAGATTCTGTGGCTGTCCAGAGAGACAAAGAGGTTGTAGGTTTTAGATATTCATTCAGCACAGACAACGCTGATTTAATATTAGATGTCCCTGTTCTTAAAAAGCCCTTTCAGCCACCCTGACATTTGAGATTTCTCAGTGCCTACTCTACCAGTATTCTTAACCCGGGGACATCTTTTTTTTTTTTTTTTGCGGTACGCGGGCCTCTCACTGCTGCGGCCTCTCCCGCCACGGAGCACAGGCTCTGGACGCGCAGGCTCAGTGGCCACGGCTCACGGGCCCAGCCGCTCCGCGGCACGTGGGATCCTCTCAGACCGGGGCACAAGCCCGTGATCGATTCTTTCAAATTCCTTTCTACCACATCATCCCCAGAATTTCATGTTCTTCTCCCTCTGTCATATAGAGCAATTCTGATCTTACCAGCTGCTACCCCCAACTCCTCCTTTGGCCTATCACAGCACATCCAAAACCAATCTAGGTGCTCATCAAAATCAAAGGGCCATCTGAGATTACTTCCTTTAAGCCCATGGTCGTCATAAGGGTACATAAGAACCATCTCAAATTTTGTTAAAATTAAATTCAGATGCTGGCTCATCTGGTTTGGGCTTGGCCTGGGAGTACTTACTATTAATAGTCATGATTTGATTCTGATTGAGGGATCTTCCACTCATTCTTTGAGAAACTCTGTAGACTAATAAGAGTCATCCTCTATAGGAGGCAGCTGTATTCTAGATAACAGGGTTTTTCCTCCTTTACATATAGAGTGCACCTACAAAATCCTGCAAAGACCCCGCTGTGATTGGGGTTAAACATCTCCCTATCATCCTAGCTTTACCATCTTATGGTATAAGCCCAAGGTCACTCTGCTTAGAAGCTCTGTCAGTTAAAACTTTGGTAGACTCATTAGCAGGGGATAAGACTCATATTTCCTGTCTTAATAGGATTTATCTTGTCAAACATGTTTGTACTCACTTGAACAGGGCCAGTGACCCATGTAGCTAAGTTACATAGAGGACACAGCTTGCTCTGGGACAACCCAGGGTACTTTGCTTCCCATCTTCCAAAGATGTAGAACGGAAGACAGTCTTAAGGGATCAGGAATTAAGACCATCTTGGGTTAGCAGGTGTTCACATTATTTTATATTTTTAATACCCAGACTAGTGATGATTTCATATTGATTTGGGCAGCATTATTCAATGAGATTAGCTTTGTTTTCCACTCAGTTTACAAGATAGCTATGTCCCTTTTAAAAGCTAATTTAATTACAAACCAGAAACTGATCAGAGGGTTATTATAAAGTGTATAAATTATCCATACTATGAATTAATAAATTCTCTTACATAATATAATGCATTTTAAATAATTTGTTTTACACAAATGTGCACTTTTAAGGAAGCTGTCAACTGTGTTGTGTTAAGAAATACGTGTATATCTATACTATCCTTCCTAATACATTTACTGTCTTTTGTCTAGTTTCTGTCATCCTTCTACCTCAATTCTTAGCTCTTTGATTAAAAGAGCTAAATTTTCTATTTTTTTAATGTCCCTGAAACATTTATCTAATGATTTCTGCCCTCAGTGGATGTTCAGGAAAATGCTTACGCCCCACCCAGAGCTGTGTCATACTCTTTCCTCTTCCAGTAACAGTGTGTGGACCTAGATACGTAATTTAGCCACCCTGTACACCCTAGAATATTCCCTGAAAAGTGGGATAAAAATAGTATCTAATCTCTAAAATCTCTACTATTTTAAGGACCCCTCTGGAGTCTAGAACTGCATCCCCGAAGTAGTTCTCTCATCCACTGGTAGCTTTAATTCTCTTAAACATTGAGATATTCTGTAACACCCCGCACCTTCTTTCTGATAGTGCCTCTATCGTGTTTTAGCCCCTTTACTTTCAGGATCAAGCCTACACTCTTGAGCATGGCTTTGAAGACCCAGGAGCCCTCCCAGGCTGGCCCCGTGCTCAGAGGGAAGGCTTCGTCCCTGCCCCTGACCTTCCTGCACACATTCCGGCCACATGGAACCACTGAAGCCCTCTGGCCCTGCTCCCCTCTCATTGGGGCGGGTCTTCACACAGGCTTACTTGTAAATCTGCCCACCTTGCTTTTCTCTGTCATATGCTTTTTCAAGGCTGAGCTCAAATGTCACCTTGTCTCTCAAACTGTCCCTTGACACTCCCACCCTCAGATGGTTTAGTTGTATCTTACCTTTTGTTTCGTACGTTTTCACACACTGTTATGGTGTTTAATGTTGTTTGTATCGTTAGTACCACCCCCTCTGTTCCAAGCCTTTTTCTTTTTTATAACTTTATTTATTTATTTATTTTATTTTTGGCTGCGTTGAGTCTTCGTTGCTGTGTGCAGGCTTTCTCTAGTTGTGGCGAGCAGGGGCTACTCTTCGTTGAAGTGTGTGGGCTTCTCATTGTGGTGGCTTCTCTTGTTGTGGAGCACAGGCTCTAGGCGCATGAGCTTCAGTAGTTGTGGCACACGGGCTCAGCAGTTGTGGCGCATGGGCTTAGTTGCTCACGGCATGTGGGATCTTCCCGGACCAGGGCTCGAACCCACGTCCCCTGCATTGGCAGGTGGATTCTCAGCCATTGCACCTGAAGGCAGATACTGTGTATTCCATGCATGAATGAATGAGTGAGTAAATGGATGAATGGATGCTTTTCCTATCTGTCTATATATTAACTGCCTGGTCTGTCTTAGCGATCAGTAACATGCACAAAGCTAAACTATTTCCCAAGAATGGATAGTCATCCTTAGTATTAGTTTTCCAGTGAAAGTGGTTTATTTTCCTCTCTCCAAATCCCTCATCACCTGGACTCCTGTTATTTTGCTCTTGCCTTAATATATCCCATTTCGAGAGGATTTTTTGCTTATAGTATTAGCTACTTCAAATCCCTTGCAGATTTAAGTAAGTGAGAAGTATAATGCAGCATCTTCTGAGCCTCATGTGAGCTGAATAAGATCTTTGTCCATCAAAGCCTGCAACATTTTTTCCACTTCCCTTCTCCACTTACTGTATCCTGGTTAAAACCGATGTCAGCTCCGTATGTGTCCATCATGTTGCCTAATGTTTTGAGTCAGTACCATTTATTAACTTATTTTGCTCCTGCATCCATGATTGGCTAGAATTATTTGACAGCTTCTTTTTGGCTAACATAGATTTACAAAACAAAACTTTCTAATGCACTTCGCTTTTGCTGGTACCATTACGCATGCTGCAGTAGCAGAGAATATGACTGTGTTTTGTGCAACAGTGTGGAAGAGTTAAGTAGAAAGAAGGAAAAGCGACTCAACAAAAAGAGATAACTGTAAGCTTGTCAGAGAATCAAAGTGAATTTCCTAAAATTATTAATACGGTGACAAATATCTGCAACTTCTGTATTAAACCATCGGATAGAAAGTCTTATTCCCGAGATAGCTCATCCGAATGATGGTTCTTTGATGTACGGAATGGATTGTTTTACCTGATGAAGCAACACAACAGAGATGTCAGGAATAACCAGCTTTACAGCTGACAGCAGAAGCCTTCGGGCCAGGACTTTATACGTTTGGCACAATTATACTTATTGTGTATCAGTGCTGTATAAATATTTAATAAAAGTTCCTCCCACACCTATTCCTGGCAGGTCAAGGCCTTGCTGACTTGTCATGTCCGTAATCAAATATATTTTTCCACGTTAATCTCTTGAGGCGTGGTACCACTCTTAGGCTGGTTTCTCTGGGACCACCCATCTGCTCTAGGCTTGGGGCGTGCTCTGGACGACTGGAATATAGAGAAATAGCTGTGAAAAAAATCTCTTCATTTTTAGAGTTCAGTGACTTACAGAGTGAGCTGTATTTTCTCCTAAAGGTGAAACAGTCACCTTTGTTGAGGTTACACCAATACCTGGGCTTCTTCATCCAGGCTCTGTAACTCACACCTAGACTCTGGTGAGCTCACTTTACCTCTCCTGAGGTCAGTTTGCTCATCTGAAAAAGATCTAATCACAAATGTTGATTCTGGCCCCAAAGTTTTAGCGCACTGCCTATTTCCAGGTATAATATTGGTGGTGCTTTACTCAGAAGACATAAATTAGCTCATTCTTAAGTCTGTCTTTCTAGTGAATGTGAGAAATGTGCTGCTACTTAAATATTTCATCTGTTGTCAGACTTTTTCTTTAAGAGGAATTTACCCAATATTCACTGTATAGAAGAAGAGAATCATTATGGGAACAGATTGGAATTCCAAAGCACATACATATAGAATACCATAGCTATTATGTGAATTTTAAAAGAATAACACCTTTAAAGTGATCGGAAAGAACAAAATCTACTGGCTCTGGGAGACAAAAGTCTGCTAATCGTGTGAACTCTGTCCCTTGGTTTCTTCATCAGTAAAATGAGATAAAGACGTAAAGGGAGACTTCCCTGGTGGTGCAGTGCGTAAGACTCCACGCTCCCAGTGCAGCGGGCCCAGGTTCAGTCCCTGGTCGGGGAATTAGATCCCTCATACATGCCGCAACTAAAGATCCTGTGCGCCACAACTAAGACCCAGCACAGCCTAAATAAATAAATATTTGAAAAAGAAAAAATAAGACGTAAAGGGCCATCATGGGCAGTTACAGGAGTTTCAACTGGAAACTTTCTTGTAAAAAGCTACTTCCAAGGCTGGTGTTTTGAGTTTTCTGACGGTGCTAGTGTCTTCATCTTCGTCCCTCACACTTTCTGTCCCGATCCCTCTCGTGGCTTTTGCCACAGTTCCTTTATGTCTGGCTCCCTTTGGAGCTACCATCTGTGCTCACGCAAAGTGATGTGTGTTGTCGGTGGTGCAGCAACACTCATCAGCCCACAGAAGGATTTAATCTGTCTTTTGGTTCCATCAACAACTTCCTCCAAAGCCCCAAGTTTATTTGCCAAAAGTGAAGTAGTTAAGGCCCCATAAAAAAGCTGTGCAAATCCTTGTGGTTTTATTCACCTTGTCTTCCTCTTCTATCTGGGAACTCCCAGTCTGCAGAAGTTTTGTTTTGTGCACCCTGAGGTTTCCAAGGGTGACTCGGGTAGACCTGAAAAGTTCTTTGGTCCAGGCCGACATCAGGATTATTTCTACCTGTAGTCACTTTCACTTTCACAGAGTTAAACAATCATTCAGGAAAGTGAACCCCAGGTAGGTTTTCCTGCAGGAACACAGAGAGCTCTGTCTACTGCACTGACTCTTCACAGTCAGGTGACCAACACCTAACAGTAACTATTGTGCTTCCCATTACAATGATTTACACCTATGTTACTCTCAAGTTTAAATTATTAATATAATCTATTAATATATTAATACATGGATATATTATCATATAAGCCACTGACACTGTTTCTAAGTGCGATATGTCTTATTTATTCCTCTGAATGCCTTTAAAAATGTATACTTCTTCCAAGTCCCCAAATACTGATTTTGACCTCTCCAGCATTGGCTAGGATCACCTTGCTTAATCCGATCTTCATTTCTATATTAGTAAATCTTGTAATTTGTATTGTTATGGTAATTTTTCCACATCGATTCCCCTACCAATAGCTGTGATTCATAGAAGAATCACATACCAGTTCATCCATTCATTCATTGTGTAAATTCTTTTTGAGGACCTGCTACATGCCAGGCAGTGGACTAGAACTTGTTCATAAGTATTAAAGTGTCCAGCTGCAGGTGTTCCTCATTTTATCCTGCTTCGATTTATTGTGCTTCACAGATACTGCAGTTTTTACAAATTGAAGGTTTGTAGCAATCCTGCATTGTCAGACAATGCTTAGCATTTTTAGCAATAAAGTATTTTTTAATGAAGATAGGCATGTAAACATAATGCTGTTGCACATGACAGACTACAGTATAGTGTTAACGTAACTTTTATATGCACTAGGAAACCAAAAAATTTGTGGGACTCGCTTTATTGCGATGTTCACCTTACTGTGGTGGTCTGGAACTGAACCTGCAATATCTGAGGTACGCATACCTCAGCTGAGCCTTCAGTGACCCATATTAGTGACATCAAAGATGACTGATCACAGATCACCATAACAAATATAATAATAATAAAAAGCTTTAAATATTGCAAGAATTTCCAAAATGTGACACAGAGACACAAAGTGAGCAAATGCTGTTGGGAAAATGGTACTAATAGACTTGCTTGAGCAGGGTTGCCACAGACCTTCAGTTTGTAAAGTAGCCAGTATCTACAAAGTGCAATAAAGTCAAGTGCAATAAAGCAAGGTATGCCTGTATTACTCCCTTCCATTCTGTCAATTTGCTTCATATTTTGGGGAGCTCTGATGTTTGATGCATACATAATTGTTATATCTTCTTGGTAAATTGACCTTTTTATCATTATATAAAGTTCTTTGTCTCTTGTAACAGTTTTTGACTTAAAGTTTATTTTTTGTTATTACTATGCCACCCCCGCTCTCTTTTGATGACTATTAGGACGGATTCTCTTTTTCTATACTTTCACTTTCAACTATTTGTGTCCTTAAATCCTTAGATCTAAAGTAAGTCTCTTGTAGGAAGCATATAGGTGGATCCTGTTTTGTTTTGTTTAATCTATTAAGCCAATCTACATCTTTTGATTTGGGGAGTTTAATCCATTTACATTTAAAGCAATTACTTATAGAGAAGGACTTACTATTGCCATTTTGTTATTTTTTTTCTCTAAGTTTTATAGCTTTTTGTCTCTCATTTCCTTCCTTGCCTTCCTTTGTGTTTAGTTGATTTTTTTGCAGTGACATGTTTTGATTTCCTTCTCATTTCCTTTAGTGTATATTGTATAGATATTTTCTTTGTGGTTACCATGAGATTACAAAACATCCTAGAGTTCTAATAATCTATTTTAAACTGATAACAGCTTAACTTCAATTGCATACAAAAACTCTACTCATTTACATCTCTGCCCCACCCCTAGTTTACATGATTGATGTCACAAATTACGTCTTTATATACTGTGTACCTGTGAACATAGATTTATAATCATTGTTTATGCTTTTGTCTTTTAAATTCTATTTTAAAATGAATGGTGGAGTTACAAACCAAAATTACAAGAATTCAAGTTTTTATATTTGTCCATATATTGACTTTTACCAGAGGACTTTTACAGTCATATGGTTTCAAGTTACTATCTATTAATCGCATCCTTTTGTCTCAACTTTAAGGACTCCCTTTAATATTTCTTGTAGGGCAGGTCTAGTGTTAACTCCCTCACCTTTTGTTTACCTGGGAATGTCTCAATTTCTCTCTCCTTTTTGAACAACAGTTTTGCCTGATATAGCAGTCTCAGTTTTCTTTTTCTCAGTTTTCTTTTTCATTCTCAGGTTTTTCTTTCAGTACTTTTTTTTTTTTTTTTTTTTTTGGCGGTACGCGGACCTCTCACTGTTGTGGCCTCTCCCGTTGTGGAGCACAGGCTCCGGACGCGCAGGCTCAGCGGCCATGACTCACGGGCCCAGCCGCTCCGCGGCATGTGGGATCATCCCGGACCGGGGCACGAACCCGTGTCCCCTGCACCGGCAGGCGGACTTTCAACCACTGCGCCACCAGGGAAGCGCATCAGTACTTTATTTTTTATTTATTTATTTTTTTATTTATTATTTTTTTTTAGTACTTTAAATATATCATCCCATTCCTTTCTAGCCTGCAAGATTTCTGCTGAGAAATCCACTGGTGATATTATTGAAGATTCCTCGAATATGACAAGCCACTTTTCTCTTGCTGCTTTCAAGATTCTCTCTTTGCCTTTCACTTTCTACAGTTTGATAATAATATGTCTCAGTGTGGGACTCTTTGGGTTTATCCTACTTAGAGTTTATTAAGATTTTTGTATGTGTATATCCATGTCCTTCCTCAAATTTGGGACATTTTCAACCATTTTTTCTTCAAATAAATTCTCTGCCCCTTTCTCTCTCTCTTCTCCTTCTGGCACTCCCATAATGCATATATTAATCTTCTTAGTGGTATCTCGTAAGTCCTGTAGGCTCTCTTCACTTTTCTTCGTTCTTTTTTCTTTTTGTTCCTCAGATTCAATAATTTCAAATGACCCATCTTCAAGTTTTCTGATTCTTTTTTTCTGCTTGTTTGAATTCATTGTTGAACCCCTCTAGTGAATTTTTCAATCAAGCTATTTTTTTTTCATCTCCGTAATTTCTGTTTGGTTCTTTTTAAATAATTTTGATCTCTTTGTTGATAGTCTCATTTTGGTCATGAATTTTTTTCCTAAATTTGTTTAATTGTCTTTCTGTGTTCTCCTTTATCTCATTGAGCGCACGTAAGAAAATTGTTTTAAAATCTTCGTTAAGCAAGTCCGAGACTTGTGTTTCTTTAGGGTTGGTTTCTGGAGATTTATTTTGTTCCTTTGAATGGACCATGTTTTCCTCTTTCTCTGTATGTCTTGTGATCTTCTGTTGAAAATTGGGCATTTAAACAACCATTTTCTCACTCAGTCTTTGTGGACTGTCTCTGCACAGAGGAGGATCTTCACTAATCAGCCTGGAATGAAGGCTTAAGGTTCTCTCAGACTTTTTCTGGGGATATGTCTTCCCTGCCTTTTTCCCCCTCCAATTCTCTTATACATGGCTGTTTTTAAATCTCTTAATTTTTTCTGAGTCTTATCCCTGCTCATTCTCGGGACCTTAGATGTTCTGCTGTATTCCTCTGCCTGTAATCTCTTTCCCCCAGGTGCCCATGGGTCTGCAGTTACCTGAAGTTGTCACAGGCCACTTCACCCACCACTGCTTTCAGCAGCCTCCAACCTGATATACAGAATATGTCACCCTTCCCATCGATGCTCTGAGTCAGGCCAGAAAGAAACCAGTTCCCCAGACAAACCAGAATGTTGCAAGCAAGTTCTGCTCTTTCCTTCTGTCCTGAAGGAGGGACCATAAATTGGATGGCATCCTCCTGACCACATCATGCTACACTGGGAAGGGGGTGGGGTAAAGGTGAGCAAAAAAGTCACGAATGTCCTGTTGTTTTGAGTGTGGCTTTTTCTTGCTTAGGCATTCACTTGGTTGCAGTGGCTTCTTAACTGGTTCTAGAGTTCCCACAAAGCTACTTCGGTCCATATGTTGTTGTTCATTTGGTATTTCAGTGGGAGAACAAGGGCCTGGAGCTTCCTATTCTGTCATCTTGCTGATGTCACCCTTATTAATAAGTAACTCGTGATCCAGGGAGAAAGAAAGACATACAATAAGAATGACATAAACAGCTTTGTGTTCCTGAAAAAAATAACTCTTAAGATTACACATACTTGTACAAGAGAAAATAAACTTCAGAGCCAGAGAAACCATTGGAAACCTGTGTATTAGACTAGGTGAGAAATGATAAGAGCCTGAACTAAGACAGAGGCATGCGTTCAAGAGATATGGAGGAGGTACAGTTCTAAGGCTCAGTGGCCTATTGGAACCATGCTCCAGGGATGCGAAGACAGAGGAAATATGGAATCAAGAAACAGACAAGTAGATCCCAGTAGTTCTGATTTTAAGCATGTTTCTTAGCCATTCTGAGCTCATTTTCTCATATATTAAGTACGATGGTTGTGAAGATTAAAAGAGATAACACATGTAAGTGTAGTATACTGTAGGCAACTAATAAGAGTTAGTTTCTTTCTTTCCCATCCCCCTACCTCTAACCAACATTACTAGATTCTGCAGTTTGTGGCTGGTGGCGCTGCTGACTAAAATATAGAATAGGAAAAAGTGCAAGCCAGTCTTTTAAATCTCTGAGTTTGCTGGGGTTTTTTTAAACTCCTCCTCTTCAGCAGTAATACACATTAGACAGATTCTGTATAAGGACATGTTTGCATTCATGTTTATCTTTCTCAGACAAGCTGTCCTACGTGTCCTAAAATTATTTTCTGATTCCCAGAATATTCCCGTAAAATTAGGCAGGAAGCAAGGTCACTTTTAACACACTGGTTCGTTCCAGGTATTTCGGTACATTTGGAGCAAAGTGATAAAAATAACTTCTGTCTCCTGGCTCTTGAGCCAATACTTTGTTATCAACTCTGAGGCTTTTAAAAAATTCTGTGAGAATCTCTCCAAATGGCTCTAACTTGACAGATTTACAGCCATGTGAATAGATGTGTGCATTCACGATGACAGTTTAAATGTTATGTTTAGAGATTATGAAAGGAAAATAGAAAAAGGAATTTCAACCAACCCTTTCCCCCCCTCAGGGTACTGACCTCTTTATAAATCATGTTTCTATAGGCCAGGATTCAAAGTGCTATCACTACTAGAGAATGTTGGTTTTCATGCGACTACTATTTTGTGTGGGCTATGTCTAGCTTAACAAATCATGATGTAGTTACTTAAAAAAGATAAAAAAAGGACAATTTAAAAACCTCTTCTTGAAATATTGTAGAATAATCAAAATAGTGTGTTTAACCCTTGGGAAATAATGCTGTAGTTAAGATCTACATGTCAAATTTTAAAAGATGATCACTATATATCCAGATATTCCATTCTGATAGGAGAAAAATCTATTGGCTTGTAAAATACAAAATCTGAGAAATTGCGATGATCCAGGCTTCTAGCTGGGGAATGACGTAAGCAGTTATTGCAACTGTACCCCTGGGCTCTTTCCTCTAAGTCATATTCCCCTTTCCCACACCACCAAGAAATGGAATTTTCCAGAATCCTGCATTTTATTAATCATATGTTTTGAAGTATTTTCAAGAAAAATAAAAGCTATAAAAATATCAAGTAGCAGCAGCTAATTCATTTCTGCTCATCCTATAGCTGTGGTACATTTCCTGCATCTCATTTCTTATCTAGTGAAATAACCAAATATGTCATCATGTGTCACCTCCCATAGAGACAATAATGACCACATTTTTTGGGTGCTGAAAATGATGAAACACTGATGGAATTCTTATCATAACTCATTGTTATGCACTTAGAGATATTTTTCTTTAGCAAAGTCCTGATGGCTGGAAAGTCACAATTGTTCAGTGAGTGATGTCTTTATCTATTTTCACACGTGATTGTTATTCAGAGATTTGACTCCAGCAGATCATAGGGCTGCATTTCTCAGAGATGATACATGGACACTCACAGACACAGAGAACAGTTTTGCCTCTTAAAGCCTTATCTCTTGAAAAGCCTGGCTCAGGTGATAAGGTTGCCTCACAAAGGCCTGATGTCATGAGGCAGGTGCCCATCTGGATAACTGCCACCTTTCCAGACTCACCTCTGCACTCCAGCACACTGAACCCAAAGCAGTTACACCATTTTCCTCACCATGTACACCTCTGGCCCAGCATTCATGCACCATCCCTCACCTTCACGCTGTCCCTCCCCACTGGCTGAAATAGACTCCACCAGTGCCTCCCTTGCCCTATAATTTCCAGGCTCCTTCAGAACTCTGCTTGGGCATGAGCCCTTCTGGGAAGCTTAATATCCATGCTAGGTTGGGTCCCTTTCTAAGCACTCCTAAGAGCCCTCTGCAAATCTTGGTTTTAACATTCTAGTCACTTGCTTCTCTTCCCCATTTGATAGTGAGCTTCTTGAAGATAAAAACTATCAACCTTGTCTTTTTATTAAGAATACCTAGAATACTGCCTGGCATCTGGGGGGACTCAACAAACATGTGTTGAATGAATAAGTGGACAAATGAATGATTGATTTCATCCTGGTCCGTAAATGAAATATTGACAAGAATTATAAATAACTCTTACCAGGTTTCTTCTATGTGCCCAGCATGGTGTTGGGCTTTCTAGAGGCATCCTCTCATCTAATCCTTTAACAACTCTATGAGTCACGTATCTTATTGTCCCCGTTCTATGAATGAGAAAGTCGAGACACAGGAGAGTTAAATGACCAAGATCCCACCATGCAGACAGATTTCAACTTCAGATTTGTTGAGCCCTTTACACTCAGTCTGCCCTGGTGGGGAAGTGGCCCAGATCCAACGACGCAGAGTACAGTCGTGGAAGAACCCGTAGTCTGTGCCGTATTATTGATACAATACAGAATAAAATCTGGTGAAAACTGGCATCCATCATGGCTGCAAATGAAGGTCGGGGGAAATTGTCAAAAAGGGACCATGTACACGTGAGATGTGTGTGTGCAAGAGAGGGGTAGCTCAGACTGCAAAATATGCCTGCATCTTTTTGGTGGTCCCTGGGGACTTTATGCTGAAAATCTCAGAAATTTAAAACAAAAAATAAAACCCTGCCAGCCAGTGTCACTGATGTCGGCCTCCTGGCCCAGGTGGCTCCGGAGCCGCTGTAGAGCTAGAGTTCTTGAAACATTTCAGAGAGGAGACTGTTGTCTGTATGAGGATAGGGGTCATTTCTGTTTTTGTAGTTTGTGTGCAACACCATATATCAAGCACGTAAGAGGTGCTAATTAAATATTGGTTTAAATGAAGCCATGGGTGGGGCAGAGAGCAAATGCTTTAGAATCAGAAAGAGTGGGGTTTGAGACTTGTATCTATCGCTGATGAACTAACTGGCCTTGGACAAGTGACTTAACCTCTCAGAGCTTCCATTTCCTCATGTAAAATGAGGACAATATGATTTACCTGGCCTGGTGATTTACATGCTGCTTGGGTGTGTAATAATTATAGTAAGCAGGAGGTAATTGCAGGGAGAGGGGGAGATGCAAAGATTGCCTATAGCAGAACAGTGTCTCAAGTAAGAGGTAAATAGGGGGAGAGAAGTAGGCAGGAAACATAACTTCACCTAAAAGTAAGAAAGCTGCAGAAAAATAGGTATAATGTGTGGCAGGAACTCGCCAGAAATGTAACAGAAAGGGAAAGAACCAGCGTTTCCATTTATTTATATATTTATTTAGGCCTCGCCGCACAGCATACAGGATCTTAGGTCCCCGACCAGGGATCGAACCTGTGCCCCCTACTATGGAAGCATGGAGTCTTAACCACTGGACCTCCAGGGAAGTCCCAGAATCAGCATTTCTGATCCTTACAAAACTGATTAGTTATTTCCCACTTGTTGACATTTTATCCCCTTTTATGGGTAATCTCATTTTTTTTCTTTTTTACCCCAACTATGTTATAACTCACATAAATAGGAAACAGATTTTATAATATAGGGATTTTGAAGGATTGTCTTGAAGTAGATCTTGCCATTTTTTAGAACACATGAAGTTTATTTTGAAACTCTTATTTGGCCTCCAGCATGCTTCCTAGAAATCTTTTTAGAAGACTAATTTGGCATAAAATAGAAATTACAGTTTGGTAAGAAGCCCAGAATCCTCATTTGTCCCTTTTTTTAGGTATAGTGTACTCCATTTAGGGGTGTGTGTGTGTGTGTGTGTGTGTGTGTGTGTGTGTGCGCGCGCGCACGCACGCGCACACGCACGCTTCAGTAAAATAGTGTTACATATCGCAGATGCTGGTTGAGGACTCTTAAAAACAAAAAAAACTAAGTAAACGACAGTGACAACAACACTGTCTGCAATTCCTGTGCTGATCTGCTCAAAGACTCCTTATTCTCCTGTCCTTTCATACTCATGGATTGCTGCCAGCACTGACCCTGCCAAGCATTTCTTTCTGATTTTCCAAGCACTCTTCCATGATTTAAAGAGCACCTCCAACCTTATAAAGTCTGAAAGTTGACTATGAAAATACCTGCCGACTGGCAAGTGGACCCCCAGGCTCTTCATCATCAGATCAGGACACCAGCTTCCTTGACTCTCCCAAGAATGGACGTGCTTTTCCTTGAACTCATAACTTATCTTTCCTTTATTTTATTTGTGGTTTATATAGCTTTAGAGCTTTTCCTTTAAATTAAAAAAATAATTATGAAGCGCTTCAAAAACAAGAATTAAAAAATACAATATCAAATACCTATGCACCCACCCTCAAAATAAAACAGATGCTGTTAATGGAAGACATTAACCTTTGCAGGTACAGCTAAATCTCCATCTCTGTCTCTTCCCCATTTCTCCCTCCAAAGAAATAACCGTTGTTTCCTGACATTGGTAAACTTAATTTCTATGAAATGTCTTCGTAGTGCTACTAGAAATTTATATATCTCCTCAAAATTATGTCTTGCCATGAGCCCCAACTCTGATTTCCTGACTCCACACTGACCAAGCTCCTAGGTTCCCAAGACCAGCCACTGCTCCCTGCTACTGTGTCCCAGGGCCACCGTCATGTCACCTCACGTCTCACTGGTTGTCAGTTCCTGGGGCATTTTAGGAAGCCTGAAATTGCCCCTTCTCTCTTACAAACTGAGCCACGCATGTTAACAATTGCATATTGTACTTTAGCAAGCCCATCTGAGTGATTTTAACAGGAGTGTTTCCTGGTGATGTCCTCCACAACGCTGCAGAAAGCAGAAGTTCTAACTTCATTTTCATGGCCCAGTCATTCTCCTGTAATAATTCTTTCATATCTCGTGTTAATATTTTGATGGAACTGTGAATAATTATGTACCATGTTTTGCATCAGTGAGTATTAGGACCCTCATCTAGAACCCTCATCTAGAAGAGCGAGTCTCCCAGGCCCGTTTCCTCAGTTACCTTCTAACTGTAAGATTCTGTGATTGTTATGAACTGTATGTAACATGAGATGACAAGAATTTAGGACTTGACAGAAGTTTTTTTTCAATAAGATGAACTAATAAATGTTAGCATAATAACGGCATAACATATTTTATAGCAATTTTATCGTAAAAACAAATTTCATTTCCATTGTTAAGAGTACTTTCTAGAAGTGACCATAGATATTTTCTTAAAAAGACATGTATGGGGGCTTCCCTGGTGGCGCAGTGGTTGACAGTCCGCCTGCCGATGCAGGGGACACGGGTTCGTGCCCAGGTCTGGGAGGATCCCTCATGCCGCGGAGCGGCTGGGCCCGTGAGCCAAGGCCGCTGGACCTGCGCGTCCGGAGCCTGTGCTCCGCGACGGGAGAGGTCACAACAGTGAGAGGCCCGCCAAAAAAAAAAAAAAAAAAAAAAGACTATATGGTCATAAAGTAAAATGATTTGTTTAATAAATGAATATGTTGGTTTGAGCAAATTACCTCAAATGCTTGCATTCTTTTCCTTAACAATGGGTATTTTATCATCTTTTTCTTTAACAAAGCTTCTTTTGCCCTTATCCACTCCTTAGTCAAGACCACTGCCAAGTTTTTAATTATAAAGTAGCTTACTTCAGAGGTTGAAGGAGATGAATCCTGGCTGATTCCTGGAAGGATAAAACTAGAAATCCCAGTTAAGTAAAGTTTCACCCGAAACATTCTGTTCCGACAGAATCATTTTTCCTTTGAGAAAACCTGGCATAGGACTCCCTCCCCTAGGCCGAGTTAACACCTATGTTTTCCAAGGTCTCTAATGCTTTCTGCAATCTCCATTTGTTCTCTTAAAGGCCAGTAAACTTAAGGTACACAGTGGGTTCTTTGCCAAACTGAGAACTAACACTGAGTAATTTAAAATCCTTCCTGATTAAATGTGTCCTTGTGAGATCGGTGGAGATAACGCATTCCTTGGGCTTCACTGGCCGGAACCACGCACCGAGACCCAGTCCCAGACTGTCAGCATCAGCTCCGTACACCCCATCCCACCCAGCACGGGAGTTGCACGGTGTACCATTTACATGTACGGAGCTTCAGGACCACCGGCCACACCTCTGCCAGCTCCCTATTCCCAACACAAGGTTTGCACTCAGTTTCAAACCATGACTGGTTTTATAACTCCCCGTTAGAAAATGGTTTGAAATACATATTATATCACTTGCAGGGATGAACATAAGCTTAGGAAAACTGATTATGATGGAAAACGAAGGGCCTGTTAAAAGGGCAGTGTGGTGGGAGAACCCTGGCAAATGATGCTGGGAGTTTGAAAGAAATCTTGAGGTAGAAGTCTATCAGTCCTGAGAGCCTGGGGGGAAGGTGAGCTCTTTAAGGTCCCTCGTCGCGCGGGAGTTGTAAATGGGGTTCTCTTTTGGAGTATGGGGAAAAGAATTGAAGTGACATCCAGACCGAGGGACAGGAAATCTGGATTCCAATCCCAGTTCTGCCTCAGAGTGCCATCTTAGGGTGCAGGGCAAGACACAGACCCTGTGGTCCACGGTTGCTTCGTCTGGAGTTCTGCTGAGGTCAGAGTGATGACCTTGGGAGTTCTTTTCCATCTCCACGGAGCATGTACACAGCAGATCCTTTCCAATTATAGCTGATTTTAACTGTTTCCTTTGGTACAGGTGAGCCAGCTGTGGAAGTCTGGCACACGTCTGCTGCCTTGATTTCATAGACGCACTCTCTTCACCTCGTTGACTTACACAGGATGGAGTGGCCTGCCCCGCTGTTCCCTGGAAACCATTCTGTTCCCCTGAGAATCATTCCTCCAGGTCTTTGCATTAGTTCAGTGCTGACGTTAACTTTTTCACTCCTCTGATCTAGTTCAACTACCAGAGCATCTATTGCTGATATTTCAACCTTCCCACCATGCTACTGCCCTGCATCTAGGTCCATCTATTCATCCATGTATTCATTCAACAAACATTAAGCATCTCCAATGTTCCAAGCCCTACAAAGGCTCAGACTGAGGTTGCAAAGTGGACGGAGAACGCATTCCTTAGTAATGATCACAGTATTGTGAACACTTCTCCGGTAAAGGTCAACACGGTGTCGTGAGATCCACACAGAAGGCAGCTCTTTGCTCTGTTATGTTCCTCAAACACTATCAGCCGGTAAATGATATTCCAATCATAACTCTACTTGCTTCCATATTATTGAACAGTTTCTTCTACTTTGTACTCTAGTTATTCACTGAAGTATATCTAGTCGCTTACTTCTCTATCCCCCATCCAGTTTCTTCATAAAATGGTACTTACATTTATTTCTCTTCTCTCAAATGGACATTGTATGGAAATGTAAGCTACATTTGGAAATGAAAGAAAAGTTCTCTCTGAGACATTGTACTTACTAGAAAAGACATAACAAAAATTAGAGATAAAAATGTAACAGTCGACCAATTATATTTATACCTGGTTTATTCAAATGTTTATTTATATTCTTAATGGCTTACTCTAGAGGTATTTGAATGCCTAATTTTGAGGCATACTCTGGAGATGTGAGATATGTTTAGAGTGTAGCTAGAAATCAAGGATGTGAGTTTGTGAAGAGAAAAAGCAGAAAAAGAAATCTGGATGAAGGTGTGATGAAAGATGACAATTAAATACCATATTTTTCTGAAAAGAAGACGACCACTTTACCTATGTAGTTTAATGGAAAAAGGAGGAGCACTTACATTTAAGAAAACCAGTATCTACCGATGAAAGGAAATAATTGTTAACATGTTTATTGATAGTTCCACAGTATAGAAGTAGTTAGATTCAAACAGTTTAACCAAAGTAAAAGTGGGAAAGAATTTTAAGATAGAAAACACAGTGCCTTATAATGAAAATTATAGAGAAATGTGAGGTATATAAATGGAAGATAATAATAGAATCATGCATTAGAAGGAAGCTAGGCGGTGGCCTCAGCTGTTTTTTCTTCCAACCCAAGAATACCCTATGTAATACCCCCAATATTTAACAACCTGTTGGATTGTTAAATGTTCTTTGACCTCTTCTGGAAATTTTCAGTTACAAGGATTTTCATACTTTAAAAAAATCAGTCTATTGCATTAATGAACAACTCTAATTGCTAGAACCTAGTCCTTGTGACATAACCAAATTCACCCTCCTGTACCATCTACCTGGTTCCGGGCTCTGAAGACACATGAAGTAAATCCAATCTTTCTTCATTGTGTACAGCTCCTTTGTAAATACTTGAAGAAACTGGTCATGTTTCTTTTGAGTTTCTCTTCTCAACCTAAATATCTCCCAGTTTTTAAGTAATTCTTTTTTTTTTTTTGGCAGCATCGGGTCTTTGTTGCTGTGTGCAGTCTTTCTCTAGTTGCGGTGAGCGGGGGCTACTCTTCATTGCGGTGTGCGGGCCTCTTATTGCCGCGGCTTATCTTGTTGCAGAGCACGGGCTCCAGGCGCATGGGCTTCAGTAGGTGTGGCTCGTGGGCTCCAGAGCACAGGCTCAGCAGTTGTGGCGCATGGGCTTAGTTGCTCCACAGCATGTGGGATCCTCCCGGACCAAGGCTCGAACCCGTGTCCCCTGCACTGGCAGGCAGACTCTTAACCACTGCGCCACCTTGAGGGAAGTCCCTCAAGTCATTTTTCATAGGAGCTTGTTTTGATACTTTTCAATATTGTGAGCCTCAGTTTATCAAGTTTCCTTTTAAAATATGGTGCTGACACCTCCGATGTGGTCTGAGCGCTGCTGGAATGACAGATGGGCTCTTTATTCATCCAGCTCAAGATTATATTTCCTTTTGAAGAGTAGTCCTATCATGTTATTGCTTATAAAGAGAGTTTAGTACTTTCATTCCCAACCTTTCTTAGCTTTGGGTATGTCTGTTCTAGGTTTTTTGTTGGGTTTGTTTACAAACACTAATTATGTTTGCTAATTATGCTATTTCAGGCATAATGCTGGGCCCTGCGGACAAAAGATGAATAAGATTCTGGCTGGAGTATTTCATGATGTGCTAGTGGGAGTGACAGACATAAAAAATAATTACAATATGACGTGTGTTATATCTGTGAACTCAGTGCTCTAAGAACATAGGAAAGGGAATGAACTGCCTTGGGGAGGGGCAACTAGTAAAGACGAATCATTCATACATTCATTCAATAAGTCAGTGTTTACCGAGAGTCTTCTATGTGTGAGGCGCATAAGTAGACACTCATTTGTATGATTATGAATCCCCCAAGTATGGTATCAGGCCTGTATTTTTCTGGATTATCTGTGAAAGTTTAATGAAAGGTTTTGCAAACTTCCTTGCTACATTTCTGTGATCTTTTAATCTACCAATATGAGAAGAGGTTAATTTCATGAACAACTATTAGTTCATAATGATTACTGATTTCTTTTCAAAGTACTGAAAAACTACTTGTGTTATAATTTGCTCTTGGATTTGAACATAAAATCCATGTTACAGCTTTGCAGTTTTTGGAATATGCTTCTCCCCTTTCTTTGGAATCTACTACTTCTTCGTTTTGTTGTAATTTTTCCAAGACTAATAACAGCAGTTTCATGATGACACCTACAGCTTTTTCAGGATGCTCATTTATGATTTATTTGGGTTTGAGGACTGGAACTCAGAGTGGCTGGGCCCTCTCTTACTATCTCTTACTTATCCTAGGCTTTTATTCCCTCTAACTCATGTAATTTAAAAATAAGGCTGACTGATTAAGAAGATAGACACAAAATACTTGAGTAATTCAGTACTCTGACCCCAGTCCTGAATCCACCCCTCCTTCATTCAGTGCATATTCATAAGTTGCGACCCAGACTCTGGCTTTGGATGTATCTGAAAACAGACATCTTTAGCTCAACACGTTGTTCCTTTATACCCTTAACTTTGGTGCATTCTGGGCTTCTAGCCTTCCCACCATAGAATGCACAGATTTGAGCTGCTTCTGTATATCTGCTTCTGAAATTCTTGCTCCCCAAAGACGTCACTTTGCAGTTACATGAGTATCTTTATCTGTCTGTTTTTATTTTTCATTAGTATCATTTGGGATGTGGGTTCAGAATATTTTTTAAGCTGTTTTCCTTTTAAACTTCCTGGCCAAAAAACAAAAAAGGAATTATCTTTTCTTTGAAATAGTAATAAATGATAAGAAAAGAATATAGGGAATTCCCTGGCAGTTTAGTGGCTAGGACTCGGCGCTTTCACTGCCGAGGGCCCGTGTTCAGTCCCTGGTCAGGGAACTAAGATCCCACAAACCACGTGGTGCGGCAAAAAAAAGAAAAGACTATAGAACACCTTTAGGCAAATTTGGGGGGTGGAGGGAACGTTACAAGGTTAATGTGCAAAAGAATAAACAATGGTCTACGCACAGCATTAGGTTGAAGCTAGTCTATGTAAGACCAAGAGTTGTGAGGGTAGCTCCCTATCTTAAATATGCTTGATTTTTTTCTTTAGTGCTTAAGTTATTTTTTGAGTATATATTTTTTAATATAATAGATATTCACATGATATAAAACATAAGAAGTGTAAAAACTATACAGTGAAAGCCTTCCTCCTTTCCCTATACCCTATCCATCCAGTTTCCCATCCTCCCCTACCCCCTCAAGTTACCACTTAACAAGTTAACAATTATTGTTTTCTTTATCCTTATGTAAATAAATATGAATATAGATTACCTCTCTTTTACTCAAAAGGTAGCATATGATAAAAATGGTTTTGCAACTCACTTTTTTACACTTAATATATCTTAGAGATTTTTCCATGTCAGTAATAGAGAAGGTCTTTGCTGTTTCTTAAAGATACATGTATTTCCTTGATACATATACTATTTTTTTAAATTTATTAATTTATTTATTTTTGGCTGTGTTGGATCTTCGTTGCTGCGTGCGGGTAGCGAGCAGGGCTACTCTTTGTTGCAGTGCGCCGGCTTTTCATTGCAGTGGCTTCTCTTGTTGCGGAGCATGGGCTCTAGGCCTGTGGGCTTCAGTAGTTGTGGCTTGCGGGCTCCAGAGCACAGGCTCAGTAGTTGTGGCTTAGTTGCTGCGCGGCATGGCATGTGGGATCTTCCCAGACCAGGGACCGAACCCGTGTCCTCTGCGCTGGCAGGCAGATTCTTAAGCACTGTGCCACCAGGGAAGTCCCTATACATGTTCTATTGTTTACTTACCTACTACCCTACTGATGGACATTTATGTCGCTTCCAACATTTCGTTATGACAACAGTGCTGCAGTGAATAACCTGGTATATATATTATTCCAAATATAAGCCAGTATATCTGCAGAACCAATTTCCAAAAGTGGAATTACACGTATTTGTAATTTGGATTGAAGTTGTCAGTAACATGGATCTGCCAAGAACATGAGAGTACCTATTTTCCCATAATCTCACCAGAAGATGTATCGTCCAACTTAATTTATCATTAAAACTTATTATAAACTCAGTTATAACCAATAAAAATTTTAAATTTCCCTGATTCCTATAGCTATGACATTTCTTCGCACCCTTTGTGGGGAGCACACCATTGCTTACCTAATTTTCCCTAATTTCAGAGCATAAGGTGCCCCTTGTCATGTTCTAGGTTTCAAACTTGTTCCCCTAAGTCTGTCAGGACTTAGCTTCTCATCATCCTCTTGCTCTTCTGAATCTCCTGATGTTGCTTTCTGTTTCTTCCCAACTGAGTGTGCTCCCACTCCCCTTATTTAAAATAAGTAAATGAGGGCTTCCCTGGTGGCGCAGTGGTTGAGAGTCCGCCTGCCGATGCAGGGGACGCGGGTTCGTGCCCCGGTCCGGGAAGATCCCACATGCCACGGAGTGGCTGGGCCCGTGAGCCATGGCCGCTGAGCCTGCGTGTCCGGAGCCTGTGCTCGCAACGGGAGAGGCCACAACAGTGAGAGGCCCGCGTACCACAAAAAAAAAATTAATTAATTAAAATAAAATAAAATAAGTAAATGAGAAAACCCTCCCTCGGCCCCCTCTTTCCCTGAAGCATCCGTTTTCAAGGTATGGTCTACTGATAGACCTTAAGAGGTCTTCTGTTGTGAAGAGATCCGATCCAGGGGCTCTGTAGAGAATTGTGTTGTGATGTAACGTAATGTATGTGAATTCTTACTCTTCTCTTGTAAATAATAAGCAAGTCACATCTGCTCCTGTCCTATTCTGTGTCCCAGATGAATCCCCAGAGGAGAGCCCAGCACAGCCGTCTTTACAGTCCCAATACTGTTTATCTGATTGCCTGCGAGACACAGATTCCTAGAGTCTTATCGTCTCAAAGGCAACAAGCTCAAAATTGAACCCAGCTTCCCATCTACACCGGTTTATCTCCTGGCACTCTCTCTCAGCTGGTGACCTCACTATTCACCTGATCGCCCAAACTAGAACTCAGGGAGTAGTCCTTAGTCATCTCTCTCCCTCACCCCAAATCTAATCAGTGGCTTTCAGTTACCTCGTAACTATTCATCGACTCTGCACCCCGACTACTACTGGCCTGGGTCGATTCCTCAGCGTTCCTTACCTGATCTTTTGCAACAGTCTTTTAACTCATCTCCCTGTCTACCTTCTTGACCCCGTTAATCCATCATTCACTCGCTGTGTTCCCTGATGTGAAAATCTTACCGTCTTAAAACCCTTCACATATATCTACCACCTACAGAATGAAACCTGAACTCCCTAACGCTTGGTGAAGATCCACTTATGGTCTGGGTCCTCCACCTCTCCAGTCTCCTTTTGCCACGTCTTGTCCCCTCATTTTTATTCCAGTGATTCTGGTTGATTTCAGCTCCCTTCGTTCTCCATGTCACATCTCCTGTCCGTGTCAGTAAAAGCTTTCATTGATTGAAAACCTATTACACGCCAAGTCCTGAGGCACGGAAATCACATGCATCGCCCTAACTGAATGGCCTTCTTTGTCCTCGTTCCCTTCACGCAGTTAGCTCCTAGCCATCCCTCCAGACTTAGCTCACGTGTAACCCCCTCTAGCAGGTGTTTATTAAGCAACACACTACCCACCGCATCCCTGCCCCCCATAGGCTGAGATGGGAACTCCTCTCTCTCCTTCCACTTGGCTACCAGTGGCTGCCTCTATGCCTGCACTTACCACATTACCCGAATCACATATACAATTTTCAGTTTTCTAATAGTCATAATAAAAAAGGAAAAGGAAGAGGGCAAATTGATTTTAATAACATTTTCTATTTAACCCAATATGTCCAGTATGTTACCATGGGAACATGTGGTCAATATAAAAATTACTCTTGAGATATTTTACATTCTTTTTTTCTCCTAAGTCTTTGAAATCTGATGTGTGTTTTACACAGCACATCTCAAGTGCTCAGTAGACACGTGGGACTATTGGGTACCATATTGGATAGTACAGGTCTAGTCTATGACTCAGTGAGGACACAAACCAGGTCTTGTGTCCCTGGCACAAAGCCCAGGACCTGGCATGTAGTAGATACTCAATAAATGTGGAAGTAGAAGAGCGGAAGGGAGCAGTCTGCAAATCACCTGCATGTGTAACAAGTATCATATTTATTCAGGTGTTTTTCTCTTTTACATTTCCTTATGTTCAAAACTGCCCTGTTGTGCGAGGGATGTGCTTAGAGAGGGTTGCAGCAGAAATACGAAGTGAAAGAAGGAATTGTTATTTTAGCTTTCTGACATCCAAAGCCAAGTTTGTTTATTAGTTTAAGAAAGAAAAGCAATTTTTAATATTTTTTAGCTCTCATTGACATATCAAAATTTAGATCTTACAGACTATCAGATATACTAAAATCTGCTTATAATTCAACACGTCCAAGAAATACCTACCTGTCCTCAGTGATAATAAAAGGAATTTTGTATGTAGTATACAGAACTATGTGTTAATATATTTAGGGTCGAATAAGAAATTAACAAAAGAAATATCACTATGCAAGGTGGCCAAGTGATTTTAATGAAATTGAGACCTGGTTATGGAGTGTTTAGATAAAAGATATTGTACTGCAGGGTAAGGAACAAATGTCCTAATTTAAAAATTAAGAATGATAAAATTCACGAATCATTTTCCAGGGTTTTTGGCCATCTACACAAGAGCTTCTTTAACATGTGGATTCTTGCTCCACCTTTGACCCATTCAGAATGTTCTAACACTCTGAAAAAAATGTTGTAAGATAATAAACGTAGGAGAATGCTAGGGAGGAAGGATAGGGTGAGTGAAGACAAAGGGCTGATTTGTTGCTCTTTGAGTTACTAGAAAAGATCATTAAGGCCAGGTAGGATACACATGGTAAAAGAGGGCACCTGAACAAACAGGTATTGAATTTAGAGAATGCCTACAAGACTATTCTGGGCTACGTTTCCAGGGCAGACTCAGAAGTTACCTGCCCTGCCAGGTACTTACTAATCTATCCCCCTCAGAAGGGAACATTTTCTCCATGACTGTATGAGGTGCCTCTTGAAAGCTCCAAGTCTGATTTTTTTTTCCAATTACATGTTTAATTGGTAAAGTGCTGAGTTTTAAGTAATTATATCAAGTAATTTTTGATGGTGGAATGAATCCAGTATTCCCTGAAACTGCCCTAATGGTCCTATTGGAAGGAAAGAGTTCACAGACATTTCAGTGTACCTACAGCTGAGAAACTGATGTCAGCCTCCAGATTGAGGCTGATGGTTCCCTGGAGAGCATGCAAATTCAGGGTGAACTAGAAGACAATGTGAGATGCCATCTGTGAAATAAGAAACTGAACACTTTATTTAAATTCTTGGTTTTCTCTTAGATTTCTAATCAGAAATGTAAAAAAGAGGCGCTTGGTATAGCCTCCTGGAATAAACCACTGAGGTTTCTTTTGCCTTTCCATGTGATCTTATTATTTCGTATTTATGGAATGGATAAAATACAGCGAGGGCTACATCCTCCATTTTTTACCTCAGGCATTCAACAGCTTTCGATGTACATGGACCCGCCAGTTGCACACACTCCGTACCTACCGAGTAGCTAGTTGGAGGTCACCATCTTCCCCACTGTGTACCCTCCTCTAATGAAACTTTCATTATCCCACAAATACCTGTGTTGTCCATATCCTATCCCTACCAAAATGCCCTCAAGAAATGATCTGAAACTTTTCCGTGAAACTGATAGAACAAAGCCTCATCGAAGGCTTGAACAATGGAGGCTCCTGTGTATGTCTGCGTGTCTGTTTCTAATATGACAAGGAGTCTTGCTGTCTGCTCTTTTCATGGGTTGAGGAGGATGAATTAATTCACAAGGAAGGTTAAGATTTATCAAGAGCAATTGGCTGCTTTCTCAGAACTAAAGATGGGGTGTTTTTTGAGGGGTGGGGGTCCTAAAGGCTGGCCTTCTTCCTGATGAGCTGTCAGAAAGGATGGAATAAATTTTTTGGTTTGGGTGGAAGGTGGGGTGGGAATCAGTGGAAAGTGGCTCTGTTGATCCCCTTGGGCAGGAAGGGGACAGAGTTGCAGGTTCTGGGAGAGGTGGATGCCCGTGTGCGTGGATCCGTCCTGTGAGGTAGAACCTCAGAGGGAGTGGGGTTTGGGTCCATGGAGCTTTGACCTTGAGAGTCTGAGCAGGGGGAATCTGAGGTCAGCTTCAAGCAAAGGGAACGGAGTTCCTGTGGGGCGCTTCACTTCAAAATACAACCCCATTTGCGGCAGAAAGGGGAGGGGGTGAGGCTTGACCTCCACGTGGAGGAGCAACTTCAGACAGCAAAGAGGCTCTGAGCTCAAAAGCAGCATGTGGGCCGGGGATGTGGTCGGAGGACTTAATGGGACTTGTTCACTTTCAAACGGTTGATTTTATACATGTGAATTTCACTTCACTTAAGAAAAATAAGGCTTACTGGTGAGGACTTAACCCTGCTCAGCTCAAGAACTAGAAGTCTGGCAGACCTTGTTGGAGCTGTCAAAGACACCAGGGGTTCTCGAATGAGCTGGTACCAGCTCTGATTTATGGGAGAAAATTTTAAAGTGTGGTATTACTTGACCGTCACGTGTTGTGGAGCAATGCATGTCTAATATCCTATAAAAAAAATATCGATGTTTCTTCATTGCCCACAGAAATAAAAAAAATATAAAACTGTTTTTCTGGCATTGCAGGCTCTCTACATGAAGCTCCAGATCTTTCCTTGGAGTTTCATTTCCTGCCATCTTCCGGCCACCCTGGTTCCATTGCCGTTCCCTGATGTGATTTCTGCTTGGCTGTCTCTCTGCCTTTACTCTGTGGTGACAATGGGCAGATGCCAGTTTGGGATTTTTAATGGGTTCCGTGTGTGGGGACCCGTTAAAGAACCTAAAGAAGGCTTCCCTGGTGGCGCAGTGGTTGAGAGTCCGCCTGCCGATGCAGGGGACGCTGGTTCGTGCCCCAGTCCGGGAAGATCCCACACACCGCGGAGAGGCTGGGCCCGTGAGCCATGGCCGCTGGGCCTGCGCGTCCGGAGCCTGTGCTCCGCAACGGGAGAGGCCACAACAGTGAGAGGCCCGCGTACCGCAAAAAAAAAAAAAAAAAAAGAACAGCAGACCTGCTGTCCTTTCCTCTCCTTCCAAGCTCCCTATTTCTCCTCCACTTGCTGTCTCTTCAGCTAGTATCTTCTTGAACCACATAAATATTTGATATCTCAGTAAAAAAAATTCCATTTTGCGTCTAATCGAACAATTAAATACCTTGTCATTTCTTGACCTGATATATTCACTCGTTCACCCAACAAATACTCACCAAACACGCCAGGTATGATGTTTGGTCCTAGGAATCCAAAGATGAATAGGTCATGGATCCAAAAAAGGCCTGTAATTCTGAAAGAAACTAAGAGAACTAGTTTTCCCAGAAGAAAGGCTCATCTTCAGTTGTGAAAGTTATTTGATTTTATGGTTGCTTCTTTACATCTGTTTGGAGGGATTCCAGAGTACAAGTGGTTGAAAGATGTTTTGAAGACTCTTTTGTGTTTGCCTCATTGACACAATCTTTGTTTGCTTAAAATATGAAACAATTAATAACAATCCCTTATCATCCGTTGTGGTACCTCACACCTTTTTTAGTAAAAACAATAGCTAAAAGGCCACATACTCTGATGCAGGAGCTCTCAAAGTCCCTTTTTCCAGTCCATTGCATCTTTGATTATGAAGCATGAAAAGCTTGAAACGGCATGTCATGGGAGAGCTAATTTAGCCAAAATAGGGCATTAAACAGCATCTGGGTCATACCTTGAGAAAACCTGGATGCAGGCATGTGAACATGATGTTTTTTCTCTTCCAGCATAGGTGCCAAAGGAGGGAAGAACAATACACTGGACTGTATCCAATTAGAACAAAAACTATGTAAGAAAAACAAAGGCCAGAGTTTTCATTTTCCCAAGAGATTAAATCTGGATGGGCAAAGATGATGGTGTCCCAACCTACAGAAACATCCCTGGGGAGATGCTGAATGCATCTCAAGTTAATATCTCCAATTGTACATGAGTACTCTTCTCTTGGCTGTAGTATTTTAATAGATATTTATTTTGAAAAAGAGAGGCATAACAAAATGTATCAATTTAAATTCTATGATTTCTATGATGACTTCAATTAATTTCCTACAGGTTTTACTCTTTTCCATAATGATGTTTCATAAACTTGTCACGAGAAGGAAATTTTTAAGTTTTAAGCTCATTACTTGGACAATGGTGAATAGATGATGTGTAAACTTACCTGAAACGATGAAGTACATTCTGGAATGTAAATTACCCTCTCTCCATCCATAACATTCTGTTTGTGGCTTAACCATTGCCTATTCATACTGATTTTCCCAGCCCCTAGAGTTTATGGGGAAGAATGTTTAGCTCTGACAAAAAAAAAAAAGTGTTCCACATATTATACTGTTTAGCTAAAAGTTTTTGCCTTGAATTTTCTGTGTCTGTTTCATACATGAATGGTTCAGCTATTGCTTTTGGAGTATTTGGATATGATTGGTTATATTAAATGGGTCTACCGCTGGAACATGCCCAAGTTCTAGAAGATCGTAGTGAGGAATAACATCTTCTATTTATAGAGCATATGATGCATTCGTGTGTAGCCTGATATTTAATTATCAGGCTAATCATAGGAATCAAATAATACTATTATTCCCAATTTGCAAATGAAAAAACTGAGACTCTGAGTGTTATGTAACTTACTAAGAAACACACCTATAAATGGCAGAGCTGAGTTCAAATCAAATTGTTTTGACTCCAAATCCAGCACTGATACTATTTTTTCCTTAAAAATTATGACTTTTTAATGTTTCTCTGAAGCAGTAGGGCTGTGGAATCAGTAGGCCTGAATTTAAATCCCAGTCCCACCAATAACTAAAAATGTGGCCTAGACTAGGTACTTGACCTCTCAAAGCCTCACACCCTAAGACCATAACATCCACATGATGATTGACCTACCTCTTGGGATTGTGAAGATTAAATCACATCATACTTATAAAGCTCAAGTGTGCAGTAATCCACTCAATAAATGTTACTATTTTTATTTTTTTTCTCAGAACAATTTTTTTTTTTTTTTTTTTGCGGTATGCGGGCCTCTCACTGTTGTGGCCTCTCCCATTGCGGAGCACAGGCTCCGGACGCGCAGGCTCAGCGGCCATGGCCCACAGGCCCAGCCGCTCCGCAGCACGTGGGATCTTCCCGGACCGGGGCACGAACCCGTGTCCCCTGCATCGGCAGGCGGACTCCCAACCACTGCGCCACCAGGGAAGCCCTCAGAACAATTCTTAAGGAAATGTTTTGAGTTGACATGAGATTTCAACTCTTTTAACCCTCAAGTTCTCAATGTCTGTCTGGTCTTTCTTCTCGTTTTTCCCACCACTGACTCTCTTTGGCAAAGATATCTAACCATGCATGAGCCCCACATACTCAATATTTCTGTTTGGTACTCTCTTACCACACCTAGCAATAATCTTGGAATCCCATTTTTACCACACTGGGAGTCAGTCTTCTTCTTCCATTTCTTTCATAGTATGAATTTCCCCTGCTTATAATTCAATTTAATTGACACACTTGGGGAAATTCTCAAGTAATAAGTCAAAAAATGTCAATCCTATTCTTCGGGAACTGTAATTAGGTGTATATTAGAATTTCTCATTCTATTCTGTTGGTGTCTTAAGCTCTTTTATATTTCTTGTCTGTTCCTCTGTCTGTGCTGTATTCTAGATAATGTCTTCAGATACATTCACAATTCTTTCTTCTAGCTGTGTTGAATTTGTTGTTAAATCTGTCCATTTCTAACTTAATTATTATATTTTTATTTCTAGAAGTTTATTTGTTTTCTTGCCTAAACCATTTGGATATCCTTTAATATTTCTGGTTCCCTGAACATATCTTCAATCTTGTCTTGTACGTATTTAAACATAGTAAATATGGTTATTTATCTGAAATCCTTGGGGGTCTGTTTTTGCTGTCTGTTGTTTCTGCTAATTGTTTCTTATGATGCCTTATTTCCTTGTGTATTTAGCTAGTTAGCTAGTTAGTTTTTTTTTTTTTTACTGTGAACTACTTATTTTCCTTGGAAGTTTATGTGTGACAATTCTTTGAATCCAAGGCAAAGTTTCATTCCTTCAGAGAGTTTGGAATCTGTTTCTACCAGGACACTACCTGAGGGCACTACCCATCAAGGATCACTCAGAATCCTATTTTTGGTCTGAAATACTTTGGACTACCTAAGTAGTATGCATTTGAGCTCCAAAGTAACATAAGGACTGGTTTGTGAGCCCAGAATTTCAGCAATGATTCTTCTCAGCTTATTGCCTAAATTTGAAAATATACTATTTATTTGGCATTCCCCTGGGTGTGGAGGAGTGGGTGTCATTTTCCATTCACTTACACTAAGGGTGTAACCTTTTGCAGTCTCAACTTTATGTTGGAGAGGAACTCAAACTACCCCCCCCCCCACCAATTTAGGAGCAATCCCTAGAATTTTTACCCACACCCGATGTGGTCATAAAGATCAAAGTTAAAGTTCATGCACTTTAGCAAGTGCCGTCAGAGAGAGAAAGTCAGCTGCAGTGCTGCACTTAACTCTGAGTTCCTTCACTTAGGTTTTAGGTCCAAGAATTTAAGTATTTTATCCAGAATATTTAAGCTGTTTCCAGAAGGAAGGTCCGTCCGTGTACCTATTCTCCATATTGCTCAAAGCAGAAGTCCCTACCCATATTTTTACCAATTCCACCTTTGTTTCAGATGTGGTACAAAGTTGGTAAAATTGGCAACCAGTAGGAAAAAAAAATTGATTCAATAACATCAGAAAAATATGGTTAAGCAATCAACTAAGTTATTCCTTTTAGAAGATTATACTGTTTATGCACCTGAGCTAACTCTACAATCACTACATGATAACTGTCTAACAGGGGTGGCAATCACACTGGTCCTCGCCCAGAGGGAAGCCTCAGACTGATCCATCCAGGCTCACATTGTTCAAGCCACCGTCACTCCGTAAGATATATAGGGCCCTCAACCTCTGGCTTCTAGGGTCCAGAACTGCTGAGTATCAGAGTGAGAGTTGTCCACACTAGAAGGGCAGGCAGACAATGGGGAGGGATGGGAGTGTTAAGTAGACTCTTCGGGATACAGTGGAGCATATCCAAGAAGTACAAAGAGCAAAGGGCTAATAGACCAGCAGGTGTTTTCCCCAGAAAACAACAAGAAAGTTAGATCTAGGTTAACTAAGCTTCTCCGCAGCTCTCTAGGCTCTTGTCAGAAGATCCTTTCACCTTGACCCTACTGCCCCCAACCACAACTTCCATGCCCTTGGGCTGCAGCTTTCTCCCTCAGCCCTCTGCTATTCTTAGGCTGATGTCATTTATTAAGCAGATAAATATCTATATAAGTAGGCATCGAAATCTTTCTCTATGGAACAATTTTCATAGCCTTTTGAGCAAGACAGAGACATATTGGGAGCTGTGAGTTAAGGCAATAGTTTTAAGGTTTCTTAAAAAAAAATTTCCTGAACCAGTTAAGTACTTAGAAAATTAAAAGTGCTGGGCTTCCTTGGTGGCCCAGTGGTTAAGAATACGCCCGCCAATGCAGGGGACACAGGTTCGAGCCCTGGTCCGGGAAGATCCCATATGCTGTGGAGGAACTAAGCCCATGTGCCACAACTACTGAGCCTGCGCTCTAGAGCCCACGAGCCACAACTACTGAGCCCGCATGCTACAACTACTGAAGCCTGAGCACCTAGAACCCATGCTCTGCAACAAGAGAAGCCACCGCAATGAGAAGCCCGCGCACCACAACGAAGAGTAGCCCCTGCTCGCCGCAACTAGAGAAAGCCTGCGCACAGCAAGAAGACCCAACGCAGCCAAAAATAAATAAAGAAATAAATTTTTTAAAAAGACCCTACAGGGCTTCCCTGGTGGCGCAGTGGTTGAGAGTCCGCCTGCCGATGCAGGGGACACGGGTTCGTGCCCCAGTCCGGGAAGATCCCACATGCCGCGGAGCGGCTGGGCCCGTGAGCCATGGCCGCTGAGCCTGCGCGTCCAGAGCCTGTGCTCCGCAAGGGGAGAGGCCACAACAGTGAGAGGCCCGCGTACCGCAAAAAAAAAAAAAAAAAAAAAAAAAAAAAAAGACCCTACAAAAAAACAGTGTTTACAAAGAGTATTCACTATTTTGTTTTCTAAGTATGAATGTATATTTTTAAACAACTGCAGCCTAGTTTCTGCTGTTTTATCAGTTTGCTGCATAAGAAGCCACCCCAAATTCAGTGGCTTAAAACAGCGACATTTATTATCGTCGTGCCTCGGAGGCTCTTCTTGTCTGGACCTGCTGGCCTGGGGCTGAGCAGTCCGAGATGCCCTCATCCATATGTTTGGGCCCTCAGGGTGGGCAGCTAGGATGGATGGACAGGACCTTTCTTCACTTGGCCTGTAATCCCAGGAGGCCAGCTCAGGCTTGTTCCCATGGGGTCACAGGGTCTCAGCAGCAAGAGAGGAAGCCCCAGCGCACAAGTCCCACTGCCCAAAACAAGGCACATGGCGAGCTCAGATTCGAGGGCTAGAGAGATGCAGTCCTCCTCTTGCTGGAAGGAGCTGCCGGTCACATTGCAAAGGGATGAACAAACCGGTGAGAATTGTGACCATTTCTGCCGCGGTCTACTACAATTATAATTATCATTTCATAGAAAAAAAGCATCTTACCAAAAAAAGTTAGAATAAAAGTTCCTCAAATGTAAAATATTTAGCTTTATGAAAAAAACCCTCACCACCACGTTGTCTTTTATTATTTTTCTTCCTATTATTATTGCTGATACCATGGACTGTTGAAAACTTCATTCCTGTCCCCATTATTCTAGAGAACAGTGTTGGGAATTATGAGGTGATGAAACTGAATCTGGCACCGTTGCCTTGGATTAGAGAAAAGGGTGGGAAGACTAGGGGGAGGGGGCTTCTTACCTTACCTGGCTGGGTAAGAATCCAGATAAAAGATAATGAGAGAACATGAAGTGACTACTGAGATAGTGAGGGAGCAGGGAAATATGATAACTAACTCAGAGTAGCATTTAGTACCAGGATAGGTTGGGCTGTGTGTGTGTATGTGTGTGTGTAAGTGTAGGGAAAGGATGGAGTCCTAATTCTGAGGCTTCCGCTTTGGTCTAATCCAAAAATTTGATAATCATCTGTATTAGTTTTCCATTATTGAGTGGCAAGTTGCCACTAACTTAGCAATTGAAAACAACACCCACTTGTTATCTCACAGTTTCCTTGGGTGAGGAGTCAGGCATGGGTCAAACCCTTGATCTCTGCTCTAGGCTCCATAGGCCAGAATCAAGGTTTTGACTGAGCTGGGCTCTGACCTGGAGGCTCAAGGGATGAATCCCTCTTCAGGCTTATTCAGGCTGTTGGTGGAACCCAGGTCCTTGTTACTGTAGAACTGAAGACCTGTTTCCTTGTTGGCTGTGAGCTGGGGCGCTTTGCATCTTCAAGCCAGCAATGGCACGTTAAAACCCCCGTTGGCTTCCAATCTCCTGCTCTCTTCTTCTGCCACCAGCCCGAGAAAGCCCTCTGCTTTGAAGGGCTCCTGTGATCAGATCAGGCCCACTTGGATAATCTCCCTGTTTTAAGGTCATTTCTGCCGTGTGACATAACGTTACATAACATGATCCTGGAAGTGATAGCCCATCAAATTCATGGGTTCTGGAGATTAGAGCAAGGCAGCTTTGCGGGACAATTATAGAAATTTTGCCTGCTACGTCATCTCTTGGAGAAAACAGTGATATAATTAAGGAGACTTTTTTTCATGAAGGTATTGTTTTATTGTGAAATCACCATCACCTCACAGGATTATTGCTAGACACTCATGGTATTAAGAATAAGGAAATGTGTCATCAATATAAAGAGTGGAACGAGCACAGATTCACCTATTGGGACATTGAAATCCACTGCCACTGCTCGCAAGCCGGATCATCTTAGGCAGGTCGGTGACCTCCAGCAAACGTCTCTCCTCCTGGGGGTTGTATCACTTGCTGCCACTAGGTGTCACTTACACAGCTTGGGAGAAGATCAGTTCCTGGTGGCTGTTTCCTCTGTCTCGGGGCTGATTTGGACGGATATCTGTGCTACCCCCAACCCCCGTTGTGGAGTCCAGAATTCGAGCTCCTGGTCCCTGGGGATTCGGAAGCTTGGAGCGACCTTGAGGAATCGGCTCTCCCAAAGGTGCGAGCCACGCATTCGCCCTGGGAAGGGGCTTCTCATCAGTGCAGTAGGGGGTGGGGGGGGTGAGGAGAGGGGGTGGGATGCGTTTGTCATGCCTTTGGCCTCCTTCGCCAAAATCCGGTGGCCCGGCTGGTTTTGGCCGGGAGGTGAAGTCTTTTTTTACTCTGCCAGCCTCAGCACGTGGCTTGGCACCATCGAGACAGGAGTGGATGGTATGGGCCAAAACGAAAACCAAAGTGCTGACGTTCAGGGTCCCAGGTAGAGTGGTGGAATTCTTTGTTACAAAGGCCCCTGTGAAACTTGGCTGTCAGGGGCGGACCAGGTTCACTGTTGTTCTTCACTGGGTCAAACAAATGAACTTCAGCTACACCTCGGAGCCCCCAGGTTTCTAGGTCAGGAAGCTGGCATGAGGGGGCAGAGCCGCCGTGGACTTGAGCCCAGGACTACTGCAGGTGCCTGATAGAACATAACCGACTTGCGAAAGAGAACTTTTGCCATGAAGAGCTTCTCCTGCAGGATGTAGGGTGCAGGCTTAAAAAGAGACAACAGCTCTAAATCGATGCTGATTATCTGTTGTTATCTGTTGTGGTGAATGAGCTGTGATGTTCATATATGCTCTTTTAGCACTAGACCCTTATTATCAAAGTCCTCTAGCAGTAACTGCCCGTGTCTTTACAAACCAATGCCACCGAGGAAAATACAGACTTCACAAGTTAAACAGTGTATTTTATTAATTCATATCATCTCAGAGATCACTGATGTTTCAACAGCTTAGTGGTATACGGAAGGCTTCAGTATTTAAAAAACACACAGAAGAATGTAGAAAGTGAATTATAAGTGAAGTGCTTTTTTTTTCTTACCATGTATTATGAGAAAATCAGTCTTGAGAATTATCCCCAGAAGCTGAAGTCTGCAACCTTTTATGACTTTCTCAAAAGGGCATTAGAATATGAAGAAATTACAGGAAAACAAATTAGTCGTGTTTTTTACAAAAAACATTTACCCAAGCAGATAATGCAATAAAAAAAATTAAGTAGTGAAGGAATGCAGAAGATGTAAAGGTAATGCAGGCTTGTTCCCGTAATCTAAGGGGAGACCGGGATCTGCGAACACCCCATGGGCCCCAGGCCCTTCCCTCGGCTGGCAGGGACCTGTTTCTTAGTCAAAGACCTGTTTCCTTGCTAGTGAGTCTTGGCTTATGTCTAGAACATAAATTCATGTAGTAGATAAAACCCTGTGATCTGTGCAGATGCCCATATCTTTTTTGAACATCATTTATAATCAGATCCTGTTTCAGCTCCGCCATGACAGTTCTGAGTAGGTTTATTTTTTTATATTAGAAGTGCATTTGGTGATGAGAGAGCTTTCCAGTATTTGCAAAAGGAATAATAGTGATGGATGGCATTTTCGAGTTTTCACTGCGTACTAATATAATCCTCATAATGACCCTTTGAGATAGAGATTATTATTATTAGTATCTCATTCTATGCAACAGTGAGGCACAGGAGGGCTTAGTAATTTTCCCAGTGACATGGCTACCGTGTGACCGATCAGGATTCTCAGTGGGGCCGGAGGACTCCAGACTCTCCTCTAGGGCATCTCACCACCGTGCTTCTCAGGAAGCATATGCTCGCCTGAGTCTGTGCCCGGAGCCCGTCATGTCCCCAGAGACAGTGTGGCGGGAGCATGTCACAGGCTAGCAGTCCTGCAGGGAGGTCCCTGACCCTGTAAATACATGAAATGGGCTTTCACCTTTGAGTCTTCTTTCTACCACCCATTTCAAAGGAGGAATTGGTTTTTCAGAGCCCCAGTCTCTGAATTTGTAAAATGGGTTTAATTTTTTTCTCTACTTAAAATCTAAAAGGTATAAGAATCTCCGTAATGTATAGTCCTGTGCTCATGAAACTATAATGCATTATCTCATACCAGGTGTTATTGTAATTCTCTCTTAGAATTAAGCTTTAATAAATAGATAAGGCCTGAATTATATTTTTACTTGAAATTACCACGCCACTTTCTGATAATTACTTTCATGTTCTTTCAAAAATATCTAGATTGTATTTTGCTTCCTGACAGATATTTTGTGAGTTTTGTGTTTCCTCTGGAAAGGAAGGGGTGGGGGGAGTACACCATTGAAAAGCAAATTTCGAGCGCTTCCTTGCTTGTCTCTAAGATAGCATTTAATTGAGCATCTCTCCTCCCAAGGCTGTGCTGATATCCTCATTCAGCCTAGTGTAAGAGAGCATTTTGAGATGAATTCTTAATCATGTAGAATAAATTCTTTTAAGAGCAGAGGCCAAGGGGAAATATGCTTCAGGCCTTAATGATTACCTTATTTGTCCATGACAAAAGCTCTCTCCTGGAGGTCGCTTTTTCTCCCGGAGTATTTTAGAATGTGAGTTACATGGCTGAGTCAGAAGAACATAGTAAATCAAATCTCATCTCCCGCACATTAGTGAGTGTCACAGCAGGGCCAGGACAGAGTCGCCTCATTACATAGATTAAGCTGCTGAGAGGCTCCACCCAGCAGCCACAGGAGGAACCAAGTGTCACCTCAGAAATGGACAACAGGCCAGGTTGCTCTCGATCTTAGAAGCAGCAAATCTGTGCAATAAAAAGTTTAAAAATGACAACCAATTAGGATGGATCACCTTTCTTAAACTCGGTCAAACCTTTATTAAAAAAAAAAAAAAAAGGAGAAAT